>NC_085955.1:9354321-9954321 GCF_963556715.1 Cydia fagiglandana
TATAACAACAAATACTAAAAACAGAATAAAATAAAGATTTAAATGGGGCTCCCATACAACAAACGTGATTTTTGACCAAAGTTAAGCAACGTCGGGAGTGGTCAGTACTTGGATGGGTCACCCATGCAATCCTGGAAAAAAAACAAAAAAAAAGCAAAAAAAAAACGGTCACCCATCATGGGTGACCGTTTTTTTTTTGCTTTTTTTTTGTTTTTTTTTTTTGCATTATGGTACGGAACCCTTCGTGCGCGAGTCCGACTCGCACTTGCCCGGTTTTTTTCAAATCCACTCGTATATCGAGGCTAAACGCTGTCCTGCATACCCTGACTCTTAAGGGGCTCACAGTTCGTCGGACGATATCAGATCAGCCTGTCAGTTGTTTGGAACTGTCACCTGTAACTGATAGGCTGATCGGACGAACTGGTAATCTGTGGGCCCCTTTATTCTGTCTGTCCTGCCCGAGACCCCGAACAGCATCTCACATTGAGCTCAGATCCCACTCATCTTTCAGGACCCGAACGGCGCGGACCCCACGCCGCTGCCGCCCGATGTCGACCAGCTCTTGTATAACGAGGCCAAGCAACTGTGTCCCGCTTACCAGGTAAATATTAACGCATTTATAACCTCTGAAACACACATTTTTTATAGTAAACTAGCTTTTGTCCGCGACTTCGTCTACGTGGAATTAGAACAGCAGATTAAGTAGGTATAGCGCCTGGATAATGCTAATAGCAATCATTCAATTCGCGCATTGCTTACTTCAATTATTAGGCAATTCATTAACTCTTTCAATTCCACCCCCCTTTGCACTCTCTTCAGGGATGATTTCCTACATGAAAACTATCCTATGTCCTTTCCCGGAACTCAAACTATCTCTATACCAAATTTCAACTCAATCGGTTCAGCAGCTTAAGCGTGAAGTGGTAACAGACAGACACACTTTCGCCTATATCTGAGTAACTTCTGACATTACACACAGTATAGTAAATATTAGAGAGCCTACCGCCAAAAGATCCTCAGTTGAACTTTTTTCTTCCGAACAGTCAAAGGCGAAAAGTTATAGCCGTTATAGATATTAACCTTGTTGATTTCTCATTTTTAATATGGTCCATACTTTCTAACGCTCTTTCAAAATCTATCACCAGGTAAACCTGATTTATGTAAGTATAGCCGGTCAAACATGCAAAAAGCGCGAAATTCTAATTTTCCACTTTTTACATTTTTTAAATTTGCCGCTTTTTCTACTGATGGAAATGGCTTGACACACTATAGTTACAACTATTACGAGATATCATACAAGATACTATGATATACGATCCTGCCGGCCTAGCCAAGGTTACAATCGCTATCGCTTCGACAACGAAAAGCAATATGTCTCTCTATCACTCTTCCATATTAGTGCGACAGTGACAGTTGCGTTTCGATCGCTACGGAGCGTAAGCGATCGGCATCTTGGCTAAGTGGCCTGACTATCTAAGACCTAGCGTGCAACCGATAGACAGATAGAATACTCTTTATAGGCACACCTCGGTAAAAGATACAGCTTAACTTTTTGAACGCCAAACGGCGTATCCATCTGCCGTGCCACTGACGCCACCGGGGTAAAATTTACTTTTGTGAATAAATAATGCCAACCTAAAAGTGGGGTGTTTTCCAGTACATTTTCATCAAAAAACGATCGACGTCAAATGCCGTCTTTGGCGTCGTTGTCACGATTTTGCGTTGACGTCAATTGCCGTCTGTGGCGTTCAAAAGGTTAAAGAAAAACAATCGATTAAAGATAGAGGCAGACAACAAATACAAATATCTTTATTCAGTAATAAAGGACACAACAGGCGGTCTTATCGCTAAAGAGCGATCTCTTCCAGACAACTATACACCAGAAAAGGTTATTCAAACTCGACGTTTTAGGTGGCAAAGGAGCGTCTAATCGAAGCGTTCGACAAGGCGAAGCTCGGCCGCTGGATCAAGAAGCCGATAGAGCAGGACCAGTTCGTATGCGAGATCCGCGACGCCGCGCCCGACGCCCTGTTCGCCTAGACCGGCGCCTCCCGGCGTAGCGCCGTGCAGCAGGAGGGTCAGCCGGGTAACACGAGAAACAGTCAAGGTAGTGAATTAAATGAGGCAGGTAGGGACGGAAACGGTTTAGGTAGTGACATAAATGGTGTAGGTAGAAGTAATGATGCAGGTAGGGATGAAGGCGGTTTTGGTAGTGACAAAAATAGTGTTGGTAGATGTAGAAATGATGCAGGTAGCGATAAAAATGATGTGGGTAGGGGTGGAAATAATGGAGAATTTAAAAGCAACCAAGGTAGGGATAAAAATGATTTTGGTAGGGACGGGATTGATGTAGGTAGGCGAAACGATCCAAGTAGGAATGTGACTGATCAAAGTGACATAAATGGTCAAGGTAGGGAGAGAAACGACCTAAGTAGAATTGCAATTAATCCAAGTACATCAAATCGAGCTAGGTATTATTTAGAAAGAAGAATTTATAAAAGGGTTAATTTGGTTGAAAAGGATAATGAAAGAAGCGCATGTTTTTACACAGAGGGCGAGGACGATTGTCGTGGGATTAAAAGTGGTGAAAAAAGATTAGGGGCGAGCAATATTGACGAAAATAAAACGACTATTGCGAACAATAGTCGCATATCCGGTCTGTTAGCAAAAAAATATTGGGAACACAGAATAAATGAATACCGTGCCAGAAATATGATTGAAAATAACCAAAACGTACTTCACTTACAAAATAATTCAAGACAAGACAATCAGGTAGCTGAGAAATATTTTCAAAAGCGAGAAAGTACAGATGGAAAGGAATGTAACATGGCGGTCGACAGGAAAATAAATTCCAATGAAAATGCAAATGCACAAAATATTATACAAAATAATAATGAAAGTAATTTTGAAATCTCTCGTCTTGATAAACTTAGACAGTTGGGAAGACGAGCTGCTTACAGAAATGAAGATATATCCATTGTCCAACTACGTCAACCGAAAATAAATGATAACAGATTAAAGAATGATAATTGGGATTCACATAGGACCAACGATAATTGGGATTCACATAGGACCAACGAAGACAATGATGAAATAACAATTAAAAGCATGCGACAACCTACATTAAATAATAATGTGAATGCTAGAAACAATGAAAACAATGCTTCAGATTGGAACTTGCCTCAACCTATTGAAAATACGAAAGATTTAAGAAGTGTCAAATTGCGTCAACGCAGGATGAATGATTTGAACGCTAAAAACGACAGTAATAATTGTCGCGATCACCATTGGGATTCATTCTTAGATAATAATGAAGCAAGTGAAATAATTGGAGATCTGCGAAGACCTATATTAAACAATAAATATATCGCTAAAAATGACAATGAAAATAACGGCCAAGAAAAGAAGGATTCGACAATTGCCAAAATCCGTCAACCAAAGGTATATAATGACATGAACGCTAAATACGGTAATGATTTTCAACATTGGAAATCACATGGATCTATTGACGAAAGAAATGTTAGTTATAATGATTCACATACACTGAATATAACTAAACCCGAACCCAATGAAACTGTATTCAGAAATAAAGCTAGACAAAATGAGAACGCTATTTTTGTCGGTGGCTTTGATAAAATAAAAGATCAACTATCCGAAAACGATATCAACAGGTTGACAGCGAAAGTTAAAGAGCTTCAAATAGATAAAGAAAATGTTTTACAGCCTAATGATGTTAATAATGACAGTTGGCTAGATGGATACAGTTCTACAAAATGTAGAAATGTATTTAATGATAGAACTAATGATTTAGGCGAAGTAAATAAAAATAATTGGAATACGCATAGTTCTAATGAAGATAGAAAGAATACTAATGTAGATTTGACACAAAATGATAATACTGGGTTACACTCGAATATGTTGAAGCGATTGTGGGCATTACGGAAAGGCAGAAAATGATTGTATAAAAATATGTATTAGGTAAGTTACCTAGAATAGGCACATTTTTTAAATGCGTACATTCGGGCAAAGAGAATAAAGTCTATAGAGACGGATTGTCAAAGTAAATTATGTAGCCACTGTAAATTTACTGCCATCTTTCGACAGAAGATAAAACTGTTAGAAGATAAGACACCATTTGACTTTGATCCTTAATATTCTTTAACTGATATGTGTTGACTTTTTAAATATTAATAATCACGCCATCTACTCGAGCATAGGCTGAAGGTTGTGGCGCCATCGCTCGAAAACATGGAACCATACCTTTGGCCTATAGTCGAGTAGATGGCGTGAATATCAATATTTAAAAAGTTAACACATATCAGTTAAAGAATAAGGATCAAAGTCAAATGGCGTTCAAACAGTGTTAATCTTCTGTGGAAAGATGGCAGTAAATGAACTGTAGCTACATAATTTACCATGACAGTAACTCTCTATTCCAAATCCTCTTTGATTCGGGTATTTGACAGTATTTAAAAATATTTTGATTCTCATGTCATTGTACTTAATTATTTCGTTCGCCTATATGTTCCATCATTCATCGAATTAAAACCGAGAAAACCTCGGGAAATGCTTGAGAAAAGAGACCTAGGCTCTCCGAAACATGTCGCGCGAGTGACTAAAGCCAAGCGAGTCTAAACCGTAAAATTATTAAATGTTACATCATTTTTGTTATTTTGTCTGAATTTCTACATTATTTGCTACCTGAATAGGTCAAAAACTTATGTAAATTTTTAGTTTTTCCTGCTAGACATGTCAAAACCCTTCTTCAACGTTGTGTGATGAATGCCTTTAAATACAGTCACCTGCAATAATATGTTACATAACGAAGGCCGCAATAATATCTGACACGATCTTATTTGTAGAGCCATAAGAGCGTGTCACATATTTTTGCGGAGTAACATATTATTGCAGGTGACTGTGCTACGCAATTTACTACCATGACTGTACTGAAATTACAAATTTCTGGTAATTTCTATTGATTCAAAGCTGATCGCCTATATAAATATGTATGTCTGTGTGTCTCGCTGCACTGCGCTATATATAGGATGTGACCAATCTAGACGGTAGGGCTACACTTACGCGCGCAATAACAACTACACATCTCACGCTCCACTTATATGTGAACGGCTACCGCAAATTTCGAAATTCGAGTTTATATTTGTCGTAGTCAGATCGTATAATCCGCCGTATTACATTACGGCTAGCCGTTTTCAAAAACAGGGGCGTTTTGAAATGCGGCGGTTCGACGATTAGCCGGATTGTCACTGCGATACGTTCTTCAATAAGGCGGCCCACGTTTAGCCGCATCGTACATTGTAGAGTGACCAGTTCTTTCGGTCGCCTACGTAACCGGAGTTTGACAATGTTTGCAATTTAATTTATTTCTACCATGGTCCCACCGCACTACATGTGTTTCTTTTCCAAAACATTTCCTTCACAACTTAAATAGACGGAGCCCCGCAAGCGGGGCTCCTATTTCTGGGCGGTTTGCCCTTCGGGCATCTGAAGTTACCTAACGAACCTAACCTAATTACCTACCTACGCTTTTTTCCCCAAAGTGTAATGTTTTCACGGACGTCTCACTTAATCAATAGGTAGGTAGGTTAGGTTCGTTAGGTAGCTTCAGATGCCCGAAGGGCAAACCGCTCAGAAATAGGAGCCCCGCGAAGCGGGGCTCCGTCTAGTTAAGTTGCGAAGGAAATTTTTTTTTGAAAAGAAACAGTCCGACAAACTCCAGATTTGATGGACACCCCAGCGTTTGTCAGGCAGCGCCACGAGTGTTAAAAATGGGAACTAAAAACTGTCAAAGCGGCGGCTATTGACTCGCTGTATTACATTACGGCTAGCCGTGTTGAAGAACGTATGGCGCCGAATACATTCCGGCGGATTCTCATTCAGCCGCATTCAATACGGCTAATCGTTAAACCGCCGCATTTCAAAACGCCCCTGTTTTTGAAAACGGCTAGCCGTAATGTAATACGGCGGATTATACGATCCGACTGCGACATATTCATTGCTAACTTACGGCATAGAGTAATATAAGTAAAGATAGAGTGGTAACTCCATACGTCAGTTTTCTTAGCAAAACGCGCGTTATTTCGTAGTCGACCTCGACATCTAGCGTCAAGTAGTGGAACTATCAGTACCCCTACTTGACACCAGATGTCACAATCACAAGTGTAGCTACTGACGAAAAATGTACTACCAAAACATTTTACAACTAATATAAAGGCCTGTCTCCATATCGCGCGGCAATTTATCGAACATTGGCTCGCGAGGCAGCCGCGTGCAATGGATACCGGGTTGGCTCGCGAGCCAACCCGGTATCCATTGCACGCGGCTGAAAATTGTTGATTATTAGAGTTATTGTTTGCCGCGACATCTATTGTCGACTAGCAGTACTGATAAATTCCACTACTTGGCGCTAGATGTCGACTAGGAAATAACGCGCGTTTTTGTAAGAAAACCGATGTATGGAGTTACCACTCTTTCTTTAAGTGTGTACTTATATTACTCTATGCTTACTGTAAGAGTGATATTGATGGATATGTCGGCGGCCGATCGTAAGATCAGGCATATCGTGAAATTCCTAGGCATATCGTGAAACGTGAAAAGCTTTGACTCGTTCCCTGAGTCGACGCTACGCGGGGCCTATTTCTGGGCAGTTTGCCCTTCGGGCATCTGAAGCAACCTAACGAACCTATCCTGCCTATATATTGGTTTAATGTGACTATCGTCAAAACATTACACAGGAACATTACGATCTGCCTGATCTTACGATCGGCCGCCGTCAGGTACTTACATAAAGTGTATTGTTCGTGTCTTATCATGTAAACAAACGTGACGTCAAAGTGTCATTCCAACAACACGATTCATAGACAATCTAGACATCGTAATGTCAGATGTTTTTGAGGTGATCCGTTCGTTATTGCGATTATTGATGAAAATCTTATTAGAAATGATATTTTTCAGTGGTTATTTGGTTGATTTCAATAGTTTGTGAGTTTCTTTAAATATACGACAACATTTTAAGTGAAGATTATTGTGTAATCCCAGAGAAAAGTGTGATAATGTCTTCGAGAAGTGTTTGTTTACATGATAGGACAAGTAAGGATGAAATCACTTTACATAAATTTAGATTTTTGTGGTTTGCATTAGGGCATTGGTTAATCATTTTTGTGTATATTTTTTTTTATATAAAATTACCTCTTAGTTAAGAAAAAAAATTGATTGACCTTACACCAAAAATATGTATGCACTGTAGATGTGTTTTTGTTACAAATAATGCATAAGTACATGTAAATTGTATATTCGCGCGTGGAAGTATGCATGTAACTCTTAGTTTAATTTTTTTTATTTTACATATTAACCTTTTCGACGCCGTGTCAAACACAAAAGCTGTCACTCGGACGCCACGTCACCGAAGTGACAACTGAAATTGAACTTTATGCATACGCACGTAGGTCTATGTTGCTCTGTGGTCTGTGACTGATTAATCAGTCTTTGGCGTTGGACCTGCGGTGCGGATATATCGGTCATTGGCGTCCAAAAGGTTAGTTAATCTTTGTGTATGTACGTCTAACTTCTCATATAAGTGTAATCGTTAAAAAAGAATCCTGTCATGTCTTATAAAAAAATAACATTCATTCATAATTGTCAATTAGAACAAGGTACCAAAGAGGTAATTTTGTAACTGGTATAAATAAGTTTTTTTAGTGTAAGCATCTCGATGTATTAGTAGGTACCTACTACGTGCTCACTCCATACATCAGTTTTGGTACCAAAACGACTATTATTTTCGTACTCGACATCTAGCGTCGAGTAGCGGAACTATCAGTACCTACTGCTGCTCGACTCGTTTTCATTTTTCTAGTATAGTGCGTTTTTTTAGCATTAGAAAAAATGTAAACAATCTTTAGGTCAGGAAATGAATGCTCAAAAAACGTTGTAGAGGGAAATGCTAGGAACACAATTTTTGACTCCGTAACTTTGTTTAGACTAGTTAGGAGGTGAACATATCAAAAGTCCCCGGCTGTAGCCCCGGTGCTGGGGGGTAGAGGGGGGTAAGAAGGTCGAATTTTTCGGTTTTTCATTGATATCTTGGAAACTTTGCATCTTAGCGACATGACTACTAAGACAAACCGAAAGCTCATAAAATTAGTTACAAGTTTTATCCAGTCAAGTTTTTCGATATCTTGAATAGTTTTTGAGATAGACGCTCTTGAAAGTTTATTTAGGGATTTTAATGTTATCTTGATATCTACATCAGTGATGCTGTTAGGCCATGTTTGGCATCATTTTCGTATAAATCGGGGGTGCTGAATTCATTTATGGTATCACATTGACACTATTCCGAAGTAAAAACAAAATTAAAAAATATAT
The DNA here is from genome assembly GCF_963556715.1 of Cydia fagiglandana. Lineage (NCBI taxonomy): Eukaryota > Metazoa > Arthropoda > Insecta > Lepidoptera > Tortricidae > Cydia > Cydia fagiglandana. The sequence continues at coordinate 9,362,704 of NC_085955.1, forward strand.
ATATTTTTTAAAATCCCTCTTCACGCTTAAACCGCTGAACCAATTTCGTTGAAATTTGGTACAGAAATAGTTTCAGTCTCGACACAGGACATAGGATAGTTTTTATAACCAAAAGCATCTTTTGAGGATGTGAAAAGTGGGGTGGAAGTTTGTATGGGGAGTCAGTAACCGCTGAACCGGTTTAGGTGAAATTTAGGATGGTATACATCTGTGATTTAGATGAAAATGATACCTAACATGACTTCAAACCTTACCTTAAGCAGTATGAACCTCAGGAATTCAGTTTCGTCGATGAAGTTGAATTCCCCCCATACTCCATTTCACAACTTTAAAGGATGATTATTGAGATAAAAAGTATCTTATGTCCTGTCTTGGGACTCGAAATATCTGTATACCAAATTACAATTAAATCGGTTGAGCGGTTTAAGCGTGAAGAGGAATTTAAAAAAAAAGGTATTTGTTTAAAGTTTATATGTTTTTTCTAAGGAATGGTGTCAATGTGATACCAAAAATGAATTCAGCATCCCCGATTTATACGAAAATGATACCAAACACGGCCTAGCAGCTTCACTAATGTAGATATCAAGATAAAATTTAAAGCCCTAAATAAACTTTCAAGAGCGGATATCTCAAAAACTATTCAAGATATCGAAAAACTTGACTGAATAAAACTTGTAACAATTTTTATCAGCTTTTGGTTTGTCTCAGTAGTCATGTCGCTAAGACGCATAGTTTCCAAGATATTAGTGAAAAACCGAAAAATGAGACCTTCTTTCCCCCCTCTCCCCCGCAGCACCGGGGCTACAGCCGGGGACTTTTGATATGTCCACCTCCTAACTAGTCTAAACAAAGTTACGGAGTCAAAAATTGTGTTCCTAGCATTTCCCTCTATAACTTCTTATTTCTTGGCCTACTTGACGTGTCTTTGAATTGAAATACACTTATGAATCTAATACGATCATTTATATTCTTCTGCTTTCATAAGTAATAGTTACTGATTAAAACGCGTTTTTCAATTAAAATACATGTCAAGATCGCTTACCTTCTTTCTAATGCTAAAAAAACGAACTATAGAGTATATGTTTCTAGGAGTATAATCACTCAGTATTGTTACCAGTAAGTAAATGCACAATTCTTAGAATAAGGTCTCATGTTAGACTACCTAGGTAATGTTAGAAACTTAACTTTTAATAAGTATTTGTCTGTTTAGGCCTTAGAGGATATAACCAATGGAGACGCCATGTCTAAAATTTTCGGTACAAAATAGTCTGCCGTTTTTTGCGGGGTCACATCAAATGTATAGGTACGTCATGTCAGATAAACGTCAGTCCATACATATGGTTGACATGTGGTTGACCATTGGCCGCCTATTTTCGACAGAGGGGAACGCCTGTTAATGGCGGCTCCATTGTTAATTACTCCGAGGTTTAGGCCCACTTGCACCATCCCACTAACCCGGGGTTAAGCGGTTAAACCGTTAACTTAGTGTCAAATTTTACTGGTAACCATGGCAACTCCAGGTTTAACCGGTTAACCCAGGGTTAGTGGAATGGTGCAAGTGGGCCTTAGTCTGTGAATTAAAAATGATACAACGTTTTGGCAGGATGTTTTATTAATAATAAAGCTAGTTTTACAGGTAACGATGTATTTTTATTTCATAACATAAGCCCCCATTCGCTAAACAGCTTTTTCAACGCGCGTTAAAAAAGCGCTTGAATCTGTCCACACTCTAAATTCGACTTAACGACCAAGGCTTAAAGTAGAAAATCCAACAACGCTTGATAAATTAGGGGATATTACTGCAATGTTCTGCCGCCAGAGTGCAGCACTACCGACTCAGTAAATTCATAGAGTAACTTATACACACTGTGCCTTAAACTGTTTTTTGGCAAGTTTTCACAGACAATAAAATATGACATTGATGCATCAAGGCGGTTTGCTAAAAAGGGCCTACCGGTAAACGCGAAAATCGGAATTTAGTTATCTGCCTCTTTATCGCTCGAATACGCAAGACTGATAGAGAGATTAGAGAACGAATTTCCATTTTCTTGTTTCGCGGTAGGCCATGTGATTGACGTGACGTATGATGTGTCCATGTGGTTTGTTTACTGTATGTGCCACAAAGGTGCCACCTACGCAGAGCTTTGCCTAATATTCCCTATACATACATGGCTATCCATTTGTGTCATTCAAACGCTTTTTTAACGCGCGTTAAAAAAGCTGTCGTGCGAATGGAGGCTAACTGTACAATAACATTAGTATAATATAACATTAAAATTATCTTAATATCACTGATTTGTAGCAATAACTATTAACTAGTGTAAAGTACCCCGCTGGCCAAAACCACAATATATAATAGTACTACCCATAGTCTAATAAAACATGGTCTTCTCTTCCCAGAGTGACACAAGCCTGCGTCACAATAACATGGCCGCTATATATAGCGCTATCGCATACTATCGTATAGCGCTGTCGCATGATGACGTAGGCACAGAATAAATAATAGTACTAGGTACAGAAGACTCACTCTCTAACAAAACGCGTCTGTTACGGTCAGCACAGATATGGCCGCTAGGTGGCGACAGCGCCACGCGCGGCTTATGGCAAACCCCAAAATTGGGGCCGAACGGATGGACTTTTAGCTACCTGTAGCAAAGCGACGAAATCGCGGTGTGAGCCACGCCTGACGTAGGCTTGTGTCAGTCACGTGACCACGAAAAGACGGGAAGAGAGTACCAGGCGGAGTATATCATTATATGTACCATGGTACTACCGTACAGAAAGGACACTTCCTACAAAACCGAAGTTTGACAGCGGTTCAGGGTCGAATCATGCTGTCCCTTTCTAATGTATGGCTCTGGCCCTTTCGACTATTTAGGGTTGTCAAAATTCAAGTCATGTTATCTGTGGTCGTGCACGCAAAAAAAAGTCAAGTGGTGCCAACCCTAATAATTGCTCAGAGCAATGCTGAGCCGAGCTGAGCCGAGAATGACCGAAAGGAGAAGTGTTGCCTCACTGCCATAACTATAAACATTTATTATTTGACCGACCGTTAGCGAAGGTCTCCATTTCAGATTGGCAAAAATATATCTAAAACGGAGACTTCCGGTCGCATTTTAACCGATTCTCGTTTACAACATTTTTATATTTTAATAGTACGTATTAAATTATCTACCAAAGTATTTCAAGTATAGTAAGGTAAACGTACTAGTGCTCGACGCGGTCCCAGTACATTTCATCTTGAAACCGTCATTGTCAATAGAGGTGACTGCAAGGTGTCATCTATTGGGCATTAGCATGTCGAGCACTAGTACGTTACCTTATGCACTGCAAAAAGCTTTCCAAAAATATATTTTTGGTATAATAAGGACAGGCCATGTATCTGACATAATTTCATAGAAGTTTGACGTTTATTATAACACTTCCACACTCTGTGCTTAAATGATGCAGAGTTAGCTTAGCCTGACTATATCGGGTTAAACATTGAGATATTTGATGACATACTTGCTATGGAATGATATTTCAATAAGGGCGCGTTTACATATAGGCTTTGAAAACTAGCGTAAACGCACCTTTAATATTGCGTAAAAAAAACTATATTACAGAGAGTATCAGACATAGTGGAATAATATGTGAGACCGAGCTTTGCTCAGAAAACATATAAAAACTCAAAAATGACCGTTTTCCCAGAGATAAGACCTAGCTAGATCGATTTTTCGCCCCCGAAAACCATATAGCAAATTTTATCGAAATCAGTAGAGACGTTTCCAAGATCTCCGAAATATATAAATAAATAAATATACAAGAATTGCTCGTTTAAGGCCAAGCGCGCACTGCGATTTTTTGTCGTGCGATAATTTTGTCGCAATAATGCAACGTATGTGTTTATATGTCGGTGCGCGCACATGCGACAAGAAAATAGGTATTACAGCGCGATTTTAAAATCGTGTCGCAAAAATTTTAATCGCAGTGCGCGCAGGCTCTTAAGGTATAAGATAAATGTCGCAGGTACGATATATAACGCATTAACCTTTTCGACGCCGTGTCAAACACAAAAGCCGTCACTCGGACGCCACGTCACCGAAGTGTCAAAACTGAAATTGAACTTTATGCATATGCAGGTCTATGTTGCTCTGTCGTCTGTGACCGATTAATCCGTCTTTGGCGTTGGAGCTGCGGTGCGGATATATCGGTCAATGGCGTCCAAAAGGTTAAGATAACTGAAAATTCACTGTCACTAGAAAGTGATTCTAGATCTGTCCAATATCTTGGTCCAATGTATATTTTGCGTCTCACATTTTGCTTAATGAGAGACGCAACGTACAGTCGCCATCAGATATATCGGAGCGGCCAAGGTGTTCACAATATCTGAACACGCACTCTAACGCCCTGACAATAGAGGAGTGCTCAGATATTTGTGAGCACCTTGGCCGCTCCGATGTATATAATGGCGACTGTACAGTTGGTGTATTTCAAATATCAAAAAAAAATGCATTAGGTTGTTATTAAAGGCTATTTTCAATTCAATTCAAACTGTACATTGGTCAAAGAAATTGGACAAGTGGAATACCACCATAAGACACACCCAAAGAGCATATTTTCTAATTTTTAAAAGGATTCTTAACTTTACACGCTTATCACGCTTAACACAGCCACATTGTGGCACTTTTATGGCATTTTTTTACAACTATTCTCTAATAGCACTTGCAATTAAAACATTGTTTTACTCCACTTTTTTTCTTACAGGATAACTTTACATGTTCATTTATTCTATAATTTAAGTTAAAGGTTTTTTTTGGCCTGTTCAATTAGTATTTGGCCGTTTCTATTGCCCGCTAGATGGCGTTACTTCCCGCAATTTTCTAAAGCGGCGTGTATGAGCGCTTTGAGTTCCGTGTAGATAATGCAGTGTCGGCTTGAGGGCTTGCAGATTTCTCAGTGATTTGTTATGGACATACATCGCATAGTCAACATAAACATCATGCAACCACCGAAATGTAGAAGGGTAGTTCAGCTATTCGCCGCTAGATGGAGTTACTTCCCGTTCTTTTCTAAAGCGGCGTGTATGAGCGCTTTGAGTTCCGTGTAGAGAATGCAGTGTCGGCTTGAGGGCTTGCAGATTTCTTGGTGGTTTGTCATGAACATATAACGCATGGAAATATAGACGGGTAGTTCAGCCATTGCCCGCTAGATGGCGTTACTTCCCGCAATTTTCTAAAGCGGCGTGTATGAGCGCTTTGAGTTCCGTGTAGAGAACGCAATGTCGGCTCGAGGGCTTGCAAATTTCCCAGTGACTTGTCATGGACATATAATGCATGGAAATGTAGACGGGTAGTTCAGCTATTGCCCGCTAGATGGCGTTACTTCCCGCACTTTTCTAAAGCGGCGTGTATGAGCGCTTTGACCTCCGTTTATAAAATGCAGTGTCAGCTCGAGGGCTTGCAGATTTCTTGGTGGTTTGTCATGAACATATAACGCATGGAAATGTAGACGGGTAGTTCAGCTATTCCCCGCTAGATGGCGTTACTTCCCGCAATTTTCTAAAGCGGCGTGTATGAGCGCTTTGAGTTCCGTGTAGAGAATGCAGTGTCGGCTGGAGGGTTTGCAGATTTCGCGGTGGTCCACGGAAACGCCGCATAACGCGCCTATACCGGCATCTGAAAATAACAATTGGTTAGGTACCTACTGTCAAAGATATATGTAAGTCCTGGCACAGAATAAATAATAGTACTGGGTACAGAAAACTCACTCTCTAACAAAACGCGTCTGTCACGATCAGCAGAGATATGGCCGCTAGGTGGCGACAGCGCCAGGCGCGGCTTATGGCAAACCCCAAAATTGGGGTCGAACGGATGGACTTTTAGTTACCTGTAGCAAAGTGACGAAATCGCGGAGTGAGCCACGCCTGGTCCTGGGGCTTCCAAAATACCGAACTTCTCACAATACCGGTATTAATACCGAAACTTTCTTCGTCAATACCGGAATTACCGAATATGAATCGCTTAAAAATCTATAGTTTTATTAAAATGGGGAATTAAAAAGGCTCACTGTAACACCAGCCGGCGTATTATGGACGGCTTTATCCATCTTTATCCACGTGATAAAATAACTGTCACTTTTTAACATCGTGGGATAGAAAGTGATGGACACCGTTTTATCACGCTGTCACGTGGACAAGAACGCCCATCATATCCGTACAGATATGTTTTAAAAGTACATAGTTGTGTCAACCCTAATAATTGCTCGGAGCAATGCTGAGCCGAGTTTGGCCGAAGTCAGGAGTTCCGCACCCCTGGTTGTGCAGAAACAGATCATACCAGCAGAGTCGGCGCTGACGATCCGGAGCCACAGCACGGCCATGAGCGTGCGCGCCGTCTCCACGAGGCTGCGCACGCGCGGGGGCGCCGCCGCCGCCGCGCGCAGCCAGCGCGAGTGTAGCGCCGTCACCAGCGAGCAGTCTGCCGATACGATAAGGCAAACATTTCATTTTTACACTAGAAACAGTTTTATTCCCCGTATTATGTATCTTTACAACAAAGAATCCAACGAAATAGAGCTTTCAATACCACTCAGGGTTGAAAAACAATAATAAATTAAATAGTTACGATTAATACAATCAAAAGTGAGTAATAATAATGTATAACATAAGTACCAGCAACACGCTAGATATTAAGTAGGTAGTAAACAATTGTACTTCTTCTTATAGTTTAAGTTAAATAATTCAGGTCCGTTGCAACAACAATATTAACTATAATCTACAACGTTTTCGGCACTGTATTATCAATCTTATATGTAATAGTTTTCAATGTATCTTTTTTGTAATGACTGTTTGTGCCAAAATAAAGAGAAAAAAAAAATTTGGTACAAGCTTTTATCGCTGACTGTACTTTTCTTTCCGCAGACCACTAATACTCACATAGACAATTCTAAAACCCCCAAACACAATATGGCGTATTACTGCATTGTTCTGCCGCCAGAGTGCAGCACTAATTTGTTTAGTAAACCGTAGAGTAACATACATACTTTTATGACAAGTTTTCACTATGCATCGAGGCGGTTTGTTTACAGGTGGCCTACCGCGAAACGTGCAAATTTAAATTTCTTTATCAGCCTCTCTATCGATAGAATAGGCAAGAGTGACAGAGAGGCAGAAGTCGAACTTTCGATTGTCGTGTTTCACGGTAGACCATGTGATTAACCTAGTGATGATTTGTCATTGATGATGTCAATAAAGTTTATTTATTACTGTATGTGCTAGCGGTGCCACCTACGCAAAGCTTTGCCTAATATTCCCTATTATTGTAGAAGACCGTACTCTAAAGAAAACTGGACTTTGTGGGGTCCATACCTTGTCCCATCTCTAGTAACTCGATAGAGCGCGCCGTCAGGGGTGTCTTGATGTCAGCGAGGGGCGAGCCGCGATGTGGCACCGAGTAAAACATGAAACCAGAGCTTAGGGACCACAGTTGAGCACGCTTCGACAGGTCTTCTGGGGAGGGAAAATTAAGTTTAAAGAAAGAGCGGTAACTCCATACATTCGTTTTCTTACCTAAACGCGCGTTATTTCGTAGACGACATCTAACGTCAAGTAGTGGAACTATTAACACCAGATGTCACAACTGACGAAAAATTTACTACTAAAACAATTAATATAAAATAAATACAAATAAATATTATAAGCAGAAGGGGTTGAAAATAGACTTCCAGTTAATCCGGTTATAATATCAGCTGACAATTGTTGAGCATTAGTTTTCGTTTGCCGAGACATCTATTATCAACTAGCAGTACTGATAAATTCAGCTACTTGACGCTAGATGTCGACTACGAAATAACACGCGTTTTGGTAAGAAAACGTATGGAGTTCCACCACTCTTTCTTTACTTAGGTATATTACTCCACCGTTTAATAAATATTATCTTAATATTACAAAAGAAAGCTGTAAGATGTATTGATAAAGCTAAGCCCCTGGAACACTGTCGCCCACTTTTTGTTAAACATAAGATAATGACCGTCATTTCATTATACATCTTTTTGGTTAGCATATTTATTTACAAAAACAAATTCAATTACCAGATAAAATCCAATAACAGATTGCATGCCTTAAGAAATAACAACGATATTATTTTACCAAAATCAAATAATTATATACATTTTAAAAGAAGTATTGAGTACAATGGAATCAAAATTTATAATTTTTTAAGTAATGACATAAAACAGTGCAATAATTTAAATGAATTCACAAAAAGGCTAAAATGTTATTTACTGAAGGAATATTTTGAGAAATTGACTAATAATAATATTTTATTTAAATTTGTATAATAATAATTTTCTTAGCTTCCGAATTATCGAATTATTAGTTATAGAAATGTAATGTTATCGTAAAACTTAGGCTGAATATATTACTTAGTGTAAGTTTTGCATGCCAAGTGTGGCAGAACATGCATTCATGTAACCCATCTACTGACATGACAAATTGTACCATCTGTGTAATGTTCTAGCAAAATAAATGATTCTGATTTTGATTAACTCAAGCCAACCGCTAAGCCACTATTATGATCATCTACGGACTGGTTGGTGGTATGAAGCTAACTTCTATTAAGGGCCAGTTGCACATTTGATAGACTGATCAACATCAGCCGACGCGCCCCGGCGCTTTACTATGAAACTTTCCAGAAATAAAAATTTAGCGAACTCTTTAACGATACGAACAGTTTGGTACAACCGACCCTATAGTTCGTTTATTTTAGCATTAGAAAGAACTTGCAAGAAGGTAAGCGATCTTGACATGTCTTATAATTGAAAAACGCTTTATAAAAATATAAAACTATTACTGAAAGCAGAAGAATATAAATGATCGTATTAGATTCATAATTGTTACATATTTGCCGTAACTTATTTTTCAATTGTGTTTTTCAATTAAAAGACACATCAAGATTGTTTACCTAATTTCTAATGCTAAAAAAATTAAGATAAGTATGTTAAGTAAGTAATGTATAAATTAGTTTAGGCTTCCAAACGTTTTCACTAGTGGGCGACGGCGACGGCCAGGCCTTCGTGGCCCTCCCGTATTGGCTGTATTTCTCCGTGGGTAAAATAAAGCCACCCGTGGGCAACACATAAATGGAAATAGATGGAAATTACTGGATTATGAGGTGGTCAATAAAGAAATTCCAATTTATAGCCCCAGCCATACAAAACAAAGCCCTAAATATTCCAATGAAAATTGGACCTACAGTACAGGTAGTAGGGTTGATTTTTATTTGTTTGAATATTTCACGTAACAAAAGAAATGCAACTCTGTTCCAATTGAATATGGTTTAAATTTCATCGATGAGGCAGTACTATCCCTAATAGCATTTTCTTGTAGGGATTTTGTTGGGCCTTTGTTTACGTATTAGTTGGGCAACCGTTATATTTGGCCGTACGATTTGCTGGAGGGCCCTCGACAAAGGCCCTCCCGAAGATTCCCAACAGAGGGCCATTAGAGTAATTTTTTCGTTGGGCCTATTTAAATAAATCATACAATTATTCAACGGTGGTGGTTTTGGTTGGGCCGTGGTTGGGCCTATACACATTTGTTTGATGGTTGGTTAATTGTTACATTTGGCCGTACGATTTGCTGGAGGGCCGACCACAAAGGCCCTCCCGAAGATTCCCAACAGAGGGCCATTAGAGTATTTTTTTCGTTGGGCCTATTTAAATAAATCATACAATTATTCAACGGTGGTGGTTTTGGTTGGGCCGTGGTTGGGCCTATACTCATTTGTTTGATGGTTGGTTAATTGTTACATTTGGCCGTATGGCTTGCTGTAGGGCCAACTGCAAAAAAATAAAAAAGGGCAATTTTTTCGTTGTGCTTCTGTTTGCAAATTCAACAATTACCCATCGGCAAGTCAGGTAGGTCGGTAGGTAGTCGTGTACCAGGTTGAAGGCCCAACACAGCTTGTCCCACAAAGGGCCAACATTGTAACTTTAACGTTGTGCCTTGTGTAGGATTCTTACAATACTACCGTAGGTAAATAGTTGTGTAATTTATAGTGTGCCTACAGTCTAATTATGTAATGGGCTTTTGTTTACGAGTCCTACAGTTACCCTACGTTAGGTAAGTGGTTGTGTAATACGACGTTGGGCCTTTGCTGATAAATATTACAATTACACTACGGTAGGCATTGGTTGTATCCACATGAAGGCCCTAGGCAGCAGTTGCTGTTAATCTTCTCTGTACGTTCCAATTTTAGTATATGTACTGCTGAAGCAAGTACACTTACTATACACTCTAATTTGTATATATACTAACCGCACTTTGAAACTTCGTAAGCGAGATTTATGTTTTTTGAGATTTAAATTGAGAAAATGTTGGTAAAATACAATTTTTTAAATTTATGTATAAATTTTATAGTTATAGCTATTAGATTTATAAGTTACTTTAAAAAAATATTATGATTATATCCGGAATAATCGAGAAAATAACTATAACTTCGATGTTTGGAGACAGTAACGCCATCTAGTGACGCCACAAGCAAACTCAACTGGTATTGTTGGGCATCAGTACCACAGCCAATGTTGGTAAATGCGATATTTGTGCTCACTGGGCCAACGAATGATATCTTTGACTAGCCAACGTTACCAAAATACACAAAGGCCCATTGTTGGGCATCCGTGCCACAGCCAATGTTGGTAAATGCGGTATTCGTCACCATTGGGCCAACGAATGTTATCGTTGTTTAGCGAACGGGAGCAAAATACACAAAGGCCCATTTTTGGGCCTCAATGCTACAGCCAATGTTGGTAAATGCGATATTTGTCGTCATTGGGCCATCGTATGATATCGTTGATTAGCCAACGTTACCAAAATAAACAAAGGCCCATTGTTGGGCATCAGTGCCACAGCCAATGTTGGTAAATGCGATATTTGTCATCATTGGGCCATCGGATGATACGGTTGATTAGCCAACGTTACCAAAATACACAAAGGCCCATTGTTGGGCATCAATGCTACAGCCAATGTTGGTAAATGCAATATTTGTCGTCATTGGGCCATCGGATGATATCGTTGATTAGCCAACGTTACTAAAATAAACAAAGGCCCATTGTTGGGCATCAGTGCCACAGCCAATGTTGGTAAATACGATATTTGTCATCATTGGGCCATCGGATGGTATCGTTGATTAGCCAACGTTACCAAAATACACAAAGGCCCATTGTTGGCCATCAATGCTACAGTCAATGTTGGTAAATGCGATATTTGTCGTCATTGGGCCATCGGATGATATCTTTGATTAGCCAACGTTACCAAAATAAACAAAGGCCCGTTGTTGGGCATCAATGCTACAGCCAATGTTGGTAAATGCGATATTTGTCGTCATTGGGCCATCGGATGATATCGTTGATTAGCCAACGTTACCAAAATAAACAAAGGTCCATTGTTGGGCATCAGTGCCACAGCCAATGTTGGTAAATGCGATTTTTGTCATCATTGGGCCATCGGATGATAGCGTTGATTAGCCAACGTTACCAAAATACACAAAGGCCCATTGTTGGGCATCAATGCTACAGCCAATGTTGGTAAATGCGATATTTGTCGTCATTGGGCCATCGGATGATATCGTCGATTAGCCAACGTTACCAAAATAAACAAAGGCCCATTGTTGGGCATCAGTGCCACAGCCAATGTTGGTAAATGCGATTTTTGTCATCATTGGGCCATCGGATGATAGCGTTGATTAGCCAACGTTACCAAAATACACAAAGGCCCATTGTTGGGCATCAATGCTACAGCCAATGTTGGTAAATGCGATATTTGTCGTCATTGGGCCATCGGATGATATCGTCGATTAGCCAACGTTACCAAAATAAACAAAGGCCCATTGTTGGGCATCAGTGCCACAGCCAATGTTGGTAAATGCGATATTTGTCATCATTGGGCCATCGGATAATATCTTTGACTAGCCAACGTTACCAAAATACAGAAAGGCCCATTGTTGGGCATCCGTACCACAGCCAATGTTGGTAAATGCGGTATTCGGCACCATTGGGCCAACGAATGTTATCGTTGTTTAGCGAACGGTAGCAAAATACACAAAGGCCCATTGTTGGGCATCACTGCCACTGCCAATGTTGGTAAATGCGATATATGTCATCATTGGGCCAACGGATATTATCGTTGTTTAGCCAACGGTACCAAAATACACAAAGGCCCATTGTTGGGCATCTGTGCCACAGCGAATGTTGGTTAATGCGATGGTGGGCCAATACTAAATTAACGTTGGCTACGGAACGAACCTCATCCCAACGTTTTCCCTACTGTTGGCACCGTGGGCCCCAACGAAAATGCTACTAGGGATAGGTAGGACCTTGGGCCATAGGAGGATAGGGAAGGAAGGTTGGCAGCACAAAAGTTACCTTCCTTTACAAAATCAGTTGAGAAAAAACAAAGTTCCTCAGTTGCCAACATTAAATAAGTTTTTAGCAAAAATTTCATTTTTGGTAGGTACAAGCTTTTATCGCTGACTGTACTTTTCTTACGACAAACGACTAATACTCATCGAGACAATTCTAAAAACCCCTAACACAAGGTTGCGTTGTTTCATCGCAGAGTTCCTATGGCCACCTCCTGTCTCCATCATCAGATCAGCTCGATGGTACCATAATATTGCATTGTCATCCAATTTATACATGTATGCAAAATTTCAGCTCAATCTATAACCGGGAAGTGGATCAAATTTAACTTGCAAGATTTGATTACACACAGGCAGACAGACAGACAACGGTCAGGTGAAACTAAATAAAAGCTTGTAAAAATCATTTTAAGTAATTAACCAATTATTAATTTAGACAAATGATTAAACATTATGCTTACCTTTTCTGTTTGAAGACCTCTTATTTCTATCCATTTCTTGTCTCAAATCACAAGTACTTTCACTAGCTGAGCTATCATCATAAATATCATCCTCATCATATCTTAATCCTAAATTATTCTTATCATTTATATTCCTGGAATTATCATTATCCTTATTTCTATTAGACTCTATGCTTTCTTCATAAACTTGTTCATGATCTGTTTTACCCGTATCATCATCAAGTCTTTCTTTTACACCCATTTCATCATCATGTCTTTCTTTTACACCCATTTCATCCTTACCCTTATCTTTAATGATCATATCATTATTGTCAATATTGCTGTCAGTTTTGTGATTCATTTCATTGTCTTTATCGTATTCGTCGCAGTTTTGTTTTATGTCCACATTATCATTAATTTCTCCACTTGGATTCCCATGTAATTCGATATAGGCTTCGTAAGCTGAAATGAAAGTAAAATTGTAATACTAAAACTTATTTTCCAATTTTTTCAATTATAAAGTCAGCCATATTTTTAGGCTTTTCTCATTCAGAATCGCTAGCGTTATTTTTATACAAAATTCCCGATGGAATACGTAAAGTTTTAGTGAGTTTTGTTATTATTTTGACGCAACGAATAATATAAGTTCGAAGATACCGTAAAATGGGGTGAGTTGGGTGAAATTTGACTTTCAAACCTCGATAAAATTTTATTTTTACATTTAAAAACTGAATGGTGTATATAGTCAGTGGTTCAGATGTTTGTATTTTATTTTGGGTAGTTCCATTTCATAACTTTGACGATAAAGAGGAAAACCCACCTCACCCCGTAGTGCCTCGTATTTGGGGTGAGAGGGTTTTTCATACAAAGGCATAAAAGATTTTGGAAGATTGTTGGATCGATTTTTTTTTATTATGCGTATTACTATAGCCCCATTTTAAATTGGAATACATTATTTTTGTAGCAGTAGCCTTAAAATCCCTTCTCACCCCCCTCTCAAACCTTCTCTCCCCTATTCATAACCCAACTCTCCCCGCGAAACCTACTCACCCCGTTTTACGGTATCAATATTATCATTCTAACATTAGTCCGGATTAAGTCTGGATCTAAAACGCTAACGATTCTGATAAGGAAACGAAATAAAAAAAATACTTTGATTCGCACGTCCGCAAATAATTGTATCAGGTATTATTTATCGTACCAAGACATGTTAAAACAAAGTTAAAGACAAATTTGTTAGCTAGTGAAAAGGAATACAATTCACAAACAATTTGTTTAAAACTTATATGTGTTATATACCTTTTCACTAGAGCTATTGCTATTACTGTAGGTATAGATTACCTTCACAATATATCTGCTTGATGAACAACCCCCCCTTGGAGTGGCCCACCCACACGATGGGCCGCTGCCCCACCCCCAGAGCCAGCAGCTGTGCGATCATCTGTTCTGCTCGCTCGTGCAGGTGCAGTCTGAAATCAGAGTCCATTTTCATATTTCAGTTATTTTAAGTTCATATTTAGTCTGGCAAATTAATTTGACATATTTTGAGATTTGAGATATTTTGAATCCCGTAGAATGATATCTTAGGATAGTTTTTGTCACGAAAATCTTCACTCTACCCTGATCATCCAGATGGACACGCAACAGAAGCTAAATACGTTGCAAATATTAAACTGTAATAGAAATATTTAAAACCTACTTTTTGAGCATTTCTTTCCATGGACATTAAACATAACTGGATGGCGGACATTGGCCAAAAAGTGTGTCCACATGAGATAGTCAAGGTGGGCCGTTGTATCTCTTTCTAATTAGGGTGACCATACGTCTTATGTATGTGGGATATTAGGATAACATTTAAATATATAGTTTGACCAGGATCTTTTCTTAATCGTGCATAGTTATATTAGTAATAGAAATCATACTGTCTTTTCGCCTAAAAAGGGATGGATATAGTTTTTTCTCTTCTGTAAAACGCTTCACACAACCTTAGGTACTTAATTTAGTTGTTCTAAATGGTGTGTCCACATTACGGCACCTATGCAATTAAAACTGCACGAGGCCATGCGCTTGGCGAGGAAGAGAACCCTATGGAGGAACCTGGTCTTCAACAGAAGGATATGATGTCACGATCCTCAGTATTGAGGGACCAAGTGAAGAAGAAAAGCTGTTACTAGTAGGCGTAGGTACTGGACCACGAACATGGTCGATCGTCAGGAAGGTGGTCCGCCGTAACGTCTGTCAAGAACACAGGTATGAGTGAGAGGGATAGAGAGACAAATATGCTGACAGAACCAGAGGGTCTACTGTGAACCATGTTCGACGTGTTGCCTCTCTGTCACACTTACGTACGAATTTACAAGTGCGACAAAGACGCAACGGGGTCGGCTCTCAGGACAGGAAGTGGAGGAATTACATACAGTATTTGCCGCCTTAGGCCCCAAGCCCAACATAGCAAGCTCTAGCCGCCCCCCCCTTTCTCAGCACCCATCATATAGACTGCCGCCCAAAATATCTGGCCGCCCTAGGCCCGGGCCTACTCGGTCTTAGGGCAAATTCGTAACTGCCTGAGGGTCGCGTGGGTCCGCTACACCCGCTTGCTATCGTTTTTAACTAGGACGCTTGTCACTGGACCATAGACATCGAAGTTTGCAAATTGCGAGCATCTTTCTCTGTTACTGTAATTACTCCTTTATAGGAATAAAAGAGAAAGATGCCCGTAATTTGCGAACTTCGGTGTTCACGGTGCTAGGCCACCTGTGCGAAAAGAGAAGAGTCGTGAAATGTAAAGAAATTAGTGATGTGCCGTTCTTAGTAAATTTTCCAAAGAGGGTAAATTCCCAGTAACGTTTCTGGTATCGTCCCAAAAGTCAGTAAATTACGATAAAGTTCTATTTTTCTTTTATTATCAATGTGTTTATTATTATTATACAATGCATAAATGTGTCTGTAATGTTTAAGGACTTTGGATTTCAATATTGGCAATTATTTATTCTGTATTGGCTCTCATTTCACCAATTTAAACATGCCGAAATAAATACATACCTATTTATATAAACTTACTTAAGTACCTAATAAAAGCTGTGTAACACTGATTCTCATCGTGCCGACATCATAGTCACCCTAATGAGTTTGACAATGTTGTCTTGTATTTTTATCGCAAAATGTAATAATTGTGGCTTCCTGGTGAAACAATATTCCACAATTAGAAATTCTTTCACTCCCACAACCTTTAACGCAACATTTATTCACCATTTTTAGGAAATTTTGCATTCACGTGTTTTGATAACATGTCATGACGAGAGGGATACCAATTAACATTCAAAGTTTCTACAATGTCTACCACACCAAAATAAAAGGTTTTTTTTTGTTGTCCACATGCTTGGTTAAATCAGGTAATAATATTGACATCATACTTATTTACAAATTTCTTAAAAGATATCAGAACCTTACTCTGAATATAGCATTTAAATAATATAAGAAGTTATTTAATTTGAGTAGTATATTGATATAAATACTACCACAATGGTATATTTTTAATATTGGCAACACGTGCGAGTGAGACACCGCGACCCACCTTTGCTATCTCAAGTGGACCGTTTTCTCTAGTCTGGTACGAACGTCTTTCTAGCTCGGTGATAAAGTTCAATTTAGTATGGCAAAAAAAGTGACAATGCAGTCCATCTTATAAGTCCATGTTTCTTTCTACTAGAGATTCATCCCAACAGCCTGACATGCACAGACAGATAACTGAGGCTTGGGTACGGAACCAATAAAATTGTAAATTATCTGTATGTTATCGAATTTCAATGATAAAATTAAGGTTATAAGATTGTAGTGATAGAGATAATAATAATGATAAAAGTGTTAATAATGCGAGACATATATAGATAATGTAGGATGGACACCATCACCACACTAGAACATGTGGATGCAATGGCTTATCAATGATATTGAAACAATCTAGTTTATTAATGATATACTCGTATACAAAGGTCGCCGGGGAGCGGGGGCGCAAAGAGCGGCGCGGGGGGCAGACCAAGGCACAGGTAATGGCTCCTCTACACGATGGGCCAACGCCGGCCACTCCAAGGGACGCAGCCATGCGTTAGAGGGAGCAAGTGATATTGCTATCTCATTCTACCATAATACTGCAGCATAGGTGGGTACACAAACGAGACGTGACAACACACACAGGGACAACAATAACAGGGGCAACAACAAGAAGGACGCCGGGGAGTAAAAATAATCTCAATAAATTTTTGATGATATACACCGTGTTTTTATTGAATTCCATTAGCTTCGGGGTATGGTTAAGTACGTTTTAGATAACTAAATGGCATAGTTAATTTTCAAAAAAAAATATTTTTTTTCATTTTTTTTTCCAAAAAAATTAAGTTTAAAAAGTAATTAAATATAGCATATAGCGTTGTTGTAACACAGGGATTACATTTAACTCAACCAAACAATTGAAATCTATGACATATCAATGTCATTTCGAACATTGATCGACTGAGATTGTACTTAAGTTTAGTAGCAAATGTATGAACTCATTCTAAACACTAATCAATATGTAAACCGGCCCTAAGGCAAGTGTACACGCTTGTAGAGGCACTATAGGAAAAAAATAAATTATTGATTATCTCCGAAATGGAGTTAATTAGAATATCGGTGTCTTTGAGAAAATTACTTGATTTAAGCTCAGGAATGCACCCTTGAAATTAACGGAAATAAATAAAACACGGTGTATACCAACACTGAAATGATGCAGATGATGAATTTCCGCTTGTTCACGAATGATGAATCACGATGCCTATAGGGACATAAGTTAATGATTAATGATACTAATTAGTATCATTAATCATTAACTACTCATTAGTATAAGTTAATGATTAATGATACTCATTAGTATCATTAATCATTAACTTATGTTCCTAATGTGTATAATTTGCAGTCATTACTGCAACATATGATAACTGACGATGATAATCAATGTAAAGTTGGTTATAATGCAAATGAAGATACCAATCCTAGCAATAATAAACGTGAGCATAATATACCGACATTACCTCTTGCACTGCTTGATCCACAGAGGTCTCCACAAATGAGGGTCACTGGTGTAATTGATAGATATGACCCTGGCGTGAGGGTAGACATTAATCGAGACTCGATACCAACAGGAGTAGGTAATAATGATGATGATGTCATACCTCTTGCACTGCTTGATCCACAGAGGTCTCCACATATGAGGGTCACTAGTGTAGTTGATGAATATGACCCTGGCGTGGGGGTAGACATTGATCCAAACTCGACATACCTCTTGCACTGCTTGATCCACAGAGGTCTCTACAGATGAGGGTCACTGTTTTAGTTGATGAATATGACCCTGGCGTGGGGGTAGACATTGATCCAAATTCGACATACCTCTTGCACTGCTTGATCCACAGAGGTCTCCACAGATGAGGGTCACTGGTGTAGTTGATGGATATGACCCTGGCGTGGGGGTAGTCCTCCTTGATCCAATCCCGAGGCCAGCACGCGGAGTAGCACTCGTCGCATATGCAGCCACACCCCACCTAAACAGTCTTCAGTTGAAATTATAAATTCTATATTACCTTCATGAACATATTTGGAAACATTTCGGAAAGCAGGTACTATATGTTCCGTTTCAGCATTCCCCCAAGAATTTTGCAAGAACACTACTCTTTAATACTTCTGCAATTGCTATGGAGACGATTGGTCGGATGATTTTCCATGGCTAGATAAAAACAATAGTGTCAAGGTAAAATTTGACCAAGCATTCGCCGAAAAATTATCCTGCGTTAGTAGGTAATGATCTGTAGATTGCTCTAGCTAAGGATGCGTCTGGAATACATGTGAAAATTAGATATATAAGAAGTGTCATGTAGCCAAAATCGGCCATGAAACGTCTAGAAACGTATTGTAAAATTCATTAATAAGCTTGAAGATGTTAAAGATTATAACTAAAACTGAAAATTTCACAAATTTACCTCACACCGTTTCTCCTCGGCCCGACATCTACAATTATCATTCTCCTTCTTCTCCACTTTCAAATTCTCCATATTAAACAAATCCCTAACAAACTTCGCTTGTGTATCATAATTGTCAACAACTTCACACTGATCTTCTTTATAAAACTTCTCAGTAATGAACATTTCATCATCCGTTATCCTCTTATAATATTCATCTATCTTTGTAAACGTTATTTCTTTATCGTTAAAATTGAGTATATTTTCGTTTTCTACTTTGATACTGTTCTTAATACTTTCAATTTTGTTGGCATCTTCATTGAATACATTTGCTTTGTTGCAATCGCAGGCTGGGATGGAGCTGGGTCGTCTTAGGGATATTTTGTTGGGTTCTATTTTGTATTTGGACCTCCATTCTCCTTGTCTCCAGGTGTTGCCCAGGGAACCTGGAAAAAGCAACCAATCAATTGATTAGGAATAGGTAATAACAAACGACGAATATTAAAGAGTGCCATCTAATAGATTCACAGCCGAAACAGATGGCGCTGTAAGGTAAACTTACTGGTGCTCGACGCGGTCCCAATACATGTCATCTTGAAACTTAAGTCATAGTCAATAGATGTGACAGCAAGGTGTCATCTATTGGGCATTAGCTTGTCGAGCACTAGTAGGTTTACCTTACTGTGCCTTGCACATTTTGTGCTTGGGTAACTGAATTTCATGTCAGGCGTAAATTTTAGCAGCCAGAAAAACCGTATACTTAATGTACTGAGCCGTATGTAGTTGTCGAATTCGAAGAACGAAATTGTCTAGACTTAAACTCATCTATAGTTCGTTTTTTTAGCATTAGAAAGAACTTGCAAAAAGGTAAGCGATCTTGACATGTCTTTTAATTGAAAAACGCTTTTTCAAAATCAAAAACTATTACTTATGAAAGCAGAAGAACATAAGTTATCGTATTAGATTCATAATTGTTACATATTTGCCGTAACTTATTTTTAAAATGTGTTTTTCAATTAAAAGACACATCAAGATTGTTTACCTTATTTCTAATGCTAAAAAAAACGAACTATAGTGCCTATATCCTTTCTATAATTTCAAAATCCCGCTTTGTATGTGTGACCTCAGCTCCGGTACCGGTACCTATAGGTATAGGTAGGTATAGCCTAGCTGGATCTATAGTCACGTGTAGATATTATTAAACTGTCGTAACTACGGCACGTATCAACACAGCAGAGCGACATCCGGCGATTTGCTTTGTGATATATCTGTCCGACACAATACGACAATGGCTAAAGTGTTTCACCGGTTTAGTAACCTATAAAACCGGACAAGTGCGAGTCGGACTCGCGCACGAAGGGTTCCGTACCATTACGCAAAAAAATCATGTTTTTTGTATGGGAGCCCCACTTAAATATTTTATTTTGTTTTAGTACCTATTTGTATTTATTGTATTTGTATTTGTTTTGACGACCGGTCTGGCCTAGGGGGTAGTGACCCTGCCTATGAAGCCGATGGTCCCGGGTTCAAATCCTGGTAAGGGCATTTATTTATACAGATATTTGTTCCTGAGTCGGTTGTTTTCGATGTATTTAAGTATTTATACATTATAATATATCGTTGTCTGAGTACCTACCCACAACACAAGCCTTCTTAGCTGTTATTCAATTTGTGTAAAAATGTCCTATTAAATTTATTTATTTATTTATTTGTTGTTATAGCGGCAACCATTTGGCAACAGAATAAATACATCATCTGTGAAAAACTCCACTGTCTACTGTCTGTCTATCACTTGAACTAAACTTACCATTCGAACTGACATTTTAATAGGGTTTGTATAAACTTGCTGTAATTTAGGACCGTATTAATGATTTACTTAGAAAGATCATGTTAGCAGCCATTAAAACTTTCGTATACATCTGCTTGCTTTTCAGGGTTCCGTACCCAAAGGCCAAAGGGTAAAAACGAGACCCTATTACTAAGACTCCACTGTCCTGTCTGTCACCAGGCTGTATCGCCTCCTGTATCTCATGAACCGTGATAGCTAGACCGTTGAAATTTTCACAGATGATGTATTTCTGTTGTAGCTATAACAATGAATACTAAAAAGGTACGGAACCCTCGGTAGGCGAGTCCGACTCGCACTTGTTTTCTGTGTGTTTTTCTGTGTCTTCTTCTGTGGCTTCTTTAAAAACATAATAATCTACTACTAAAAAACCGGGCAAGTGCGAGTCGGACTCGCGCACGAAGGGTTCCGTACCATAATGAAAAAAAAACGGAAAAAAATGCAAAAAATAAACGGTCACCCATCCAAGTACTGACCACGCCCGACGTTGCTTAACTTTGGTCAAAAATCACGTTTGTTGTATGGGAGCCCCATTTAAATCTTTATTTTTTAGTATTTGTTATTATAGCGGCAACAGAAATACATCATCTGTGAAAATTTCAACTATCACGGTTCGTGAGATACAGCCTGGTGACAGACAGACGGACGGACGGACGGACAGACAGCGAAGTCTTAGTAATAGGGTCCCGTTTTACCTTTTGGGTACGGAACCCTAAAAACTACTAAACTTTTAGTCAAAGACTTGCTTTATTTCTGACAGTGCAGACGCAAGAATACCAATTTGTGACGCCAATATTTTCTTTTTGGGGCATTTTTCAATTTAGGGGGCTCTAATATCACCATAAATCTAAAATTGGTGATTAAATTGAAAATTGACACCAATTTCATTTGTGATCGAATCGGTCGATTTGATCACCTCTGTCGGGACACGCCTTTAATTCATGTCCTCATATATATAGAACGCATTATAGTACCTAATATTGTACTTGGTTATACTGTACTTACTGTAGAATAGATTAGCTTCGTATTGAGTAACATAATCAACTAAACGCAGGTCATAAGTCAGCCATTGTGCTGAAACAATGCTGAATTGTCTTGACTTCCGCGACCCACATCTAACTGCTTAAGGCGAGCTGGCGAGGTATGCCCGATGATTTGTGGTATTTTCGATTTGATTTGTCAATTTTACTTGTCTTAGTTACTACATGTCTTGGTTGGCACGTTGGCAGTCCTGAACTGTGCGTTTCTTCATGAACTATATAAACTGTGGAATGCACTGTCGTTTTAAATCGACACGAGTTGCGAAATACCTATGCGTATATCGTTCAACGTTTTACAGTACATAAAATTAATTTTTAGGGTTCCGTACCCAAACGGTAAAACGGGACCCTATTACTAAGACTTCGCTGTCCGTCCGTCCGTCCGTCTGTCTGTCACCAGGCTGTATCTCACGAACCGTGATAGCTAGACAGTTGAAATTTTCACAGATGATGTATTTCTGTTGCCGCTATAACAACAAATACTAAAAAGTACGGAATCCTCGGTGGGCGAGTCTGGCTCGCACTTGACGGTTTTTTATATAAAAATATGGGTGCACTCATGGGTCTCTTTTGTCAGCGAATTTAGAACTATGGGACATAATATTTTTTTGTTTTTTTTTTTGCATTATGGTATGGAACCCTTCGTGCGCGAGTCCGACTCGCACTTGCCCGGTTTTTGGTATTTTGTGGTATTAAAGACCGTCAACGCACTTGCAACGCCTCTGGTGCTTGGATACCGTAAAACGGGGTGAGTAGTATTCACGGGGAGAGGTGGGTTATGAATGTGGAGAGAAGGTTTGAGAGGGGGTGAGAAGGGATTTTAAGGCTACTGCTACAAAAATAATGTATTCCATTTTAAAATGGAGCTATAGTAATACGCATAATAAAAAAAATCGATCCAACAATCTTCCAAAATCACCTTTGTATGAAAAACCCTCTCACCCCAAATACGAGGCACTAGTGGCACTACGGGGTGAGGTGGGTTTTCCTCTTTATCGTCAAAGTTATGAAATGGAACTACCCAAAATAAAATACAAACGTCCGAACCACTTAGGTATTATATACACCATTCAGTTTTCACATGTAAAAATAATTTTTTATCGAGGTTTGAAAGTCAAATTTCACCAAACTCACCCCATTTTACGGTACGTAATGTGCTTATTATAAAGGGTGTCGAAATAAAATTCCATTACTCACCATATAGTCCATGTACGAAGATGACGTCAACCTTGGGTGTCTCTGGTTGGTGGAGAACCACACATTCCACTTTAGGCTCCGGGTGTAGGTGTTCTTTGCCTGCTGGCCGCGGTTTGGAGTACTTTGGAGCTAGAAACAAATAAAAACATTAGTATTTAGTCATCTTAAAGTAGTAAATATTGTTGTATCTCTAATTACATTAAATAATAATATAGAAATATATATGTGCTTTATTTGATAGCTAAATCAATAAGTCAACTAAACCCATAACTCAAATGTGACATTCCTCTAGTCATCGATATCTAAGTAAACCATGAAGGTCTAACACTCTCCCTCGTTAATAGATTCAAAGTCAGGTTAGAGATTGAGACGTGTTGGTGCTTTTCTATTTCTTGTACTCCGGCGTAGCACGGGCTCTGTAGAGTTCTCAACCGTATGTAGTTGCCTGTGTCTCATCTAGGGTTGGAGGTTCTGGTGCTACATCCATGGGTATAGGTAAGGTTCCTACGTCAGACATTAACATATAACATAATAAAATGTAAATACAGGGTGGCCAAAAAATAAGTGCATTCCCGTTGCCAGGGAGTAGGTATTACCAGGGAGGTTTTGGGATTATACTGAGCAACTTTTCTATATAGCTATCCATGCCGTAATCGGCAACGGCGACCCTAGCTAATAGTTACGAGCAACTTTTACTACGGGACCAACCCCAAAATAGGTATGTTAAGTAAGTTACCTGTGATCTGCGGTAGTGGGTTGGTCAACAGACGGTACAGCATGGCGGAGGCCGTGCTCCAAAGGCAGGACACGCACCAACGTCTGAAACAACCGGATTATTTACATTTTATAAGATATTTAATATCTACTTGTGTAACCCGAAGAACTAATTGCTGAACCAAACATCATTGGTGTGACAAAGGGGTTGTGCACAAATCACGCGATGTGTTTTCGGCTAACTTTTTGACCCCCCCTCCCCGGCCTACCCGGCCCGGCCCTTGGTGATATTTGGTGAGGTTTTTGGCTACCCCCCTCCCCCCACACAACCTCACGTGTATTTTTTGTAATTTTTTCATTCTACCTAATTTTAAGATACTTAGTATTGTATATAGAAAATCTTGTTTATTTTTCTATTTTCGTTTATTTATTCGTATGGCATTTACAGAGTCGCTAATTATCAATTACAATATTTACAATACGATATCTAAATTCTTCACCCATTGGGCAGCGTGTGCATTAGGCGAGTGAAGGTCTAGGGCCTCTCCGACATATTTCCGTTTCGGGCAACTATGTATAATGTGGTGTATAGTCTGTACTGGGGCCCCGCAGTCACATGCTGGTGAGTCTCGCCAACCACACTTAAACAGGTAGTCCGCACTGCGTCCATGTTCGGTACGGAGTCTGTTTAGTTGGCACCATTCCTTCCTAGATGCTGAAAAGCCATACGGCTTTTTGGTAGGATCGTAGGCATTTAGGCTGGGGTTTGGCAGGTTAGATTGCCACTCATCTTTCCAAGCGTCTTTTATATTGAAGCCACCTTGCGTCAGGTTTTGAGCGGTTTGATAGGGCGGGTGTCGAGACTTCAGACGATGCTGTGGTGGGTTAAGGAATTCCTGGTGGATCGGTAGGTTCGGGTCGCTGTGAATTTTGTTCGCTTCTTTTACCAGTGCCAATTGTCGTCTAAGATGAGGTGGTGGGATGTGGCTTAGGGTTGGGAGCCATTGTACGGGTGTGGATTTGATCGTGCCTGATATACATCGCATAGTATTACGCAGTTGCACGTCAACTTTCTCTGTGTGTGCGCTATTGAGCCAGACTGGTGCGCAGTATTCACCAGCAGAATAGACTAAGCTCAGGCCAGTTGTACGAAGAACGTCCGCTTTTGCTCCCCAAGTCGTGCCAGTTAATTTGTGGAGAATGTTTCGGGTCACAAGTTTTTTGCTCAGCTTTTGAAGGTGGGGACCGAAAGTAAGTGAGCGGTCCAGCGTAACACCAAGATATTTAGGGTGCGGGTTGAAAGTTAATATTTCACCATCAAATGCTACCGTTGGAATATAAGCAGCTTGCTTGTTGTTGAGGTGGAACGTCGACACTTCCGTTTTGCTGGCATTTGGAACAAGCCGCCATTTCCTAAAGTACTCGTTTAGAGAACCTAGATCTTTGTTGAGCTGCTCTTCAGATACCTCGAATGTCTTGTGCTGGTGCGCAATGGTGATATCATCTGCATACACAAATTTCCTAGAGACTGTTTTAGGTAGGTCATAAGTATATAGATTAAAGAGCAGTGGGGCCAGTGTAGATCCCTGTGGAATGCCATTGTTTAAGGTTCTAAGGCGGCTTTGTTTATCTCCTAGGTGAACTACAAAATTCCTGTTCCTAAGCATATTGTCAATCAGGCAGGTAATTTTACGACATGGAACAGCCTTCATTAGCTTATAGTAGAGTCCCTGTCTCCACACCGTATCATAGGCTGCACTTAAGTCAATAAAAGCAGCTACAGTTTTCAAGTTCTTCTGGTAGCCAGCTTCTATATGCGTTGTGAGAGACAGAACTTGATCCGTGCAGTTACGTCCAGTTCTAAACCCTGCCTGTTCGACGGGGACTATGCGATCGATGAGAGGGGTGATCCTATTCGAAATTAGTTTTTCCAGAAGCTTGAATAATGCGCTAAGTAGTGCGATAGGTCTATAGCTTTTCGGGTCTTCAGCTGGTTTGTCGGGTTTTAGGATGGCTATTATCTTGGCATGCTTAAAGCCTGGGGGCAGCGTGTTTCTTTCTAATATGTCCGTGTAGAAAGCAGCCAACCACTTGCGGCAGTTGGCACCTAAGTTCTTAATGAATTCATTGTAAATGCCATCTTCTCCTGCAGCTTTGCCCAAGGACAGCTGTTTGATCGCGGTATAGGTTTCCTCGGCAGTGAAAGCTTTTGAGATATTTTCGTCCGGAGTCATCGTTTTTGCCAAGTTTCGGGTACATTTTTTAATCATCTTAGTGTGATGCTTGTCGCCCTTGACTCGAGATGTTTCAACAATACGGCTTGCAATGCTATTAGTCAGAGTTTGGGAAGTGCAGGGTGACCTTGTGCCTGTTTTACCCGTGAGCCTGTTGAGAACTCTCCATGCTTTCCTGCTAGACACTTTAAAATCCATCTTTTCTACGGTGGCAATCCACTTGTTCTGACGCTGGGTGTCTAGGGACCTTAACAAACTTTTCCCAATTTATTGGTCTCCAGTTTCTTTTTACAGCTGATACAGGCTTTCACTGTCATTGTTCCAGCATGGGACATACACTTTTCGGAAGCCTCTAGGAACATGTTTCTTTGCTGTAGCCTTAAGTAGCCCCACAAACCTTGCATAGTTCTCTGATTTCGGAGTTATCCATCTGATTACCGAGTCCATGTCAGCAGCAAAGGAGGCCCAATCTCCTTTCTGAAAATTCCATCTGGGCAGTGGCATGGAGTTGACGAGTGGGATTTGCTCTCCTACTTCCAGTAGGACAGGTCTATGCTGGCTGTTAGGGAAGTTTGAAAGGATTTTCCTTTTTGTCGCGAGGGGCATATCACCATCCCTTGAGACGAATGTTAAATCTGGGTTATAGTCTCTCTTCCATCTCGCCGATCGAAAGGAACCCTTATCTTTGGCATCAAAGACTAGATGGTAATTATTAACCTCAGCCCACTGAGTGAGTTGGATTCCATTTGTGTCATTGGCGTTATAACGCCATGTTGTGTGGTGACTGTTGAAATCCCCCGCGTAAATACATGGGTGTGGGTACACCGGTGGGCTGACTTCCCAAGTGGAGTTGGGCGGCTTGTAGATGTTGGAAATTATAAGGCCGCATACTTGTATTGTAGAGATAAAGTAATTCGGATGTGAGTCTTGGGGTAGGACAGAGACGTCGGTAATATTTTCTTTTACATAAGTTGCAATACCATACTTTGGGTGGTTTATGGAGTGAACAATGTTATATTCTGGGATCTGGCCTCTAGACTTCAAGTTGTCCTCATCTTTAGCGTGGGTTTCTTGTACCAGTAAGACATCAACTTTATGTATCCTCAAAATTCTGTGTAGGTGTTCACACTTTGCCAGACTTATTCCCTCAATGTTTAACTGGCAGATTATTAAGTTAGGCCCAATATCTATTGTGGGAGGGGTTGTATTGGGACTTTGTGACATAGTGTTCGAAGTATCCATCATATTGCATTTCAGTGAAGCGACTCGGTTTACGTGCTGTGAGGTCTATTCAGACAGGTACAGCAGCCAAAGGTTGTTGCTCGATTAGCGCCACCCAGGGGACACGTGTAGGGTTATATGGTGGCAATTCCTACGGACGTGAGCAATTTTCGTTAAGTAGACGTAGTAAGATTTATATTTAACGAAACCGAGAAAAACCTATTCTATGTGGTAGGTTCTTTTTTCTTAGTTTCGTTCACTGTAAAAAAATACACGTGAAGTTTCCTTACCCCTCTCCCCCAACGTGATCTATCGTGATTTTTTCGTGACCCCCCTCCCCCTATCGAACCTCGCGTGATTTGTGCACAACCCCAAAGGCGCAAAGGCTTCGGTGGCTCGGCCATTTTGAGCGAATGGGAGGTGATCGTGCGGTGAAAAGAGTGTTTGAGGGAAAACCGACATGACGCCGCCCGGTCGGTATCTATATAGGTATCGACGGGCGGATGTGGTGGACGCTGATCTTCGCGAGCTCCGGGTTGAGAACTGAGGGCCGATTTTTGAATTCCGATCGCTCGATTTCGGCACTCGAAAATCGGTGAAAAACAGAGAAATGCTAATTTTTTAAATATGAGTGATAGAAATTGGGAATCGAGTGGTATTGACCACTCGGTTTCAATTACATTAGTATAATTTAAAGGACTAATAGTGGAGATATTATTAAACGAAATACACGAAAACGAGCGGTCGAAATTCAAAAATCGGGCCCCGGTGAGAAACGGCACAGGACCGGGATCAGTGGCGAGCAGTCGTGTTGGAGGCCAAGACACACTTTGGGTCGCTGCGCCAGAGAAGTAAGTAAGTAAGTGTGTAACCCGTGCGAAGCCGGGGACAGTCGCTAGTCTTGAATATTTTTGGCATTCGATTCCGCTTTAAGGACGGCAAGAAATCGTTATATGATATACAGTCGACAAAATTATAAAATCAGTCGCTCAAACACGGTTGTTTCGATCTAGAAAATAAAACTCTGCTTCTTCGTGTGTAAACGTAAGTTTGCAACTAGTGATATTTCTGTACCAACTGAACAAATGTGTGGTTTTTGTACAACTCACCTTGGCAATAAGTACCTATATTTAAATTAGTAATTAACATTGGCAAACTCATTTTGAAAACACTATTAACCTGCAATATAGATGGAAGTTTCTTAGATGTATTTGACCTTAAAACTTAGGTCAGGGCAGGCGTGGCTTAATCCGCGATTTTGTCGCTTTGCTACAGGTAGCTAAAAAGTACATCCGTTCCACACCAATTTTGGTGGCTACTGGCTAGCCATAAGCCGCGCGTGGCGCTGTTGCCACCTAGCGGCCATATCTGTCCTGATCGTATCAGACGCGTTTTGTTAGAGAGTGAGTCTTCTGTACCTAGTACTATTATTTATTCTGTGACTTTGGTCAGGATCCAAACTCGCTTCCCGCCCGTTAAAAAACCGGGCAAGTGCGAGTCGGACTCGCGCACGAAGGGTTCCGTACCATAATGCAAAAAAACAAAAACAAAAAAAAGCAAAAAGAAAACAGTCACCTATCCAAGTACTGACCCCTCCCGACGTTGCTTAACTTTGGTCAAAAATCACGTTTGTTGTATGGGAGCCCCATTTAAATCTTTATTTTATTCTGTTTTTAGTATTTGTTGTTATAGCGGCAACAGAAATACATCATCTGTGAAAATTTCAACTGTCTAGCTATCACGGTTCGTGAGATACAGCCTGGTGACAGACGGACGGACGGACGGACGGACGGACGAACGGACGGACAGCGAAGTCTTAGTAATAGGGTCCCGTTTTACCCTTTGGGTACGGAACCCTAAAAAGACCCTGGATCAAACAGGTTTCAAGCTGAAACGGACACCTTCGCTCTCGCTCGGTCAAAAATATAAAATTAGCACAGCAAGTGGTACAGTCGCCATCAGATATATCGGAGCGGCCAACGTGTTCACAATATCTGAACATGCACTCTAACGCCTTGACAATAGAGGCGTGCTCAGATATTTGTGAGCACCTTGGCCGCTCCGATATATATGATGGCGACTGTACTAAAACCACGCAAGTAATAAATGATATCAGTAAATCTGTACCCACTCGAGTAATATGGACAGTCGACGTCAAATATATGTTAACGTTTTTCGCCTTATTACAAAGGAGTAAGGTGCAAAAATGTAAACATATATTTGACGTCGGCTGGACAATTTGTAGCGCTTCCTCGCAGAACGAGCAATTGAACCAATTGGATCATTGAGATATATATCTGTAGACCTAATGAAAAACCGGCCAAGTGCGAGTCGGACTCACGTTCCAAGGGTTCCGTACATTAAGTCCGACTCACGGTTGGCTGCACATTTATAATAGTCAATGCTATTTCTATACAGGGTGATTCAGGAGACGTGAGCAGGACTAACACAGCGCATTTCGTAAATTATAAGCAACTGTTTCGTATCAGTATTAGTGAGGTTAACGTTAATTTTCTAGTCGTGTTGAAAAAAAAAGTTATTAATTTATTTACGACATGCATGGTCACCCTACAGCTAGAATACTAAACTACCGATATTCTGTGTCAAATTGAATGTCATCACGGACTGGTTACTTTTGAAAACTCGTATCTCACTCAAGTTTGACAGTTTATTTTCTTCGTAATCATAATGCTGGCATTACGGTTAAAGAGGTTTTATGTTTATTAATTAGGTCTTGTAGGGTGACCATGATTGTAGAGAATTAAATTTGCCCTCGCCAAAAAGTTAAAAAATAGGAAAAAGTGTGATTGTTTCACCTAAATACGACGGTGATCGATCAATTATCAGTTACTGAGTGTGCAGGATTAGTCCTGCTCACGTCTCATGAATCACCCTGTATATTATGCCCGAAATGCTAATCCTTTGTCTATTGTTAAGTAAAACCGCACGTGCTACTTACTTGCAAACAAAAAAAAGGGTCTTAATTATTCTAATTGCCACCTGAGCGCGGGCTAGTCCAACACTCAAATAACCAGTGTAGGTGCGCTCTCCGATAACGCGCCTTTGTTATAGTGTGTAGCTTTCAAATAGAGCTCGACGGCTAATCCTACTGGTTGTTA
Organism: Cydia fagiglandana; assembly: GCF_963556715.1. Taxonomy (NCBI): domain Eukaryota; kingdom Metazoa; phylum Arthropoda; class Insecta; order Lepidoptera; family Tortricidae; genus Cydia; species Cydia fagiglandana. Next base: position 9,392,900 of record NC_085955.1, read on the forward strand.
AGTAAAACCGCACGTGCTACTTACTTGCAAAAAGCGGTCTTAATTATTCTAATTGACCATCTGAGCGCGGGCTAGTCCAATGCTCAAAAACCAGTGTAGGTGCGCTCTCCGATAACGCGCCCTTGTTACGCATCTCGATGACCCATTTTAGACTGGTTCGAATCGCCAGCACTCAGTAACCGTAGAGAATTTACTCGACCCTTTTTTTACAGGTAGAGGCGCGTGCGGTTTACTTAAGAATACACAAAGGATTAGCGGGTCGGGGCCAGGTCGGGGCCAGTTACAAATCGAAAGACTATATAAATTCCATATTAGCATATTATTTCGTTTTGACAGTTTTAAATAAAGTAACTGATTTGACTAGAGGAGAATACCCTTGCTCGGAGCAATGCTGAGCCGAACGGAGCCGAGTTTGCCCGAAGTTAGGAGTCTTTCCCCACTGATATAAATACATAACCTCTAGCCCATACGTCAAGCCTTCCAAGCAAAATGAAATTTTATTTTGTCAACACAAAGTTCAAATTAGAATGGAACAGGAGACCTTTTTATAGGTCTCTGGGCTAGAGTATATAACATAAGCACTCTTATTCAGTGTGGGCGGTAATGCAGTTAACCAACCGCGTCATATAAGGTTTCTAGACCTTGACCGTGCGCGTGTACAACTTGTATGAGTTGTATGGATATGTTTACGTGTTTACCGTTGTGTTTATGTTTATTTGTGACGTTCCACGTTAAAGGTACCTTATGGCGGTTGGTCCTTACGGCGCGTAGCATCGTATTAGTAATGAGTGGCCATCTAAACGTTACGGTCACGTGATCGCGTTACGCTGTCTCGAGTTTATCATTTTTTCCCCACCTCAAAAAGTTCCCCGCGCCGCTAAAGAAGTTTTCACTTCAAACATTCTCTTATCTCTTATGAATCTTTACTATACGTAGAAAAATAAAATTATAATTAAATTTGACCTACTAATATTGTTTGTAAATAAATGATTTGACACTTATATATAGATGGTCAAGCAAACCCTGTCAGTAGAAAAAGGCGCGAAATTCAAATTTTTAATGAGACGATTACTCTTCGCGCCTACATTTTTAAAATTTGCCGCCTTTTTCTACTGACAAGATCTGCTTGACCAAGTATATTAGACTATTAATATCTCATCAAAATAGACATAGTGTAGACATGGCTAGCTTAGTGTAGACATCTGATTATATTTGTTTCTATTTTTAAAATATGTTAGCCATACGATTAAATAAATAAATCAAAAGTATACCAAATAGCTACGTTAAACGAATAAAACTGGAATATACACAAATAGATATGCGCTCCACTCACTATCAGTATAATGTCATTATTTTGACATTTCTTCAAAAATATTAAAAATGTTTAATAACTTCATTATCGTCCATCATTTTTTCTGTCATTTCTGATTCCATCATTCTAACTAATTCACTGTCAGTATAATGTCATTTCTAGTATCATTACTTTGACATTTAACTCCAATACTGACGGAAATTATTAAAATAAGCTTCATTACTTGCCGTCATTCCTTCATGACACTCCCTACACTATCACTAAAAACGTCATTCCGTCAAAGTAATGTCAGTATCCATGATAGTGTCGGGGCCGTAATAGAGTATTAAGGTCGCCCGGTCACGTTAGATAGAGTCGAGTGTGACACAGTGTATACTTTGCTGCCAGTATCTTAATGTATGTTATGGTGGTATGGGGTTGACAACTGTCAAAGGTTTGCATAGATGGCGCCATCATAGCTTGCCCCTTTTTCTATGAGATTTGTCTTAAAGGGCTGGCATCCCCCTGGATGCCTTTATTAAAAAAAACAAAAATTTGACACAATTCTAGGGATTGACGGGGCAAGCTATGATGGCGCCATCTGCTAAAAACTTCCACCGGCCAACCCCATTCGATCAGGGAGCCGATTTTGAATTTCGACCACTGGATTTCGTGTATTTCGTTAAATAATATCTACACTACTAGGCATTTAAATTCTACTAATAGAATTGAAATCGAGTGGTCAATACCAATAGATTCCAAATTTCGATCGCTCGTATTTCGAAAATTTGCATTTCACCGTTTTCGACCGATTTTCGAGTGACAAAATCGAGCGATCGAAATTAAAAAATCGGCCCCTGTCCAATATCTTGGTCCAAAGTCAATGCGTCTCACTCTCTCATTAAGCACATTGTGAGACAAAATACACATTGGACATAACTTACTCAAAAATATGTCCCATAGTTCTAAATTAGCTGACAAAAGAGACATATTTTTGAGTGCGCCCATATTTTATATAAAAAACCGTCAAGTGCGAGCCAGACTCGCCCACCGAGGATTCCGTACTTTTTAGTATTTGTTGTTATAGCGGCAACAGAAATACATCATCTGTGAAAATTTCATCTGCTAGCTATCACGGTTCATGAGATACAGCCTGGTGACAGACCGACAGACGGACAGTGGAGTCTTAGTAACAGGGTCCCGTTTTTACCCTTTGGGTACGGAACCTTAAGAGTTAAAATGCTGTCCCTCATATTTAAGCTGTGCAAACTGGTTCTCTTGCGCAAGCTGGTATAAGGGCATTAGGTACCTATAGCGACCTAAAAATGCGCAGTACGTACTTAGGTACCTACTTGACTGCCAACTTAAGTTCGTTTTATAGTACACTATTTCTAGGGCCCTATTTATAGGATCGGGGAGTGCAAAAACTCTTAGAGCCCGCGGCGCGCCCACAGAGAGCGGTCTGGAGTTCTGCGTCCGCGTTCAGAGTTCTGCGTTCTATGCAATGTAGAGGTCCTCACTATAACGGATAGAGGCGTTCAAACCGCAGCGGTCAAGAGTTCTATTCCCGCCGAGACCTAAGCCGTATTCGAACAACGAGATACGTCAAATACTAGATATTGAAAGTATATGGATCGGATATGTCGGTGTCAAACAAGTGTCAAAAGTGACGCTTTTAATTGTGTTTAGGGTTGTTAGAATTGTCTCGATGAGTATTAGTTGTCTGTCGTAAGAAAAGTACAGTCAGCGATAAAAGCTTGTACCAAAAATGAAATTTTTGACACATTCTGCTCTCTCAACTAGAGATGCAACGGATAGTTGTTTGGCCGGATACCGGATACCGGATATTCGGCCTGACCATTGACCGGATATCCGGTATCCGGCCGCCGAATATTCGGCGGAACTATACCTACATTTCGGTTTTTCAGTTGCGCATTCTGCAGGTTTGACCTGTTTCCTAGTGAACGTTCGCGCGGACACATTTCTAGGTACGAAATGAGTGCGCGTGCATGTCAGTGGAATGTATAAATTGTTTTAAAATAATAAATAAGTACGATCATTATGATCAAGAGTGTTTCTTAAATCCAATTAGTTTACTCCGAAATCAAGCAATGTTACTATCCGGTATCCGGCCGGATAGTAGGTCACTATCCGGTATCCGGCCGGATATTAAAATCATGGCCGGATAGGCCGGATACCGGATAGTAACCGAAGATCCGGTGCATCTCTACTCTCTAGTTCCATTCCTACAAAACCCTTTATTAAATCCGATGAAACGAAATCCTCTCGGCCCTCGACATACATTCGCCGACATACTAAAATCTACTTTATCCATATACAACTAGGTCCATTTTCCACTGACGTGATATATTATCACGCGTGCTATGTCCGATGTCCACACGTGTGGTAACACGTGACGATTCTTTTCGTCTTGAAGGTCACTTCTAATAATTATGTAAGTTTGGTAACGCTACGTCTTACGTAGGCGAACAACGCGCGAACGCGGCGCGGCGCGGCGCGGCGAAAGCGGCCGCCGCCGCGCCGCGCCGCGCCGCGCCGCCTGACATTCGCGTGCAAATCGCGCCGCACCGCGTTCGCAACGAGATCGCTTACGTAGGACACTTCTATGGGCATCAAAGGATTGATTTCGCCGCGCCGCGCCGCGCCGCGTTCGCGCGTTGTTCGCCTACGTAAGACGTAGCGTAACTACGGCGCGATTCGGGAAATGATTTAGAGATTCACTAGATATGAAATAGTAAAAATATGTGACTTTCCACGGCAAAAGGTACCTTATGGCGGATGGCGCTTATACGCTATTCATAAATTAAGTCATTTCAAATTGGGGGGTCTGGACATCGGATGATGGTAGCATGACGTAGGAGAAAATGGTGTCATTCGAAGCATGATTTTTGGATGATTTTAGGGGGGGAGGTCAAAAATCGTCAAAAAACGATGACGAAATTTATGGACAGCTCCTTACGCTATTATTAATGCCGCTCCAATATTATTGCGGCGGCCATAAGGTACCTTTTGCCATGGAACGTCTCAAATCTTTACTATTTCATATCTAGTGAATCTCTAATTCATTTCTCGAATCGCACCGCTATTCGGTTGCGAAGTGACAATAGAAACGGACGGTTTACGGCAGCGGTCCTCAAACTTTTTGACCGTTTTGACCCCAGGGCCATATTGCACTTTAGTAAAATTCTAGCGCGACGATTATTTATTTATTTAATAGAACCATTTTCATAATTTAAATCGCGGAACTCCATTTTTAGGGTTCCGTACCCAAAGGGTAAAAACGGGATTTTATTGCTAAGATTCCACTGTCTGGTCTGTCACTAGGCTGTATCTAATGAACCGTGATAGCTAGACAGTTGAAATTTTCACAGATAATGTATTTCTGTTGCCGCTATAACAACAAATACTAAAAAGTACGGAACTCTCAGAGGGCGAGTCCGACTCACACTTGTCCGGGTTTTTGGAAGTCTGTTGATAGTTTAAAATGCCCTCTAACAAAGCTGTGCGTGTTGATAATAAGTTAAATTATACTTCATTTCAATAACGAGTAGACGACCTTGGTACCAAAACAGTAATAAGCTGTTTGTGAATCTTACAACCATACTGCTTCAAAAATAGGCGTAGATTTGTATTGTGCGACTGGAGATTCGGTAAAAATATAAAAGACTTAAGATATTTGCAAAATGTACCTAGTGGTAAACATAGTTGGACAGTAGGTAATTTAAGTGGTTACATTTACTTAAAGAAACATGCAAAGTTTCGGTTTCGGCAGGTTTTGACATTTAAATCATGTTTGGGTCAAAGTTTCAGTTTTGACCAGATTTTCCCTAAGGCCAAGTAGACCTGGGCCTAGGGCGGCAAGATATTAGAGCGGCAAATTGTGACAAAAAAACCGGGCAAGTGCGAGTCGGACTCGCGCACGAAGGGTTCCGTACCATAATGCAAAAAAAAAAAAACGGTCACCCATCCAAGTACTGACCACTCCCGACGTTGCTTAACTTTGGTCAAAAATCACGTTTGTTGTATGGGAGCCCCATTTAAATCTTTATTTTATTCTGTTTTTAGTATTTGTTGTTATAGCGGCAACAGAAATACATCATCTGTGAAAATTTCAACTGTCTAGCTATCACGGTTCGTGAGATACAGCCTGGTGACAGACGGACGGACGGACAGCGAAGTCTTAGTAATAGGGTCCCGTTTTACCCTTTGGGTACGGAACCCTAATAATAGGGTCCCGTTTTACCCTTTGGGCACGGAACCCTAATAATAGGGTCCCGTTTTACCCTTTGGGTACGGAACCTTAAAAAACAACGGGTTGCAATCCGGGAGTGCCGGCAGAAGTGAAAACTCAATGATATTGTAACAGTTTTTCGATCAGATCACGTGCCCGTCTTACGAATTTTCAATCTGTCGGTCACGTGCCCTGTCGCGAGTTTAACATTTTTCCCCACCACAAAAAGTGCACAGCGCCGCTAAAGAAGTTTAGATGATAACAAGAAATAACTCAAAATGTAGTCAGTATGATGGGTGTTGAGAAAGGGGCGGTTACAGGGCCTGTGGCCTAGGGCGGCAAAGACTGGTTCCGCCACTGGTTTTGGCCAAAGAATTGACGAACGTTTCGGCCGCGCTGTACTTACATTACAACATTGTACGTTCGGATCGCGTTTAGCTACTTAGTTTTCTATAATTAATTCTAATTCTAGAGATTTTTTTAATAAATTAAAATATGTAAATATGTGTGTCGACGTCGAGGATAGGGCGAAGTGGAGGCAAAAACCCGGAAAGCTGACCCCATCACCATGTGGGTTATATAGCTCGGAAGAGAGAGAGAGAGAAATATGTATGTACCTAGTTTTTTCAGCGTAAACCTATAGAAAAAAAAGAATCCCAGCATAGAAAAACCAATAACATTATTTTTCGGGCCAGCGATGTCGTTCAAAAATAGTTTTAAATAAAACTACATTTTTTCAAAGGAAAATTAAAACATAAATCATCTAGGTAGGTAAGTAGGTATGTCGCTAATACATAAATAAAGTCAGTAACACAGTATTGAGTTAATTGTGTTGCTATGATAATACATCAGCATTAAATAGTCTATTAATTGTATAGTGTTTCATACATATATCATCCAGTAACAAGTATAATATGTATATCACTCAGTAACAAGTATAATAACAAAAGAACAGAATATATGCATATGTGGGTTAAGCAGATAAGACACTAATGATAAACGTGCCGTTAATGAGGCAATTTAATTGCTACTTTAGATAACGATCAAGGTCATGCTAATAGATGACATTTTTATCGAGTCTACTTTTCTCAATACAGTCACCTAAGTAGTTTTTAATAAGTTGATTTTTGGTTCTGGAAACTGTGGAGTGTAGTGTTCATCGGGAAGAAGATTGCAGCTACATATGTATAACACAAAGACTCGGTACGAAGCGCAACTCGAAGTAACGCCCGACTACCAGATTACTTGGGGACTTTAAAACTATTAAACTAACACGGGACTTCATAGTAGAGCTGCAACGGATAGTTGTTTGGCCGGATACCGGATAAGACTGAATACATACAGAAACACACAGAACAATACACACAAGACACGAACAGAACAATACATGTAGTTGAAGTTACCATACTTTTATAGTTACTTAGATTAAAATGCTACACATAAGAGTTTTTTAAAGAAAAAATAAAATATTATCCGCCTCAGAAATAAAATTCCGCAGAATGCCGCAAGGGCCACTCGTAGGACACATTTCATTACATGTGTATACTAAAATAAAGCGAAAGCCACCGTTTTGCTACAAAATCGTATGTGTATATGTAAGTCCGAAGAGACATACGTCCTTTGGCTACGGTGTGGCGGTTGGCATGGGTCCATAGCATGCGCGCTGTTGTTATTATGACTATAGAGGATTAGCCTCAAATATGTACTAACTGCATCAAAAACTGTTTAAGTGTGAAGTCACCATACAATAGGCGCAAATCACACGGTGCAATTTAAAGGCCAGTCCAAACGGAATGATCAAATGGACCGATTTGACCAAAAAATACTTCTCAATTGGCGTCAACCTCATCTAGCGTTTACACACACCTACACAATTTAATCATCAATTTTAGATTCATCGTGATATTCAAGCGCTCTTAATTTAAAAAATGCCTCTATACGCGCATACAGGCGTTGAAAATTGTCATTCTTGCGTTTGTAACTCCAATTTTAGATTCAATGTCGATTGGAATCAACGGGCCAATTTCATCTTTGTGTCCACGCCGCCTGATTAAATTGACAATTTAATCAGATTGGGCGAAAAATTGTCCCACTAGCCTTAAGACCTTACTGGCCGGTTCAGAGGCGGCGCGCTCAATGCGACGACAATGACAGAGGTCGTCAACCCGGCGCGCGCGCCGATAACGCGTCACGTGTGGTATTATTAGTTAATACATATGTACATATACATAAATATATATATACTATTAGCGTTATCACACCATGCCCGAGAAATGTAAATACTACATATAAGTACCTGGCATCTAATTCAGTAATTTGGATCATCCACAATTAACTCACAGACAGTAATCGGAGTAACAAAATATTTGTAGTCAAAGTCTTACGTTGTACTGACTTGGGTTGTCAAAATTGAAGTTATCATCATTTCAGTGGTCGTGCACGCAAAGGGACGTCAAGTTGTGCCAACCCTAATAATTGCTCGGAGCAATGCTGAGTCGAACACAGCTGAAAATGTCCGAGCGCCCTAGTTTCCTACCCCCGCTAAGGTGCAGTATGGCCCTGGGGTCAAAAAGTTTGAGAACCCCTGCCTATTCATTTTAACCCTAAAAAGAGTATTGTTGGTAAATTTTAATTTTTAACAAGCAGAAAGGTCTGCGAACGATGCTCTTAAGCTAAATAAATTTAAAGTGGAAAAAAAATGCTGTCTTGGGTGAAACCTGAAATCACGGCCTCTGGATCGATACTCCAGCGCTCTGCCATCTGAGCCACCAAGACCTCACCCAGAGCTAGCAAATCTTTCCACCATATGGGTCAAGGGGACCCTACATCTACATCTACTGTAAGAGTGTTACATTTCTTAAACGGCTACCAATATCAGGCGTGGCTCACTCCGCGATTTCGTCGCTTTGCTACAGGTAGCTAAAAGTACATCCGTTCCACACCAATTTTGGTGGCTATTAGCCATAAGCCGCGCGTGGCGCTGTCGCCAGCGGCTGTGTCTGTCCTTATCGTAACAGACGAGTTTTGTTCAGGTGTGTTTTGTTGAGAGAGTGATCGAGTCTTCTGTACCTAGTACTATTATTTATTCTGTGATAATAGTACTAGGTACAGTCGACTGCTACGACAAGGACAGATATGGCCGCTAGGTGGCGACAGCGCCACGCGCGGCTTCTTATGGCTAGCCACCAAAATTGGTGTGGAACGGATGTACTTGTAGCTACCTGTAGCAAAGCGACGAAATCGCGGAGAGAGCCCCGCCTGCCCCCGCTAAGGTGCAGTATGGCCTTGGGGCCATAAAGTTTGGAAACCCCTGTTTCTTAATTTTAACATTTTTAACCCTAAAATCGTTAGGTGTTATAGGTAAATTTCAATATTGTTACTCACGCTAAAGCGATGAGGTACGGATGCAACTTGACTCCTCCGTCCTCGTACACCTCACCGGACGCCGCCATCTTGGTTCCTGCAACACACGTCAATTACAGACAATTATTACCGGCGCACATTGTCTCGACTCTATTGTGATTATTCATCATCATCATCATCTCAGCCATAAGACGTCCACTGCTGAACATAGGCCTCCCCCTTGGACCTCCATTCGTACCGGTTGGAAGCGACCCGCATCCAGCGTCTTCCGGCGGCCTTAACAAGGTCGTCCGTCCACCTTGTGGGTGGACGTCCTACGCTGCGCTTGCTAGTCCGTGGTCTCCACTCGAGCACTTTTCGAGATTACAAGAAATAACTTAAAATGTGTTCTATATCTATATGATGGGTGCTGTGAAAGGGGCGGCTATAGAGCCTAGGGCCTAGCCTAGGGCGGCACAGACTGCAGATCCGCCCCTGCATAAAAATTCCCCAAAAACAAAGTCCCCACCGCGACTGTCTGTTTGTGTGTTTGTATGTTCGCGATAAACTCAGAAACTACTTAACGGATTTCTATGCGGTTTTCACCTATCGATACTCTCGGCGCGATTCGGGAAATGAATTAGAGATGCACTAGATATGAAATATGGCGGTCGCAATAATATTGGCGAGTTAATAATAAAGTAGGCGCCAACCGTCAATGAGGTACCTTTTGCCGTGGAACTTCACTTATCTTTACTATTTCATATCTAGTGAATCTCTAATTCATTTCCCGAATCGCGCCGTCTATGGGTTCAGCAGACTTAGACGGTAGATTAGATAAGTTATTAATAATCATTGTTTTTCAGATATTGGTATCAAAGATTTTATTAGTTTCACAACTTTTTATCGCGATAATTATAATTGTTTTTAGGTATTGCAATTTACGCACATATGGGGCATTATCTATGAAAAGGGACCTTATTATCGATGGCGCTTACGCCGCACAGCGTCGCGCGGCATTGTATTTATATCGGAGCATCGTTAACAATGGCGTAAGCGCCATCGACAATAAGGTCCCTTTTCATAGATAACGTCACATATGTTAGGTGTAACATCAATAAAGAAACCTGTTATTTATTTTTAGTCAAAACAATAACAATATCTAAAACTTATTAAAAAGTTATCTACTTTTGTTCAGATATATAGGTACCGGGTGTGGCCTGTAACGTGAGCAAAAAATTTAACTGTAGGCTGTACTCCTCATACTGACCAACATTTGTTCAGCTACTTTAAAAAAATACTTGTGGTTTGATTTTGAATACACTTTAAAGTTTATTCTAAATGAAATGAAATGAAATGAAATATGTTTATTGCGAGAACATAGAGTTTGATTGTTACAATCGTAGGTCTTAAAATAAAAGTAGTCCTTATGTTCTACTCTATGATAGGCATGCAATACAAGGTAAGCGGCAAGCAATCATGCAAACATTACAATTTAAGATATACAGTCATAATTATCGGATGATAAAAATTACAATTAAAAATTATTAATGTCAATATGATGAATTATTAAGTGATGATGTTAAAACAACATATGTCATTAATAAACTTATTGGTTTTCGTCTGACATGAATTCTTGAATTGAATAATAACACTTTAATAATAACCATTCACGTAGGGCATTTTTAAATAGCCTCGGTTCAGATTCTAAAATACGCTTTGGTAGTTTATTATAAATTTGGATGATCATTGAGAAAACATTGTTTTTGAACACATTTTTCCTTGCTCTAGGTAAGAATATTTGATTTTTACGTCTGGTCGATCTAGGGAAAAAGGTAATATTTGTGTCAAAATATTCAGGGTGCTCTTTCACAAACAAAGATGCCTGTAATATATACATGCATGGCAATGGAAGAACTTTTGTAGATTTAAATAATGGTCTGCATGGCTCTAGAAAGTGGACACTGCAAACGGCCCGTACACATTTTTTCTGAGCCACGAATGCTTTATGGACATCTACAGAGTTGCCCCAGATCAATAATCCATAGCTCAAGATGGAGGAGACATGTCCGTGGTAGGCTGTTAAGGCCACAGCTTTAGAGGAAATGTTGCTAAGTCGCCTTAGAGCAAATACAAACTTGTCGAGCCTTTCACATACATTAGCTACATGACTTTTCCAGCTGCAAAATTTATCTATGTGTATCCCTAGAAATTTGGTGAATTCTACTTCTTTAACACTCTCGTTATCATATTGAATATCCAAATCGATGTCTACGCCTCTATGTGTTCTAAATTGCATTACACATGTTTTATTAATATTTATTTTTAAATTATTTATATTGAGCCAGTGCATTACATTAACTAATGTGTCATTTATAGTTTTATTGAAGTTAATCAAATTGTCAGACTTTATTACCAAGGTGGTGTCATCTGCAAACATTATGCACTTATGTTGTACTTGGTTAGGTAGATCGTTGATGTATACAAGGAATAATAATGGGCCAAGTATACTCCCTTGTGGTACTCCGCATCTATTAAATTTATATTGAGATCTTACAGACACTAGCTCATTGTTAATAATCTGCTGTATTTCTGTACATTGCTCTCTTTCAGTGAGGTAACTTTTTATCCAGTTCAGCGCGTTTCCTCTTATGCCACACCTTTCCAGCTTGTTCAATAGTATCGAATGGGTTACAAAATCGAACGCCTTGCTAAGATCCAGAAAGACAGCTGCTACGGGAGTATCATCATTTATTGATTCCGTTACTAATTTTACAAGATTAAAGCAAGCCAGCGTAGTAGAGCTTCCTTTACGGAAGCCATATTGCTGATTGCTTAAGATTGAGCAAGAAGTGAGAAAGTTCAACAGACGTTCGTGGATAGCTTTTTCAAGGATTTTAGAAATCACTGGAATAATAGTAATGGGCCTGTAGTTATCCATAGACATTTTGTTATTCTTTTTGAATATGGGCTTGACTATTGAACGCTTAAGACTGGCGGGAAATTTACCTTGTTCAAAGGACAAGTTTATAATGTGTGTGAGTGGAAGAGCAATGTCTTCTGCACAGTGCTTTAATATTTTGGTTGCTATATTGTCTATGCCTACTGCATTACTATTGTTTAAGGACAATATAATCTTGTATATATCTCGTGTATCGTAAGGTTTAAGGAAGATAGTTTTAGCATTTGTAGGATATTCTAGATACGACTGATCCTGTGACAAGCTATTTGCAACAGGTACGTTAGTAACATTAATAAAAAAGTTGTTAAATAGCTCCGCAATATCTGTAGGATCTGTGTACTTCGTTTGATCGTTCTCAATACAGTTAATAAATTGAGGTTCTTTGAAGGTATGACCATTGATAATTTGCCAAGTAGCCTGTGCTTTACTTTTGGCATGATTAATCAATCTACTATTGTGCAATTGGTGTGCTTTATGTATACACTTCCGGAGCAATTTAGTGTAATTAGCGTATGTACGCTTGTTTGGATGTTTGTTCCCAGGTTCCTGCAGGTATTTTAGGTACAGCTTTCTCTTACTGAAACAAGAACGTCGAATACCACGGGTTAACCATCCGTTATTGCTATGCGTATTATGGATTTTTCGCCTCACGAGCGGGAAGCACAAGTCATTAAATAAAACTAACAGTTCATGGATGCTCTGGAAGGCTGCGTCAGTATCCGTTTCATTTAGAACTTGTGCAAACGTTAAGGATGACATACAGCTTTTAAATTTATTAATGTTTTCAGAGCTATAGTCTCTTCTAATGGCATAGTAGAGTTTTCGTTCAACGGTAGTGACTGATTTTATTGTTATTATTTGAGCTGTCTCGTGATCAGAAAGGGCTAGTGGAAGCACATTTGGTATAACTTTTTTAACATTACTAGCTATGTGGTCAATACATGACTTACCTCTAGTAGGGGTTTTTATATGCATTTGTATATTGTAGTTATTTAGCAGGCTTATCAACTCTAAAGTATTCTTCTCCTTTTTCAAAGTATTAAAGTTCCAGTCTCCACTAGCTATAATCTTATACTTTTTCTTTTTTGTGGTTACATATTGCAAAAGTTTTTCAAGTTGTTGCAAGAAAGGTATTTCATATGTATATTTGGGAACGCGATATATATTTATTATTATTAGTTTCAAGTTTGGGATTTCAATTCCACAACATTCAAAGATGTTTGAAATGGCGAGGTCCTCACAGATTTGCAGTGGTATAGATTTAAATTTATTTTTTATTAAAATACATGACCCGCCTCTTTTTTGTTTTGATCTGGAGAAATGGGTTGCTAGTTTAAATCCCGCAAGCTCAAGGTTACTCTCTGTCCCCTTTCGAATAAAAGTTTCCGATAGACAAAGCACGTCAATATCAAGATCCTCTTTGATTAGTTCTTTTAGTGAAATATCTATAACATCTAATTTATTTAAGACACCCTGTATATTTTGGTGCATGATGATGAAGTTACTTGAGGTTGGTATCTCGAAAAAACTGATCATGCTCATCATCAAGAGGAGCGGATGCATAAAGTGAATTAAAAAGATCAATTAAATCATGGAATATGGTGGTGAATCCCCGACGATTTAGGTTGCCGAGACGAGAAAACATATAACTATCGTATGTCAAATTAAGATTAGAGTCCAAGATGTTGCAATACTTATGTACTAAGTTATCCTTACATAGTATGTCATTAAATATTTCCACACGCTTAACAAACAAGTTTGAGAAATTGTTGAGTTTGTATGTAGGCAGACATATTACAATATTTGTATGCTGAACCCGATTGAGCTGCTCTCGTATATACTTTACTAGACTATGATAATTTACGCTATTTTTGAAGTCTTTGTCTCCAATGTAAAAAACACAAAAGTCAGACAGAGTAAAACCCTGAAGTTTACTTTGAAGGTCACGAAACAGCTCACGAGTACCTGCTCCCGGGGTTAGGTAGACACACGTGTTTTCACTGGGAAATTGCTGCTTGATCCGCTCAATCATATAGTTCGAGTGATTGCTTATCACACACAGTTTCGAATGTTGCAGTAATGATGGTTTCCTTGGCACAGAAGAGACTTGCTCCTCGATTATCGTAGAGGTACTTGTAGGGGGTATGTTTTCAAAATTATGATAGTCAACATTCGGGTCGTGATGAAGCCTTTCTGTCAGAGTTATTAGTCGATCTGTTATACCTATGATCTCATTTTCTATGTGTTTTAACAACTTTATTAAATCTAATTAAGACGCAATGTATTGCGAATTTTGTTATGTTTAATGCGTGACAAGCAACGTCAATCACAATGATGATAAGTATGGCGTGGCGATGGCGTCCATTGAAGATAATATTTATTTTGTATGAAAAATAGCGTGTCTAAATACTTCATAATTTTCAAAAGTTGTTGAACAAAAGTGTCACCGTTTGGGGAGTACAATCTATTATGTTTTAATCATTTGCTCGTGTTACAGGCCTTACCCGGTATATATATGCGTCATTTAGTAACCAGTTTCCGAGTCCAGTGCTAATGCTTTGTTGACGTTTTCGATTAAATATTTATACCAGAGATTTCATGATTGTATTTACTGGATTCTCTTTGTTTATACTATTTTTTTTTTACTACACAGTGTACTGGGCCCATAACCTGTACTATTACGAATAACCGTTGCGGTAAACTTTAGAGAAATAAGCTATTTTTTTATATATTAACTGGTAAGTATACTATGAACTAGGTGTATTATCTTTTCGTTACACATTTGTGTCGTTTTCAAGCAAATGGTACCACATTGTCAATGTCGTTTGCACTAAGGACGCTCTGACAGCCTATTCGTATAAAGATACCTAGAAGTACCTTTTGATTGAAAACGTCACATTAGTTTGCATTCGTTTGATTGCTTTTCAAACAAAGCGAATGAAGACTGAATGCTCGGTATGGAATCCAGAGGAAGGTCACTCAATACTTTTTATCCGATTAAGGCGAAGCAAAAAACAAGGTTATGATTTATCTAATACTTACCTTAATACCTACTTATTCATACTTACCGAAAATTACCAATCATTACATAATTGCCATTACCAAATCTAATTATGTAAATAATCCCTATTAAAAAGTTACGTATGCGACACAATTAAGTAATCCTAAACACTGTCTTTAGTGAACGCAACAAATATTAAATCTAATTAAGGAAACTCACCTTTACATTATGTGCATTCCAATTTCAAACGACATTCCACAACCATAAACAAAACACACAGAAAACAAATAATTAATTAACTGAATAGTTTGTAAAAAGAACACCGTTCCGAATATGTTCTGAGGTTTGAAAATGGAATGCGCGGCCGAACGCTGCGCAGTTTCGCGGGAAACTGGCGCGTTTTGTGTTGTTTAGAAACTTTAGAATGTTGCCAGCGCGTTTGATTGATTTCTGGTTATAGATTTTAGGTGTGCATTTTCTTGTATTAGTCTTTTGCATATGATTTGCTACTCGATTTAATTCGTTGCACCTACTTTGCATTGACTAAGTGTGAAAGTGTCACTATAAGGCCCCATTCGCACGACAGCTTTTTCAACGCGCGTTAAAAAAACGTTTGAATGACACAAATGGATAACCATATGTATGTATTCACACTTCACACGACAGCGGTGGCGCTTTTTATCAAGCGTTGTTGGATTTTCGACTTCAAGCCTTGGTCATTAAAACGAATTTAGAGTGCGGACAGATTCAAGCGCTTTTTTAACGCGCGTTGAAAAAGCTGTCGTGCGATGGGGGCTAAAAAATGTCATATTACTAGAAGTAATTGAACGAGTATGATGGTTCTTCCACGCTCTATCGTTTTCCCAGTAGGTTTTAATTAAACTTTTTGATAGTACATTGCTACCTAGGGGCAAATTTTACCCTAGGGCCATCCGGGCCATGGCCCGGGGCGCCAATCCGCCAGGGGCGGCATATGGGCCGTATGGCGCCCCTGGCAGCATATGGGCCGTATGGCATCCCTGGCGGATTGTATTTTGTTTTTCTTCCTTGACTTCTGGGTCGGCAAAACGTATTGGCCCGGGGCGCGAAATTTCAAAATACTCCCCTGCTGCTATACCCCTCCCATACAACTTATATATATTATTTTAATCATTAAGAAATCAAATGTATGGATGAGCACTCGTTAAGCTTACTTATTTTTTGTGCTCTAGTATAGGTTCTTGTTGGATATCATATTACAAAAATAATAGTATATGTAGTACCACTAGGGCCATCTGTAAACTATTTAGTAACGTGTTTTTTTTTATTGGCAGTCGTTACGTAACTTTTTCACCATAAATAAATGTAAACAAATGAGCCTATATTTAAACAAAACCATAAATAACACATAATATTCATGACATTATTGTTACCGAAATCAAGAAAATATCCTAAGCTGGCAACACAAAGTATAGCAA
Organism: Cydia fagiglandana; assembly: GCF_963556715.1. Taxonomy (NCBI): domain Eukaryota; kingdom Metazoa; phylum Arthropoda; class Insecta; order Lepidoptera; family Tortricidae; genus Cydia; species Cydia fagiglandana. The sequence continues at coordinate 9,409,205 of NC_085955.1, forward strand.
GGAAATCTTATCATCGCTATCGGACAAAATAGGAACTAAATACACATAGTTATCTTCAGAGACGATAGATAGATACTAGCGCCTCAGTTGACCGTAGAATTAAAGTTGTTGAAATTCTTATTTGAAATTTTTTATGCCCCTCATATTTTATTTTTAAACAAACTTAATTAAATTAATGGAAAGATCAAATCACAGCACTAAATTGTTAACTTCGACGTTTTAAAACGTTTTAATAAACTAATAAACGTTTTAATAAACTATTTTGAGGCTCCAGTTACCGACACAACTCCAATAATCGACATTTTCAATCATAATGTCATAGCAATAAGTTGACAGCAAGGTGTCGAATATGTCGGTTGTTGGGGTGTTTACTATAATTTTGATAATTTCTTTGTAGGTAAGTACACTAGGTACATGTAAGTACAGGCACATGAAAGTACGTTCTGAGGTCGAAAGCCTTTTGCCATTTAGAACAAAGGCATTTGTGTACTCACCGATACACTTTATCGACATTCCTGTGAGTCAGTTACAGTTTGGACTCTGTATTCATGAGTAATAACTACTAACAATTGTCAATTGCTATCAGTTAGGTAGGTACTTGCCTACATAGGTACGAATTAGGAAGGAATATGTATATGTATTAAATTAGGTATGTATCTATATTACCTGTATCCCACAACAAACAGACAGTGTAACTATAAAATAAATATATATCGCAAGCCGTTACTATCGAGTATAATTATATCAGGGGAATAATAAAATTTATACTTACAACTGTAAAATGGAAATAAAATGTAGCTCATTATTTTTATAATCGCGCCATCTATTGTCTTCTTGATGAACTACGTGCACAGCTGTACTAGGTTAGTTGACTGGTTTTATAAAGAATTCCGTTTATTTTCTTGATTTTACTTAATAAATAATATTCAATTTAATACTTTAAATTAATTTTAACCGTCTTACTTTGAATTTATTTAATTAAAAAACAAAATGATATAAAAAATGGGACGTGACCTTGAAGCGTTGACATATGATAAACAATGTTGCCAGTAAAAGAAGACTGACCCTTACTATGAGTTGGACGTGAGATTCGTGAGAAGCACTATAGTTCGTTTTTGTAGCATTACAGATAAAGTAAACAATCTTGATGTGCCTCTTAATTAAAAACACATTTTAAAAATAAGTTACGGCAAATATGTAACAATTATGAATCTAAAGCCCCCTCCAGACTATGCGCGTGAATCGCGGGCGAAGCCGCGAACGCGAGTATGGAGTCGATTTCGCTGTCTGCGAAAATCGACGCCACACTCGCGTTCGCGGCTTCGCGCCGCAATTCGCGCACGAGTGTGGAGGAGGCTTAATACGATAATTTATATTCTTCTGCTTTCATAAGTGATAATTACTGATTTATAAAAAGCGTTTTTCAATTAAAAGACATGCCAAGATCACTTATCTTCTTTCAAGTTCTTTCTAATGCTAAAAAACGAACTATAGTATCTTCTTATCCTTCTTAGTAGTTTGTGAAAGTACTAAATACAATACAAATACTCTGGTACACCCACCTTGCCAGTAGAAAAAGGTAACAATATTTTTAAAAAGAAAATTTGAATTTCACGCCTTCTTCTACTGACAAAGAGGGTGTGGTTGAGTACAGTGAGTATACCTGAACCAGGGGTGCGAAACTCCTGACTTCGGCAAAACTCGGCTCAGCATTGCTCCGAGCAATTATTAGGGCACCACTTGACTTCCTTTGGCGTGCACGACCACAGATAAGATAATCACTTGAATTTTGACAACCCTAAATAGCCGAAAGGGATAGTACTATAAATTAGAAAGGGATAGCATGATTCGACCCTAAACCGCTGTCAAACTTCGGTTTTGTAGGAAGTTTCCTTTCTGTAAAGCAGTACTATTATTTATTCTGTGCCTGAACCAGAAAATACTTAGTTATGAGTAAGCTTCGCTCTCTAAGAGATCTCTTTGTCGCTCCCACTTATGGGTGCGGCGCACCAAGGTCACGGTGCGGTGCGGTAATGTGTTACGGCTATAAAATAAGGATCCGCTAGTAGGATAGTACGAAAGTGAACCAGTAATTCGAAGAAAACACAAATCACTAAGTGAATCTAAAGAAGGAAGAAAATCTAAAAAAAAAAACATATGAGTCTGCTGTGAGTTTGAATGAGAATAAATTCTATGGTAACGCTTTGATATTAAAAAAAAGATCAATAATAATGCGAATAGGGTAAAAATATTTTTTAATAATGGTAACATTAAAATGACGGCCATGGTAGTTCGGTCACGCGAAAAAAATGTGAATTTGTGATTAAATTTTTCATTGTTTTAACTAAGCTATTTAGTTTAAAATCGGGATAATTTTGCCAATGAACTGATCAAGATGTGCCCTATAGGTTATGTGTGCGTGATCGAGTGAGTTTTGGAGGGAAATCGAGAGTTATTCACCACGCACGTACAGTGTTGTTAAAAAAAGTGTGTTTTTTTGTATCAAATGTCCGTCATAGGTACGTTTTTTACCTTCATAAGATATCGATTAGCTCTCTGAGCTGTACAGGGGCACTCCGGGCTGGCTGTGAGCTTATTCTGAGCTTTTAAAGCCTTTGTTTACATAATTGGTTAACATTTTTCGCGTGTATGTAAACAAATTAAGTGTAATATGTTATGCTGATGTGGCTGTGGCGTTATAATCTCGATTTTTGTTGTAATCGGCTCAATGCCGAGGACAAATGATCGTTTGAAACGGTTTTATAGCTACAAGCGGATTGTTGCGTGTTTATTCTGTATTTTTAGTGCTTAAAGCTATTTTGGTATTTATTATGTAGTCATTAAAGTATATTATTGTAAGTGAAACGTTTAGTAGCTATATTTAGTATGCGTTCTTTGTTGATAATCGGTTTGTATGGCGATAAATCTAAACATTGAATAGATCAACAAGTAGGTATTGTTTAAAATTAAATGTTACTTCAATTTGTAGATAAATTAAATTGATCACACATTGATTCAATAAATAAATATTATAGGACAATTTTACACAGATTGACCTAGTCCCACAGTAAGCTCAATAAGACTTGTGTTGTGGGTACTAATGATACCTCCTAAATGGGGTCCCTTTGTTTGACATAAAGTTTTAAGTCATAATTTATTGTATGTCATATTATTGCATATGTATAAGGTAGCATCCCATAGAAGTGGTATGCACGAGCCTCCGTGAGGGACAAAACATATGCAAAGCGTAAATATTAAAGACACGTTTTAACATTCCTGACAATTTACCAAAAACAATCTACGTAATTCGGTCGGGTTATTTATTGCCCACCATAGCACATACTAAATTTATAGTGGGGAACAAACATAAAGTGAGACTGTGACAAGGACAAGCAATAGTACCGCTTTCTCTGCTACTCCTACTGAAAGTGCTATAAGTGTATCTCGTTCGGTCATTTGGCCCCTCCTCCGTTTCATATCTATATTATTGTACCTCTATGTATTATTGTTAGTCATAAAACTTAAACCCTGTACTTTTAGGAATTTTCGTAAGAATATCCTATAGATAGGTTAGGTTAGGTTTGTTTTATGGCAATCCTGAAAAGTTACGCGTTTCTGAACCAAAAAAATTATGACTAACGAAAATGCACTATGCATTATGACTAAAAACTTTATGGGAAACAATAGAGACCCAATATTAACTCATATTCATTTCTTATCTCAACATTGATTTAATAGCCTTAAAATGCTCTATGTCGAATTAAATAGTTTTGTTGCAATTTTAACAAATACATATACTGCCCTTCTAAGCTAAAGATCTTAGAGAGAAGAGAATTATCTCAAAAGAAAATTCATTGCTAACCTATACTTTAGTGTCTATTACCAGGCGTGGCTCACTCTGCGATTTCGTCGCTTTGCTACAGGTAGCTAAAAGTACATCCGTTCCACCCCAATTTTAGGGAAAGCCATAAGCCGCGCGTGGCGCTGTCGCCACCTAGCGGCCATATCTGTGCTGATCGTAACAGACGCGTTTTGTTAGAGAGTGAGTCTTCTGTACCTAGTACTATTATTTATTTTGTGCTATTACTGAGAATTACATTTTCAAAGTCATTTGTTTTTGAGATAGCGCTATTCGGTTACACAACTGTTGGCACGTGGGCGTAGGTCGGAGGATCTTGAGGGAGTTGGAGGCAAAACAGCGTGTGCTTCTTACGGTGTATATTGGAAAAGTGTCATGAGTACATTACAATTCACTGGCCTAAAATAATTAAACTAATTACAGCGCCGCCTATGCACTGTATAGGGAACTAAGTAGGTACATTTATGTAGATCATTAAGCCATCTAGAGATTCTAGACTCGATAAAGTACGTAAAAGGTGGAATAGATGGCGCTGTTAACTACACAAGTTAACAACAACCATAACCAGCACTAGCAGCAGGTTCCTATAGTTCGTTTATTTTAGCATTAGAAAAAAGGTAAACAAACTTGATGTGTCTTTTAATTGAAAACCAGGTTTTAAAAATAAGTCACGGCAAATAATTATGTAACAATTATGAATCTAATACGATCATTTATATTCTATATCTTTCATAAGTAATAGTTTTTGTCTTTTAAAAAGCGTTTTTCATTTAAAAGACATGTCAAGATCGCTTACCTTCTTGCACGTTCTTTCTAATGCTAAAAAAAATGAACTATAAGCCAATGTACAGGGTGTCCCAGAATTCAACGTCAAGCCGTAAACGGATGATAGACCAAGTCATAACAGTTATCATAAAAATACAAAAAAAAAAAATCCAACTCATGTTTTTTAAAAATTATGGTCACTTTAAAAATTCACTAATAAATCCACACCCTGTAATGGTTCTTTAACTCTTGTTACTACAAATTCCATAATTTATTCTAATATTTTATTATTGTGTAATCTTGAATAATTACAGGGTGTGGATTTTTTAGTGAATTTTTAAAGTGACCATAATTTTTAAAGAACATGAGTTGGATTTTTTTTTGTATTTTTATGATAACTGTTATGACTTGGTCTATCATCCGTTTACGGCTTGACGTCGAATTCTGGGACATCCTGTATAATGTATGGCATACATTATACATTGGGTGTAAATTTACTTGTAGTAGTAGTTTACCTTGAATACTATGTAAAAACTGGTTTAATGAATATTTTCTATAACCTATAGTTCGTTTATTTTTAGCATTAGAAAGAACTTGCAAGAAGATAAGCGATCTTCACATGTCTTTTAATTGAAAAACGCTTTTTATAAATCAAAAACTATTACTTATGAAAGCAGAAGAATATAAATGATCGTATTAGATTTATAATTGTTACATATTTGGCGTAACTTATTTTTAAAATGTGTTTTTCTATTAAAAGACGCATCAAGATTGTTTACCTTATTTGTAATGCTAAAAATGCTAATAAAATAAGTTTCCTTATTTTTGTCTCTCCTCTATAGGAGATCTGTATCTTTAGGTATTAAATAAAAGTCAACAAAATCTATGATTTTGTACATTACCATCAACAATCTGAGATTCAATGTTTTCTGCTAATACTCATTTTATTGTATTTATTTTGGATAAATATTAATATTATATGTTTTAAAATAATGGTTAGTCCTAAGGCATTAACTGCAAGATTTACAATTATTGTCGCACCAAACAAAGTCTGCAGCGGATTTGATAGCCCACGCAGTGTAAGTGTTATGTATACGTCATAATTTCATAGAAGTTTGACGTTTAAAATGACACTTGCACTGCTTGGGCTATCAAAATCGCTGCAGACTTTTTACGGTCTGAATATACCTATTATCACTAATGAGTCATTAGTATTGCCACCAACAATATTATTAAAAAAAACCCGACCAATTGCGAGTTGGACTCGCGCATGGAGGGTTCCGTACCAGTACATTATCATTCCAATAAAATCACGTTAGTTGTATGGGGCCCACATCAATATATATTTTATTTTGTTTTATTATTTGTTGCTATAGCAGCAACACACAATAAACTAATACAACACTTCTTCTTACTTCCAGATATCCACCAAAATGGATCAAAACATGGCGGAAATGGATCCGCTCAGCACATATGACTACCCCCCCTACGGTTACCAGCACATTCACTACCCCTACTCTTACGAGATAAAACTAGAGCAACCACTAGCGCACTATGCTAATCTAGCAGCTAGCTTACACAACCAAGCACCAGTCAACGATATACCTCCCGTAGCTCAAGATACATCAATAGATACTAATACCAATATTACAAATACTATACAAGAAGCCACAAGCAGTCAAGTACAGGAAGTGAAACCAGTGTTTGATCTAAAAAAAGTTAAAAAAGAGGGAGGTAAAAAAAGTAATTACTGGTCACAGAAGATCACAGATGAAAACTTTCCTTTCTACGCCTGCGCGCTCTGCAATGTCAGCTACAAGCTGTTAAGAGACCTAGATTCACATCTGGTTGACCATAAAGAGAGGCTCACTAGCTATGATCTGCGGATGAAAAATAAAAAAAAGAAGAAGCAGTTGAAAAAGGAGCAGAAGAAGCTGAAAAAGTTGAAAAAGGAGGTGAAACAAGAGGAAATAGAGATTAAACCGGAGGACGGTTATATCGGTAATGAAAAGGCAGCAGATTTTGTTGAGAACTCGACTATGGTAGCTCCAGAGATCCAAAATAATGATAATGTAAACGCTAATGTAAATAATGAAACTGTAAATAAAGTTGATAACAATGTGAATAATGAAAGTGTAAATAAACTTGATAATAATGTGAATAATGAAAGTGTAAATAAAGTTGATAATAATGTGAATAATGAAAGTGTAAATAAAGTTGATAATAATGTAAATAATGGTCAAACTGAAGAAGGGGGGAAGGAAGAGGAGTACAACAAAGATTTGGAGAAGATTTACAAATGTTCCGCGTGTAATAAGCAGTTCTCGTTAAGTTATTACTTGAAGTTACATGTGAGATCCCACACAGGTAAGTTTCACGAATATTAATTACATCACAATAGTATTACAATTTCTTAAACCTAGTTACAATATTAAAGATTGTGACTAGGTTTAGGTTTGATTGTAACCTAGTTACAATTTCTTAAACCTAGTTACAATATTAAAGATTGTGACTAGGTTTAGGTTTGATTGTAACCTAGTTACAATTTCTTAAACCTAGTTACAATATTAAAGATTGTAACTAGGTTTGAGATACACAGATTGGAACCACCAGGGCTGTCTCGAACAGAAGGCAAACGACCTGACGGCAGTGTTGGGCAAAAAGTAATTGAATTACTAATTAACAATTGCAATTACAAAATGTAATTCCAACAAATAATTTCCATTACATGTGGAAAGTAATTAAAATTTTAATTACTAATTACAATTGCAAAATGTAATTAGTAATTGAATTATTAATTACATTTTGTTAATAATTTTTTTAATTTAATTACTTTTTTGAATTACAATTACTTTTATAGAATGCAAGTTTTTGATCATCTTTATTTCCAAAATCAGATGAACATTTTGAATGGTTTTCAATTTGACTAAGCAACATTGTCAATGTTAACTTTGGTTGATTTGGTTGGACTGTAGCAAATGGAGGACTGGGACTTAGAATTTTTTTCTGATAAAGTGGTGTCATTATGATACTATTTTTAAATGATTGTAATGTGTAAATCACGTCAAAATAAGCATCTTTTACTGAAAAAGCTTTTCTCTAAAATAAAAAATGGCCGAGTTAGACGCCTCCAAAGATTGATGTTTTTAAAGGGAGCTGGGACTTAGAAAATTTTCATCGCGAGTGGTGTCATTATGACATATATTTTAAATGATTGTAACGTATAGAACACGTCAAAATAGGCTACTTTTACTTGAAAAACTTTTTTCTATAATTGAAAATAGCGGACTGTATTAAAGCGGGCCGTTTCTGGGACTTAGATTTTTTTTTGAGAAAATGAAAAAAACAGGGGTTTCAAAACAGTTCTTAATAAAGTTTTATAAAAAAGTTTTTCAAGTAAAAGTAGCTTATTTTGACGTGTTCTATACGTTACAATCATACAAAATATATATCATAATGACACCACTCGCGATGAAAGTTTTCTAAGTCCCAGCTCCCTTTAAAAACATCAAGCTTTGGAGGCGTCTAACTCAGCCATTTTTTATTTGAGAGAAAAGTTTTTTCAGTAAAAGATGCTTATTTTGACGTGATCTACACATTACAATCATTTGAAAATAGTGTCATAATGACACCACTTTGTCAAAAAAAATTCTAAGTCCCAGCCCCCCCTTTGCTACAGTCCAACCCGAAAGGCACCGTAGGTCGGCGCTTACGTCATTATTAGCGGCGCCCCAGTACTAATGCGGTGCTACGCGACGTAAGCGCCGACCGCCATATTCAACGTGGTTTGTCACATAGTACCCTGTAAAGGTATGATTCCAGGGATAAAAAATATGTTATAACGTTATCCAGCGTATAATGGAATTCATAAAAGTTTTTCTTTATAATTACTCCAAGTAAATTTGTTCATATTTGCATATTATTTAAAAGGTAAATGAAAAGTAATTGAGTAATTCAATTACTAATTAATGTAATTACAATTGCAAATTACACAGAAAATCTAATTACATGTAATTAAATTTTATGTAATTGAATTACATTGTAATTCAATTACATGTAATTAAATTACACGAGTAATTAATTACGCCCAACACTGCCTGACGGGCTGACGCTGGTTCCCTGGCAGAGAGGGCGGTGTCTTATATGGTATGCAACTTGTGTGAGTACATTTGCTGCATCCCATGTAGGACACACCGCTAAGTCAGCAGGTTCGGCGGCAGAGACTGCCGCCAAAAATAAGCGACAGAAATACCCTGCCTTGGGAGTCACGTACGACTTCGTGCCCGTCGCTGTCGAGACAGCTGGGCCCTGGGGACGGGAGGCACGAGAGCTTTTCAGGGAGCTTGGAAAGCGCTTCAGAGAAAAGGGGAATGACCCCCGTTCTGAGTCATGGCTTGTCCAACAGGTCTCCATCGCCATACAGCGGGGTAACGCTGCTAGCGTGATGGGGACCTTTGGACCCGGCATGGCTCAGAACGGGTTTTAGTTTCTTAAGTTTTATACATACATAATATGTAAAATTGAATAAATTATTTACTAGGTTTAGGTTTGATTGTAACCTAGTTACAATTTCTTAAACCTAGTTTCAATATTAAAGATTGTAACTAGGTTTAAGAAATTGTAAATCTATTATTTTTTTAAATAAACAGACTTAATTTAAAACTCACCTACTTTTTAGGGTTCCGTACCCAAAGGGTAAAACGGGACCCTATTACTAAGACTTCGCTGTCCGTCCGTCCATCCGTCCGTCCGTCCGTCTGTCACCAGGCTGTATCTCACGAACCGTGATAGCTAGACAGTTGAAATTTTCACAGATGATGTATTTCTGTTGCCGCTATAACAACAAATACTAAAAACAGAATAAAATAAAGATTTAAATGGGGCTCCCATACAACAAACGTGATTTTTGACCAAAGTTAAGCAACGTCGGGAGTGGTCAGTAGGTACTTGGATGGGTGACCGTTTTTTTTTTGTTTTTTTTTTGCATTATGGTACGGAACCCTTCGTGCGCGAGTCCGACTCGCACTTGCCCGGTTTTTTATATTTCTATCCGATTTATTAAATAGAACTTGTGTTTTAAAATAACTCCTATCTGTGTTTTTCTAATAATTATCTAGTGCTTTATTTCATGCATGGTGTAATATAATTTATTTTAAATACAGTATAAATAAAGTATAATACCGTATTGTTCCTAATTTCAGACGAAAAACCATATACCTGCGCCGAGTGCGGCCAGTCGTTTATAACGGCGAGCAAACTAGGGCGCCACAACAAGCGGATACACCTTGCCATCAAGTACCAGTGCCGGATATGCTACAAGATATTTACCAGGTAAACTATGTCAAAGGTTAACTGGAAGAGATCCCTTAAAGGGATAAGTTCGCCTTTGTACTAATGACGAATGTTATTTTTCCTGTTTTGTTTTGTTTTTTTGTACAATAAAGTGTTTTACTACTACTACTACTACTATGTATTACTAGCTTTTGCCCGCTGTGTGGAACTAGTGACAGCAGCTAAAGTAGGTATAGCGCCTGGATAATGGTAACAGCAATCATTCAATTCGCGCATTGCTTACTTCAATTATTAGGCAATTCATTAACTCTTTCAATTCCACCCCTTTTTGCACTGTCTTCAGGGATGATTTTGGACATAAAAACTATCCTATGTCCTTCCCCGGTCAACTATCTCTATACCAAATTTCAACTAAATCGGTTCAGCGGCTTAAGCGTGAAGAGATAACATACAGACAGAAAAATAGACACACTTTCGCCTTTATTAGTATGGATTTAATATATCGTAAGGCCCGGCCATACAGATGTAGTGCATAATTATTTTCCATCGTATTTTCACGGAAACGTACGAACGTGTCTTGCTATTTCAGTCAGTCTCGGTACAAAAAGTACCGACGTTGACTGAAATAGCATGACAAATACGAACGTTTCCGAGAAAATACGATGGAAAACAATTATATGTAGTGCAACACGCAGTAGTTTATTATTTAAAGAACAGATTATGTTTCATAACTTTGACATTATATTTTTAGACCGTGGTATATGTTACATACAGTTAATATTCATTCTAAAAATGTCATTAATTCGTGGCAGTATTTTTTTTATAGCCTTTCATCAGAAAATGTCTAAATGTGATATCGTTTGTTTATTTTCCATTACTAATTCTGTGTGCCCTTCGGCAATGGCCGCCAAATTCGTGCCAGTAATACTCCCTAATGTTCGTTTTTTTTAGCATTAGAAATAAGGTAAAAGGTAAACGATCCTGACGTGTCTTTTAACTGAAAAACACATTTTAAAAATAAGCTACGGCAAATATGTAACAATTATGAATCTAATACGATAATTTATATTCCTCTGCTTTCATAAGAAATACGAGTAGTTAATGATTTTTAAAAAGCGTTTTTCAATTAAAAGGCATGTCAAGATCGCTTACCTTCTTTCAAGTTCTTTCTAATGCTAAAAAACGAACTATATTTATATGAATATTTTAATTTCAGGTTCGAATATCTGACGCGCCATTTTGACAAAAAACACGCCGAAGACAAGCTGGAAGGGGAGCCCTACGGTTAGTTCTGTCGTAGAGTATAAGTGACCCTAGTGGGTAGTGACCCTGCCTGTGAAGCCGATGGTCCTGGGTTCGAATCCCGGTAAGGGTATTTATTTGTGTGATTAACACAAATATTAATTTGTTCCTGAGTCATGGGTGTTTTCTATGTATATAAGTATGTGTTTATCTATGTATATGACATTTAGATCAGTTTATAAACCTATTTAATTTCAACCCCCAGACTACAACGCCATCCTGCCCTACCTCAAAGAGCTTGAGGAACAACTCCGAGAAAAGGCAGAGGCCGAAAAGAAGCCGAAGACTGAAGAGCTGTGGAGCGACTGGCCCGAAATGGATCAGGCGCTGATGCACGACAGAAATGATCTCATGGATGACAAGAAGGACTTCGCTATGAACCATCTGGACATAGTCATGGACGATGTCAAGGTGAGGTCGATAGTAACGCGAGGCAGGCAATCCCTAATCTTGGTAAAAATTAGTGTTTTATATCAAAACCAGCCGAAGACTGAAGAGCTGTGGAGCGACTGGCCCGAAATGGATCAAGCGCTGATGCAGGACAGAAATGATCTCATGGATGACAAGAAGGACTTCGCTATGAACCATCTGGACATAGTCATGGACGATGTCAAGGTGAGGTCGTTAATAACACGAGGCAGGCAATCCCTAATCTTGGTAAAAAATTGTGTTTTATCTTAAAACAAGCCGAAGACTGAAGAGCTGTGAACCATCTGGACATAGTCACGGATGATGTCAAGCTGTCAAGGTGAGGCCGCTTAATAACTCGAGACAGGCAAGCCCTAATCTTGGTAAAAATTAGTGTTTTTCTAACAAGCTTGAAACTGAAGAGCTGTGGAGTGACTGGCCCGAAATGGATCAAGCGCTGATGCAGGACAGAAATGATCTCATGGATGACAAGAAGGACTTCGCTATGAACCATCTGGACATAGTCATGGACGATGTCAAGGTGAGGTCGATAGTAACGAGGCAGGCAATCCCCAATCTTGGTAAAAAATAGTGTTTTATCTTAAAACAAGCCGAAGACTGAAGAGCTGTGGAGCATCTTGTTATAGTCATGGATGATGTCAAGGTGAGCTCTGTTTACAGTGCGAGTAAAGCGAGGTCGTTTAATAACTCGAGGCAGGCAATACCTAGTTATTTAGTATTTTTCTCTAAACAATTCCAAACTGCTTGCCATTTCAAGTCGGTATAAGCATATTAGTTCCACTTGCACCAATTAGCCCCATTTGCACTATCCCACTGACCCGGGGTTATCCAGTTAAATTAAACCCTTAACTCAGTGTCAAATTGTACTGGTAACCGTGGTAACTTCAGGTTTAACCGGTTAACCCGGGTTAGTGGGATGGTGCAAGTGGCCCTTAAGACTTAACCTCTAGCCGCCCAGAGACCTATAAAAAGGTCTCCTGTTCCATTCTAATTTGAACTTTGTGTTGACAAAATAAAATTTAATTTTGCTTGGCAAGGTTTGACGTAGGGGCGGCTAGAGGTTAAAGGGAGATAAAACTAATTCCAGGTGCCAGTAGAAACGATGGAGACAGAGATGGAGATAGAGATCAAGGTGGAGAAAGAGCAGGACAACGATGTCGGCGTTGGCGACGACATACACAACGATCTGCCTGACAACGATCACGACGATGTTAAGGACGAGAGGTCAGTCATATTATAAAGAAATACAGTGTGGAAAGATAAGTCGGGCCCTGGAGGGAAACTACCTTAAATCCTTAAGCTGGCTCATTTTACTTAAAGGAGACATTCCTTTATTTTTTAAAAGAAACAAAACTGCATTCCGTTTTTGAAATCTTTCGCTTGCTCGGGTATCAATATTAGCACGAGCGGTTAAACAACAACTTTGCCCCCGAGTGAAACAAATAACTATTTATTTATATAATTTCCAGTTTATCAGACGAGGACTACTTCCCCTCCAACACGTGGGCCGAGCCCCCCAGCATGGGGGCCGCCCCCCCCTCGCCCCCCGCGCGCGGCCGCCGCTCCAACACCGCGGGCCCCCTCACCTGCAAGATATGCGACAAGAAGATCAGCACGCACTCCTACATGCGGATACACCTGCGGACGCACACCGGGGAGAAACCTTACAAGTGCTACATATGCAGCAGGGGGTTCATAACCTCCAGTAAGATGCATAGGCATGTTTTAACGCACTCGGAATCGTTTGACAGTGAGTACCGACAGCTTTATTTTATAATTAGGCTACATTAGTACTATTTGTGGATATATATGTGGCCGCACATTGGGGAGAAACCATACAAGTGTTATTTAGGCAATGCCCAGATTCGTAACTTCAAGTAAGATGCATAGGCATGTTTTAACGCATTCGGAATCGTTTGACAGTGAGTACTGACAGATTTTATTAATAAGTAAGCTACATTGGTACTATTTGAGTATACATATGAGGCAGCTCACTGGGGAGAAACCTTACAAGTGCTCATATGCAGTAGGGGATTCATAACATCGAGTTAGATGCAAAGGCAGGTTACTGTGCAAAGGCCATAGGCTCAAAATCCTGTTCATTAAGCACAATATCGATTTAGCTCGGTCTCCACTTTGTTGTTAAAAAATTTAACTAAAAAGAAATTATGGAATTCACAGAAGACGGTGTGAAAATTGAGGTGGACGTGAAGACAGAGGGAGACGAAGCGATGAAAGAGGAAGATGGAGATATGGGCACGAAGTAAGTGGTTTTAATGATTGTAATAAAAACATGGGTTTACAGATGTAGTGCATAATTTTCCATCGTATTTTCTCGGAAACGTTCGTATTTGTCATGCTACTTCAGTCAACGTCAGTACTTTTTGTACCGAGACTGACTGAAATAGTAGACGTTCATACGTTTCCGTGAAAATACGATGGAAAATGATAATGCACTACATCTGTATAAAGATGTCCTCTAGTTTTATGCTAAGCCATGTCAGGGGTGCGAAACTGCTCGCTTCGGGCAAACTCGGCTCCGTTCGGCGCAAAAATGTATCGGCTTAAATAAATACATTAACCCCCGTATTCATAAAATTATCCGGGCCTGATTTAGTTAAATTAGAGGTCATCCATTAATTACTTTAGAGTTAGACCGTAAAAAGTCTGCAGCGATTTTGCTAGCCCACGCAATGCAAGTGTCATTTTAAACGTCAAACTTCTATGAAATTATGACGTATAAATAACACTTACACTGCGTGGCCTATCAAATCCGCTGCAGACTTTTATTGGTGCGCCTATACACAAATTTCAAGGTTTTTTTTTGTATTGGCAGTCAAATCTATGAACCTCCAATGACACCTCTCTTCCTATATTCCAGAAAAATAGCGAAGTCGAAAACGAAAAAGAAAAAAGGCGAGAAGAAGAAACGCGACTACCAGAAACGTCCGCACGCGTGCGAGTTCTGCCAGAAACGGTTCTTGCATCTAGAAATGCTGCAAGTACATAGGAAGAGTCACGAAGGGGAGAGCGCTACTTTAAAGTGCTACTACTGTCTGGTGGATATAGAGGATGAGACCGGGCTGAAAGAACACGAAGCGACGCATACCGGACCGAAACCGTTTCTGTGCACGCTGTGCGGAAAGGGTTACAAGCGGAGAGAAACCATGGTGAGTCAAACACTGTTCCTACATCTAGAAATGCTGCAAGTATGTTAGAAGAGTCACGAAGGGGAGAGCGCTACTTTAAAGTACTACTGTGTTGTGTTGTACAAGCGGAGAGAAACCATGGTGAGTCAAACACTGTTCCTACATCTAGAAATGCTGCAAGTATATTAGAAGAGTCACGGAGGGGAGAGCGCTACTAAGTGCTACTATTGTTTAGTGGATATAGAGGATGAGACCGGGCTGAAAGAACACGAAGCGACGCATACCGGACCGAAACCGTTTCTGTGCACGCTGTGTGGAAAGGGGTACAAGCGGAGAGAAACCATGGTGAGTCAAACACTGTTCCTAAATATAGAAATGCTGCAAGTATATTAGAAGAGTCATGAAGGGGAGAGCGCTACTAAGTGCTACTACTGTTTGGTACAAGCGGAGAGAAACCATGGTGAGTCAAACACTGTTCCTACATCTAGAAATGCTGCAAGTATATTAGAAGAGTGACGAAGGGGAGAGCGCTACTTTGAAGTGCTACTACTGTTTGGTCAATATAGAGGATGAGACCGATTTGAAGGAGCACGAGGCGACGCATACCGGACCGAAACCGTTTCTGTGCACGCTGTGCGGAAAGGCGTACAAGCGGAGAGAAACCATGGTGAGTCAAACACTGTTCCTACATCTAGAAATGCTGCAAGTATGTTAGAAGAGTCACGAAGGGGAGAGCGCTACTTTAAAGTGCTATTACTATTTGGGTATAGCTTGCGGCCGGGCGAGCCTCCCTGGCTACTTTCTATGTACCTATTGACCACAGACACAACATCCGCCAGACTTAGCATAGTCGCGCTACTCCGTCTGCCACGCATACGGTAATTTTACTCCATGTTCGAGTCGAAAGTGTCTTTGTGTGACGTCCGTGTCTTTGAACGGACCAATCACTTCGCTCACGTCGTCCCGCGCACCCCCGCATTTTTGGCATCATCGGTTGCATAAAATAATTGCTCTAAACTCGGTCTAGAGGATTCCTAGTCTATGCTTTTGACAAACAGCAATGTCTGATAAAGACAAAAATATTAACAAAGTGCGGCCCGCGTCAACTTCGTTAACTACTATTGTGGCCCTTGGCAACTAAGGGCCCCCCCACATCTGGCGTCTTTCGAGCGTCGGCGTCTGTCGGCGTCGGTCCAGCGCTATGGAAAATGACGTCGCTGCGCAGTTGCGTCGACGTCGGCCATAGAATTGTAGACGCCGTCGCTCGAAAGCCGCCAGATGTGGGGGGGCCCTAAAAGGTTGCCAACCACTGATCTATATCAAAAATATTGTTTTCATTTCTCTCATTGATGGATATTGAGTTGGATGAAGAATTTGATAGATAATTTCATTCAATATGAATCACTTAAGTAAATTTATTTATGAATCGAAGGTTTAACATGGCGTCCTTGTCACTCTTCAAGCGAATGAGCAAGTATATGAACAGATTTTTAAACTGAACTGCTGAAGTAAAGAACTAAATGAACCCGCGCTGAACTAGTGAATGAAAGAGTGACATCAAGTGAAGCTTCATTTGAATCTTTCATTCGCGAACTACTCATGTCTGGTGGCCAAGGCCTGTTCACTTCCTAAGAAAGTTATGTCCCCAAATAATTGCGCATGTGTGCGCCTGAAGCTTCTATGTGTGCGTTGGCTTCCGAGAAAAAGTTGCGAGTAATAAAAATAAAAACATTTTTCTACAGCAACATTGCTCCCAACTCTGATTTAAATTATCACGAATTTTATACATAATTAATCATAAAACGGGACTTAAAACGCTTAAAACTTAATTACACGCGATTAAGTTTTATAATGAATATTTGCTTCCAACTGTCTTTATCAATGTTCATAAAATATATGGAGGGTAGGTACGTCTACCCACCATAATAAAAAAATATATTTGTCAATGACTCTGTCCAACTGCTGTGGTTAAAGTTCATAACGAACATTTTATTTATTAAATCTTTAAATAATAAATACAACGTAGCGGTACAACCACTTATAGGTCAAGAAATGAATGCTCAAAAAAGGTTGTAGAGGGAAATGCTAGGAACACAATTTTTGACTCCGTAACTTTGTTTGGACTAGTTAGGAGGTGAACATATCAAAAGTCCCCGGCTGTAGCCCCGCTGCTGGGGGGTAGAGGGGGGTAAGAAGGTCGAATTTATCGGTTTTTCATTGATATCTTGGAAACTTTGCGTCTTAGCGACATGACTACTAAGACAAACCGAAAGCTGATAAAATTAGTTACAAGTTTTATCCTGTCAAGTTTTTCGATATCATGAATAGTTTTTGAGGGGTGTCATTCTGAATCCCTAACAACGTTTGTCCTAAAGTCACTTGCTCTAACTGGTTTGCCCTAATGGGCACATGCCCTAACAATCAATTGTCATAACGATTATTTTCCATAATGTAATGGTTAGCCTAAGAATCATTTGTCCTAAACATTTATACCATAACTATCAAGATCCCTAAAGCTTTTTACCATATTTTCGAAATCCCTAACAATGTATGGCATAAAATAACATGCTCTAACTGTTTTGACCTAATGGCTATTGCCCTAATGATCTATTATCATAACAGTTACTTTTCCTATTGATCAATTATCATAACAATTATTTTCCATAATGAATGGTAACACACTGTTGCCACAAAAGTGGGTTAGGTTAGGTTAAAACTGTGACCCTCAAAAAAAACGAACTGCTGCCACAAAAGTGGGTTAGGTTAGGTTAGAACTGTGACCCTAAAAAAAAACGAACTGCTGCCACAAAAGTGGGTTAGGTTAGAACTGTGACCCTCGAAAAAACGAACTGATGTCACAAAAGTGGGTTAGGTTAGGTTAGAACTGCGATCCTCGCAAAAATGAAATGCTGCCATTGGTTAGGTTAGGAGGGAAATTTAAATTAGGACATACGAGTATTAGGTCAAGAAACGATAGGCTAAGTAAAATTAGGTAACATGATGGTTAGGATATATAATTTTTAGAACTAACAATAATTAGGCAAAAAAAAAATTATGCTACATAACATTAGGATAAATACTCAATATGGAAAGTGCCATTAGGGAAAAACATATTAGGATAAAAAAAAATCGGCCTGTCGATAATAGGGAAACCAAAATTAGGGTATACGAGTGTTAGGACAACTGATCACTATGACAAACAATATTAGGGAATGCAAAGATAGGAGAAAAGACTTTAGGGATTCAGATATAGATCCGTTTTTGAGATACCCGCTCTTGAAAGTTTATTTAGGGATTTTAATTTTATCTTGATATCTACGTCAGTGAAGCTGTTAGGCCATGTTTGGTATCATTTTCGTATAAATCGGGGGTGCTGAATTCATTAATGGTATCACATTGACACCATTCCGAAGTAAAACCAAAATTTAAAAATAAATATTTTTTTAAATCCCTCTTCACGCTTAAACTTCTGAACCAATTTCGTTGAAATTTGGTATAGAAATAGTTTAAATCTCGACACACGACATAGGATAGTTTTTATAACCAAAAGCATCTTTTGAGGGTGTGAAAAGTGGGGTGGAAGTTTGTATGGGGAGTCAATAACCGCTGAACCGGTTTAGATGAAATTTAGGATGGTATACATCTGTGATTTAGATGAAAGTGATACCAAACATGACTTCAAACCTTACCTTGAGCAGTATTAACCTCAGGAATTCTGTTTCGTCGACGAAGTTGAATTTCCCCCATACTCCATTTCACAACTTTAAAGGATGATTATTGAGATAAAAAGTATCTTATGTCCTGTCTTGGGACTCGAAATATCTGTATATCAAATTTCAATTAAATCGGTTGAGCGGTTTAAGCGTGAAGAGGAATTAAAAAAAAAGGTATTTGTTTAAAGTTTATATGTTTTTTCTTAGGAATGGTGTCAATGTGATACCAAAACTGAATTCAGCACCCCCGATTTATACGAAAATGATACCAAACACGGTCTAGCAGCGTCACTAATGTAGATATCAAGATAAAATTGAAAGCCCTAAATAAACTTTCAAGAGCGGATATCTCAAAAACTATTCAAGATATCGAAAAACTTGACTGAATAAAACTTGTAACAAATTTTATCAGCTTTTGGTTTGTCTTAGTAGTCATGTCGCTAAGACGCAAAATTTCCAAGATATAAGTGAAAAACCGAAAAATGAGACCTTCTTTCCCCCCTCTACCCCCCAGCACCGGGGCTACGGCCGGGGACTTTTGATATGTTCACCTCCTAACTAGTCCAAACAAAGTTACGTAGACAAAAATTGTGTTCCTAGCATTTCCCTCTATAACTTCTTATTGCTTGGCCTATTAAGACTGTAAGTCTGTACCTACATAGATTACAGCAATGCACATAGAAAATGTGCTAAATGCGGAGCAACGGCTGTTGAAGCAGCCAGAGTGAAATTTATACAGCTTTAGTGGGTTCAGAAGGAACCGAGTCATAACGCATCTGGAAAGCGTATTAATGAACCGTGAAGAAATGTATGAATACAAGTTAGAAATCTGTGTAAAATGCCGTGTGTAAAGTGTAGTGTATCTGTGTGTAAAGTGTAATAGGTAGGCATGCCTAATGTTATTTGTATAATACTGAAAACTTTGTGAATGCGCTTTATTAATATCTATTTTTATTAAGTTGTCAGGGTTTAATTTTCAGTGTATATTTCTATATGTAAAACATAATACAATGTTATAAACATAAATATGCCTTTTATTTAAATCAATAGATAATACCACAAACAAGGGGTAATAGTTGCATCTTTCATATATTTCGTGATATGAAGATAACAAATATGTTTATCAACATAATTACTATATACCTATAATAGCAATACCCGCCAGGCTAAACCGGTTGTTAACTTTAGTTCCATTGGTACACATCGAGGGCGCCACTAGTATAAACGTATAAACGGTTGGGGACATTTTTTTGTATGGAGTTACCGTTCTTCTCCTAGTGAGTATTATATTCTTTGCTGGTGGCCACCGACGAGCCTTCCAACAGTCCAAATAGCGTGGCTGCAATCCAAAATCGGTCCGTGAATGTCAAAAACGTTCAATGTTTAATATTGGGATGCCGTCCGTTTGGATGAATCCATTGTAACGGCGTCCGTTTGGAAGGCTCGATAGAAAAGTTTGGGGTAGACATCACGTTTTCAAACCACCCACCACACATAATTCCATACACTTTTTGTCGGGTAGATGCACAAATCTCTGTTTTGACATTTTGCTGGAACATCAGTCAGCCGCGACCACGACCAGTGAAACCTGTGTCGAAACGTCGGTAAATCTTATATACAGTGTACACCATTCAGTTTGCATATGTAAAAATATAATGTTATCGAGGTTTGAATGTCAGGTTTGCGCCTACTGATCTCATTTTACGGTACATTCATAATTGTTACATATTTGCCGTGAATTATTTTTAAAGCGTGTTTTTCAATGAAAAGACACATCAAGATTGTTTAACTTATTTCTAATGCTTATTTTTAATGCTAAAAAAAACGAACTCCAACTCTAAAAATGTTTTGAGAAAATTGACCAAATCCGCCGCTAGATGGCGCTGTGCCCAGCGTGAACTGAGTAACGACATGTCAATACGCTCGCGTCAACACAACACAGAATTGTCCGTGTATTCGTTTAGCACCTGCTTGATTTTTGTAAGATTTAGAATTTTTTGAAGTCAGCGCCGTTACAGTTGTTTTGGCCTGATTGGGATACATTTTGGCAGAGTCAGAGGGGCTACCGCGAAAACCGAAATTCGCAAATTGCGGGGATCTTTCTCTTTTACTCCAATGAAGGCGTAATTAGAGTGACAGAGAAAAATCCCCGCTATACGCGAACTTCGATTTTCGCGGTTATAGCCCAGACCACACAATAACTAAGGGCCACTTGCATCACCCCACTAACCCGGGGTTAAGCGGTTAAACCTGGAGTTACCATGGTTACCAGTACAATTTGAGACTAGGTTAAAGGGTTTAGCCGCTTAACCCCGAGTTAGTGGAATGGTGCAAGTGGCGCTAATAGTACTACCGTACTATAATAGTACTACCGTACTATAATTTAAGAAAATTGACCAAATCCGCCGCTAGATGGCGTTGTGCCTAGCGCGAACAGAGTAACGATATGTTAATACACGGTTACCTTAACCACAGAATAAATAATAGTACTACCGTACAGAAAGGAAGCTTCCTACAAAACCGAAGTTTGACAGCGGTTCAGGGTCGAATCATGCTATCCCTTTCTAATACATGGCACTATCCCTTTCGGCTAATTAGGGTTGTCAAAATTCAAGTGATTATCTTATCTGTGGTCGTGCACGCAAAAGGAAGTCAAGTGGTGCCAACCCTAATAATTGCTCGGAGCAATGCTGAGCCGAGTTTGGCCGAAGTCAGGAGCTTCGCACCCCTGCCTTAACACAAGTCGATGTAACTATTATTTTGACATTGACAAGATTGACGCTACCACCCTACGTGGTAAGCTATTTTTGTAGTTAGCGCCCGTTTTTGGCGCTGGCAGAATGAGTATGAGTTAAGGGGCCCATTGATTAACAGTCCGCCGGACGGTATCGGCCTGTTAGTTAGAACAAAATTTTGACAGTTCCGAACAACTGACAGGCCGATACCGTCCGGCGGACTGTTAATCAGTGGGCCCCTTTAGACCAAGAAAAGTCTGCAGCGATTATGATAGCCAACGCATTGCAAGTGTAATTTTAAACATCAAAACTTCTATGAAATTATGACGTATAAATAACACTTGCACTGCGTGGGCTATCAAAATCGCAGCAGACTTTTCTTGGTCTAACTATATTCTATTGTCGACGGCCGATCGTGAAATCCGCCGGATCATGAAATTCCTAGATATATCATAAAACGCCGCCTTTAATCGACTAGCGATCGCCAGCCAAATCGTTCAAACCTCATCGTTTGAGGATTTGCCAAGCGATGTTTAGGCATATTGCATAAATAAACCCATCCAAAGCTTCATCAAATAAAAACATGATGATAATTAATATCATTATAGTATTTTTGAAACTCATGACAGCTGTCATTTCTATACAATTTTAAGAGATTTGGATTTTTTAGGTCATAAATTATAGCAAAATTATTAAATTATAGTTAATTAATTATTAATTAAATAAATAAATGATTATGAATATGGAGAGCTGTAGAATGTTGGATTTTTTAGAATTATCTCGATGTACAGGTCTTTGCATTTTAAAGAAAAGTACAGTTAGCGACAAAAGCTTGC
Source organism: Cydia fagiglandana (assembly GCF_963556715.1). Classification (NCBI taxonomy): domain Eukaryota; kingdom Metazoa; phylum Arthropoda; class Insecta; order Lepidoptera; family Tortricidae; genus Cydia; species Cydia fagiglandana. The sequence continues at coordinate 9,431,285 of NC_085955.1, forward strand.
ATCGGATGCGTTTTATTTTTGACAAAAAACTTTTTTGCCATAACCTTTTTTTTTTGACAAAGACAAACTCTTGCATCAAAAATGTTTTTTTTGGACACAATACCTTTTTGACAAAGACAAAAAAATCTTACATCAAAAATATTTTTGTTTTTGACAAAAATCTTTATTGCCATAACTTTAAAAAAAAAACCTTTTTTCAGGTATACCACCGCAAAAACCACAAGAGCGAAAAGAAGTTCATCTGCGACATATGCTCCAAGACGTTCAACGCTCCATGCAAGCTGCAGCGGCACATCGTCAGCCACCGCGCGGACAAGTTCGTGCTGCGCTACGAGTGCCCCGTCTGCGCGCACATGTTCAACACCAAATATCACGTGCAGATGCATCTGTCCACACACCAGAAGGAGGGGCTGTGAGTACACACATCACTCGCTTCACTCGGTGTCGCACCAAGTTCGTGCTGCGCTACGAGTGCCCGGTCTGCGCGCACATGTTCAACACCAAATATCACGTGCAGATGCATCTGTCCACACACCAGAAGGAGGGGCTGTGAGTACACACATCACTCGCTTCACGCGGTGTCGCACCAAGTTCGTGCTGCGCTACGAGTGTCCCGTGTGCGCGCACATGTTCAACACCAAATATCACGTGCAGATGCATCTGTCCACACACCAGAAGGAGGGGCTGTGAGTACACACATCACTCGCTTCACTCGGTGTCGCACCAAGTTCGTGCTGCGCTACGAGTGCCCGGTCTGCGCGCACATGTTCAACACCAAATATCACGTGCAGATGCATCTGTCCACACACCAGAAGGAGGGGCTGTGAGTACACACATCACTCGCTTCACTCGGTGTCGCACCAAGTTCGTGCTGCGCTACGAGTGCCCGGTCTGCGCGCACATGTTCAACACCAAATATCACGTGCAGATGCATCTGTCCACACACCAGAAGGAGGGGCTGTGAGTACACACATCACTCGCTTCACTCGGTGTCGCACCAAGTTCGTGCTGCGCTACGAGTGCCCGGTCTGCGCGCACATGTTCAACACCAAATATCACGTGCAGATGCATCTGTCCACACACCAGAAGGAGGGGCTGTGAGTACACACATCACTCGCTTCACTCGGTGTCGCACCAAGTTCGTGCTGCTCTACGAGTGTCCCGTCTGCGCGCACATGTTCAACACCAAATATCACGTGCAGATGCATCTGTACACATACCAGAAGGAGGGGCTGTGAGTACACACATCACTCGCTTCACTCGGTGTCGCACCAAGTTCGTGCTGCGCTACGAGTGTCCGGTCTGCGCGCACATGTTCAACACCAAATATCACGTGCAGATGCATCTGTACACACACCAGAAGGAGGGGCTGTGAGTACACACATCACTCGCTTCACTCGGTGCCGCACCAAGTTCGTGCTGCGCTACGAGTGTCCCGTCTGCGCGCACATGTTCAACACCAAATATCACGTGCAGATGCATCTGTCCACACACCAGAAGGAGGGGCTGTGAGTACACACATCACTCGCTTCACTCGGTGCCGCACCAAGTTCGTGCTGCGCTACGAGTGCCCCGTCTGCGCGCACATGTTCAACACCAAATATCACGTGCAGATGCATCTGTCCACACACCAGAAGGAGGGGCTGTGAGTACACACATCACTCGCTTCACTCGGTGTCGCACCAAGTTCGTGCTGCGCTACGAGTGTCCGGTCTGCGCGCACATGTTCAACACCAAATATCACGTGCAGATGCATCTGTCCACACACCAGAAGGAGGGGCTGTGAGTACACACATCACTCGCTTCACTCGGTGTCGCACCAAGTTCGTGCTGCGCTACGAGTGTCCCGTCTGCGCGCACATGTTCAACATCAAATATCACGTGCAGATGCATCTGTCCACACACCAGAAGGAGGGGCTGTGAGTACACACATCACTCGCTTCACTCGGTGTCGCATCAAGTTCGTGCTGCGCTACGAGTGTCCCGTCTGCGCGCACATGTTCAACACCAAATATCACGTGCAGATGCATCTGTCCACACACCAGAAGGAGGGGCTGTGAGTACACACATCACTCGCTTCACTCGGTGTCGCATCAAGTTCGTGCTTCGCTACGAGTGTCCCGTCTGCGCGCACATGTTCAACACCAAATATCACGTGCAGATGCATCTGTCCACACACCAGAAGGAGGGGCTGTGAGTACACACACCACTCGCTTCACTCGGTGTCGCACCAAGTTCGTGCTGCGCTACGAGTGTCCCGTCTGCGCGCACATGTTCAACACCAAATATCACGTGCAGATGCATCTGTCCACACACCAGAAGGAGGGGCTGTGAGTACACACACCACTCGCTTCACTCGGTGTCGCATCAAGTTCGTGCTTCGCTACGAGTGTCCCGTCTGCGCGCACATGTTCAACACCAAATATCACGTGCAGATGCATCTGTCCACACACCAGAAGGAGGGGCTGTGAGTACACACACCACTCGCTTCACTCGGTGTCGCACCAAGTTCGTGCTGCGCTACGAGTGTCCCGTCTGCGCGCACATGTTCAACACCAAATATCACGTGCAGATGCATCTCTCCACACACCAGAAGGAGGGGCTGTGAGTACACTATATAATAGTCACAAATCTCAACTCGCTTCACTCGTGGTCGCACCAATCGACAAATATAAGGCGGGTCTGTAAGAATTTATTCATAAACAATAATACAATTAAAAATAAACTACATAATCTAAACATAAAACTAATTAAAAACTAAATATAAATATAAGCAAAATAATATAGACAAAAAAAAATAAGTCTGTAAGTATATATAATAATACAACCACATCACTCCTCGCTTCACTCGTTGTCGCATCAAATTTGTGCTGAGATATGAGTGTCCAGTCTGTGCGTATTATGTTTTAGCTACTGAGGCCGAACTTTAGGTATAAAAGCATCCGAATTTCCTATCCCTGGATATAAAATTATTTTAAGTTACATAAGACTTTGTCTATTAAGTTAAGTTATTAATCACTTTTATTAATGAAATTATTTCTCGTTTACAGGATTTTAGAAGAGAACCGGAACGATATACTAGCCATGGTGCTGCAGAACGCGCGCAAAATACCTAAACAGGTGAGACTCGGCTACTATTTACAAGCATTTACAATATATCTGTGCCGACGGTGCCTTGTTTATCAAAAGCTTGTAACTTTTAATACAAGTGGAAGTCCCTTTCTAACAAAAGCTATCAAAAAGTGACATCCGCTTCGCTTGTATTTCAAGTTACAGGCTTTTGATGAACAGGGCATTGGTGTTCCATTACGATACCCTGTGCTATAATAAGCACATTACGTACCTACGTTGAAAATTTAAAGGGCCATATGTACTGTAAAACTTTGTACGATGCACGTGCGAATTAATTCGCAACTCGTGCCGCTGATTTCTATGAAACAACCAAATTTATGTTCGCGATTTCGGCATTGGCCCAATAATAAAAGTTATTCAATATTACCTTTAAACTTTAAGGCTCCGTCACACAGGCGCGTTTTGCGGACGGAGCGTGAGCGGGGCGCGCCGCTTTTACATATAAAACGCTCACGCCCCGCCCGCGCCTGTGTGACTGAACCTTTATGCAGAATATGAACTGTGGTTAAAATTTCACCCTGTATACCAGTGGCGGCGCGTCAAACATATCCATAGACAAGCCGGGGCTAATTTGACTTACATATTTCCTTTACAACTTTACTCAAACGTCCAAAAAACAGGCAAGCCGGTGGGAATCGGCTTTTATGGACGAGCCGCCACTGCTGTATTCATTTTTTATATTTTTATACATTTACATTTTTAATTTGAATTCTGTGTCGATAATAGGCAGTAAATTTACTGTGACTACAAAATTAAATTGACAATAACCCAGTACCGTCTTTACCATGCGGGGGGTACCCCTATCCTCGGGGGGCCCCGAAGGACAGACAGTAACTGTATATTAGATTACCCATAATAAATAGAAGATCATAGTAGAAAACATTTAATTTCATTCGCTTTCTTTACATTCCAAAAGGGCCCCAAATTCTTATGTGCCCACGGGCCCCGGCATAGTTTAAGACGGCCCTGATAACCCTCTCTATACACACTTTTTTTTTTAATATTTAATCACTTAATTCACCACATATGTAACCCTATTTTTTACAGGGAGACGCCCCAACCAACCTAGCCGACCTCATACCAGCCGACGAGCGAAGCCGCGTGTGCAACATATGCGGGGAAGTATTCCAACACTTCTACTACCTAGAGGAACACTTAAAAAGCCACGGTTCCCGAATAGCCATAGAGGACGAAAATAAACAGGAGGAGAGAAAACACATATGCCAAGTATGCAACAAGAGTTTTAAACTACACTATTATTTGAAATTACACAGTTTCACGCACACTAAGGAAAAACCTTACATATGCCAACAATGCGGGAAAGGATTCATAACGAAAGGTAAACTAAAAAGACATTTAGAGACACATTCAGGTCTTAAAAAGTACCAATGTCATATATGTTATAAGTTCTTTACAAGACCTAGCTATCTCAGGATACATGTGAGGACGATACACGGGAATCAGGATTATAATTTCAGAGTTGGGTTTAGGGAGGGGAAGGAATATGGTTTGGCCGCGCCTCTGCTGCCGGTAATGACGCAATTTAGTGAATAATTTTGTCTCCTGGGTTACTTTTTAAAACTATTTTTGTTAATTTTAATTACCATAAGTATAACATACATATGCAATGTCTTCGGTTACCGCAATAGTTACTCGTGAAATAAAACTATTGAAACAGATTATATCGCGTATTCAATATACGACTCGATATCGCGTATGTATTCAATACATACTACATCCCGACGTTTCGAACCCTTTACAGCGTTCGTGGTCAACGGGTGACTGTGGAACAACTACAACTATACGCGATATCATCCGTTTCAATAGTTTTATTTCATATGGATGTCGGCGGCCGATCGTAAGATCAGGCAGATTGTAATGTTCCTGTGTATTTGTATTGTTTTGAGGATAGTCACATTAACCCGATATGTATATAGGTAAGATAGGTTCGTTAGGTCGCTTCAGATGCCCGAAGGGCAAACTGCCCAGAAATAGGAGTCCCGCGTAGCGGGGCTCCGTCGATCCAGGGAACGAGTCAAAGATTTTCACGTTTCACGATATGCCTAGGAATTTCACGATATTCCTGATCTTACGATCGGCCGCCGACATATACATATTGGTTATAATTCTAAAGCTGATTCAGCACACATAATTAGGAGTTTTTGTCTCCTGGGTTACTTTTTAAGACTATTTTTTATGACTTGATTACCATAAATGCAATTTTGTGCTTATAATTCTAAAGCTAATTCAGCGCATAAAAGGGTAAATCAACTTTTAACCTCGCAAGTCCCCGCGTACTTGTGCAAGTACAAAATAAATTCGAGTTATATACTCTAATAGAAATAAAAGAAAATACTAAATTCCAAAGCGCGGAAATTGGCTTGGGTCTTCCGAGGTTGTAACTCGTTGTCATGGTTACGTTACGATAAGTTGTCCAGGGGAAAAACAACTCGTAAAATCCTGATTTTATGGATTTCATATTTATGGTTATAAGCCATTTCCATAATGGGCCATTTACTAAGCATGTTATTAGAACGTGATACATGTCTTCTGTGTCACTATTGTCCCTTGGACAACGGGGCAGAATAACAACACAAAGTTGATCTACCCAAAGATAATAAAAGTCACACGAACGCCGCCACCATACAATCGTAGTCACGCACTCATTTTAAAACGACATTCTGTAACAACACATAAACATTCAAGTAACACATTGCGATACAGCGAGGAAATGCCGCCAGCATCCCTGGTACAATACCTCAAGGGCCTATTTTAGATTTAAGCTAGTTATTAATTTCTTTTAGTAATACCACTGTATATATCTTGTTTGTAAATGAATGATTTTTCACTGTCTATAAAAAAAAGTAACACATATATGTTTAATACTATACTTTGTCAATGGACTGTCTCATTTTAATCATAGACAGAGAGAATCCCACTATCCTTGTCTTACACTAGTACTAGCACCCAAAAGAAAAGGATGATTATAGTTTTCCTGGTTCTTACTGACTGACAAATTGGTTTGACCAACATATAGTTTTCATTACTAGACTACATATAAAATTTCACTTTTTTTCTATTTTTTTTGTGTTAAATGTTCGTGTCAAGTGTCGTGTAATTTAAGCATGTCGTTTTTAAATGAGAGCTTTTTTGGCGGCGGGTTTGTATGACCATAGAGTACCTAAAATAAGTAAAGAAAGAGCAGTAACCCCATATATTAGTTTTCTTACCAAAACGCGAGTTATTTTATAATCGACATCTAACGTCATGTAGCGGAATTTATAAGTACTGCTAGTCGACAATAGATGTCGCGGCGAACGAAAACTCTAATGCTCAACAATTTTCAGCTAATATTTTAACCGGATGAATTGGATGTCTATTTTCAACTGCTTCTGCTTATAATATTAGTTGTAAATTGTTTTAGTAGTACCAAAAAGATAAAAAAAAAACAGTACCAGAAAGATAGTATAGAGGGGTCCTGTCATTGTTAATTTTGTAGTCACAGTAAATTTACTGCCATCTATCGACACACGAGTACAACTCAAAATGAAAACGTATAAAATTATCATAAAAATGTATATATATGGATAAATGATTTTATTATTTTTATATAATTTTGATCCATGTTCATTCACTGATATCTATGTGTTAAAATTGTTAAATATGAAACGGTGTCGTCACGCCATTTAGTCGAGGATAGGCTAAAGGTGTGTGCGCCATCTATCCGAGAATGACTTTTTCTTGATTTCCGAGGCACGTTTTTTCCCTAGACTATAAAGTCTACCACTCATCATCATCATCATCATCATACATATCATATCATATATATCATGTATATCATAGTCATACGAAGTTACATATGTCTTTGATAGTACATTATTCGTCAGTAGCGACACGTGATATCTGATGTCAAGTAGCGGTACTGATAGTTCCATTACTCGACGTTAGATGTCGACCACGCAATAACTCGTTTTGATAAGAAATCTATGGAGTTACCGCGCCCTTTCTTTACTTATATATTACTTTATGCATGTTATAATAATATACTCCGCCTGGTACTCTCTTCCCGTCTTTTCTAGGTCACGTGACTGACACAAGCCTACGTCATCATGTGACAGCGCTATATGATAATATGCGATAGCGCTATATACATCGGCCATGTTATGACGTATAGTTCATTTTTTTTAGCATTAGAAATAAGGTAAACAATCTTGATGTGTCTTTTAATTGAAAACACATTTTAAAAATAAGTTACGGCAAATATGTAACAATTATGAATCTAATACGATCATTTATATTCTTCTGCTTTCATAAGTAATAGTTTTTGATTTTTAAAAAGCGTTTTTGAATTAAAAGACATGTCAAAATCGCTTTCCTTCTTCCAAGTTCTTTCTAATGCTAAAAAATACGAACTATAGGCTTGTGTCGCTCTGGGAAGAGAAGACCATGTTTTATTAGACTATGCCCTCTATGGTATGGCTTTTTTGTTAGTGTTGTTTTTTTAGTGTTTATACCATTAAGTGAGAGTCATATACCTCCTAATCGACGGGTAGCGGTGAAGGTATGTTCTTATCATTAATTTACTTTTAAGCTAAATCTTGTTAACCTTTTGGACACGGCGTCAAACACGAAAGGTATCGTCATGGGTCGTCCCATTCGTTTTTCGTCAAGTTCTTAAATTGGTCCTATTCTGCTTTCGTCACTCATTCTACATTCATCACAATCGTCGGTGGTTTTCAATGTAGAATGCGTGACGAAAGCAGAATAGGACTAATTTAAGAACTTGACGAAAAACGAATGGGACTACCCAAGACGATACCACACAAAAGCTGTCACTCGGACGCCACGTCACCGAAGTGACAAAACTGAAATTGAACTTGATATGCACGTAGGTCTATGTTGCTCTGTGGTATGTGACCGATTAATCCGTCTTTGGCGTTGGTGCGGTGCGGATATATCCGTCATTGGCGTCCAAAAGGTTAACGCAATGCTTAGGATCTCGTTAGCTCAGTTGTTTTGAGCGCGTACGCTGGTGAATAAAAGGAATTCAATTTCATTAAAATGTCAATTGTAAATTAGTAGTGAATATGGATCAAAACGATTGAATCTTGCCTAAGGTACTTTATTTTTTCATACCTAGTAATAAATGTAAATAATTTAAATTTTAGACATTATTGTTATTTACAATGTATATAAAAAAGGATAATTTTAATTTACAGTACAAATAGTTCTACTTTACTGCCCTAGGGACAATACGTGCGTATGTCAAAAATTTAAAGGGTACTGTAAAATGTACGATACAAGTGCGAAAAGTAGGTAATTTCCTACTTTTCGCACTTGTATCTTAGTGTACTCTTGCATATCTAGAGAACTATGAAATAACCCAAATTCTGAGCTTTTTTCTGATATGATTTTGTATCTAAACACCATTTCCATCCTCTTTTTATATATTTTGTAATAATAATAGCATATGCATAATTATAAATAAATTAAAAGTCTTTTACGATTAAAATTTGTTAAACGTTTTCAAAAACAACAATTGGAAATCGACTTTTTACAATTGTTTTTTAAAGATAAGTAGTAATCATAATTTTATTAGAGACCGTCATCTAACTTATTTTTGCGGTTCCGTGCACAAAGGGTAAAAACGGGACCCTATTACTAAGACTCCGCTGTCTGTCTGTCTGTCACCAGGCTGTAACTCATGAACCGTGATAGCTAGGCAGTTGAAATGTTCGCAGATGATGTATTTCTGTTGCCGCTATAACAACAAATACTAAAAACAGAATAAAATAAAGATTTAAGTGGGGCTCCCATACAACAAACGTGATTTTTGACCGAAATTAAGCAACGTCGGGCGGGGTCGGTACTTGGATGGGTGACCGTTTTTTTTTTTGCCTTATTTTGCATTATGGTACGGAACCCTTCGTGCGCGAGTCCGACTCGCACTTGCCGGGTTTTTTATTTATAATTATTGAGCTCCCATACATTTCCTTTCTCAAATTGTGATTACGATTTTAGTTTTGTTCAGTTATTTAAAATTTGTGTTATTCAAAAACACATATTTGTATTTGAAATCTTAAAAAATGAAATTGTGAAAATTAATAATAGGGTTATTCGCCACTAACTGGCCACTGTCAGTAATTGGCCACCCTACACTAGAAATGAATTCTATTCATAAACGAATTCATTTTAGTATAAGGTTTCAATAACTGGCCACCTTATACTAAAATGAATTCTGTTTATAGGTGACTAGAATTCATTTTTAGTTTAGGGTGGCCAATTACTAACGGTGGCCAGTTACTGGCGAATTATCCTAATTAGGATTGTAAATAATGTAGTGTTTAAAGTTAAGTTTTTAAGTAAGTTTATGAAACGGTTGTCTTTATTATTAATTATGAATTGTGGGTTGTTTAGATCCTTTTGCCGCGCTCGGTTAAATGCGTCGACTTTACAATATCCTCCCCAATCCTGGTGTACTTTAAAAAGGACAGATCAAATTGAATTTTATACTTGAATTAAAACAGAACTAAGATTTTAAATAAAATAAAATAGGGTCTCGGGATGATAAAATAAAAGTATGGTTTCGATATTACCAGAATTGTCACAAAAATCGTAAGGTGTATTAGGGTAATTCCGAGTACTGAGTTTGAAATTAAGCGACTCAAATTATATTTAGTTTTTTTAGCATTAGAAATAAGGTAAACAATCTTGATTGAAGTTACAGCAAGTATGTAACAATTATAAATCTAATACGATCATTTATATTATTCTGCTGTAATCGTTTTTGATTTTTAAAAAGCGTTTTTCAATTAATAGACATGTTAACCTTCGCTCGCTTACCTTCTTGCAAGTTCTTTCTAATGCTAAAAAAACGAACGAATTGAATTTTTGGTTCGTATTGTTATCTAAAAAAAGCGGTAAGATTTTTCAAAAACTCCGTCTGTGACCTACGGCACATTAAATTTTTTTCTTTTGACGCATTTCACTGTGGCACATGAAGGGTTATTATTTTAAGGCGTTGCCGCTGTACAGGGTTAAGTTTTCATTATTAAGGTTTATTATAAGTGTAAATATATTTGGGTGGGGGTTTAAAATTTAGTGTAAAAGTACTTAAGCACCAAACTGCAAGTTTCATCATGAAATGCAGTTTAATTTTTGTATTTGTCTGTTTTTGTGTATCTGGTTGCTGTTGTTTAACACATTGAGTGCCCGGGCCGCTCGGCGGGCTCTCTGTTCGAAGTCGCTTTCTTCTACAAAGCGGGAAAACGCTGGGACCTGCTACGAGCGTAGCGCCAGTAATAACACTAATAAGTAACATATACTAATCTATGTCAATCTATGTGTAGCTCCATGAAAACGTTGACAGTGAATGTGTTAACGAAACTTTTTATGATTTTCATTTCCTTTCAGTGACTCCCATTGCTTTGTAATCATTCTTTATAATTTTTCATATTAAGGACCACTTGCACCATCCCGGGGCAACCGGTTAAACCTGGAGTTACCATGGTTACCAGTACAGACACTGGGTTATAACGGCTTAACAGGTTAACCCCGTGTTAGTGGGATGCTGCAAGTGGCGCTGTGTGACCGAACGAATAAAATATTATTCAAACTGTCATTCTTATTCTAATTATCTGATATATTTTTATACCTTCAAACGATTTCGATAAAATTTGCTATATGGGGGTTTTCGGGGACGATAAATCGATCTAGGTAGGTCTTATCTCTGGAAAAACGCGCATTTTTGAGTTTTTCTATGTTTTCCGAGCAAGACTCCCAGATATTTGTATTTTATTTGTAAACTACGATTTTAAACTACGGTATTGTGTAATGTTTGACACTTACTGTTTGGTGTTGTATGCAGGTTGTTGATTTTGTAAAAAAGTAATAAAATTATTTGAATTTTATACGTTTCATTTTATTAACCCTGTCAAAGCAAGATATAGAATACCTAAGTCAACCTATAGTTCGTTTTTTTTAGTATTAGAAATAAGGTAAACAATCTTGATGTGTCTTTTAATAGAAAAACACATTTTAAAAATAAGTTACGGCAAATATGCAATAATTATGAATCTAATACGATCTTTTATATTCTTCTGCTTTCATAAGCAATAGTTATTGATTTTTAAAAACCGTTTTTCAATTAAAAGATATGTCAAGATCGCTTACCTTCTTGCAAGTTCTTTCTAATGCTAAAAAAAACGAACTATAAGTAAAGAAAGAGTGGTAACTCCATGCAACCCCTCTCACACCCACCGCTGAACAGCTGCCAGACGCCCGGATTAATTAATAATGATAGTATGGCACACTAACTGAAGGGGTTTCGTTGGTCTATATATTGCAAACCTATTTCCGTAGCTTGCTCTTAGATTTTAAAGAAAAGGCCACAATTTAAACTAATAATTTATTTCATTAAAAGTACAATAAAATTGCAATGCCGGTGTCGATATTTAAACTACAGTTTCGTCGAGGGCGCCATTTTTAAGTTCGCATATACATTAACAAAACAAAAATAATACGGTCGAAGTCATAACCTACTCTTTTAAGAAGTCGGTTAACCTTTTGAACGCCACTGACGGCAATTGACGTCAACGCAAAATCATGACAACGACGCCAAAAACTGCATTTGATCTCGATCGTTTTTTGATGAATATCTACTGAACAACACCCCACATTTAGGTTGGCATTATTTATTAAAAAAACTAAATTTTGCCCCCGTGGCGTCAGTGGCGGCAAATGGATGCGCGTTCAAAAGGTTAAAAATGCAAATACGTCACCAAAAACTAAAGTACATCTTATTAGTAAATAACATATTAACTACACAGAAAAAAAGAAAGAAATACGTCAGGTATTCATTAATTTTATATAATTCAAAATGCATGTGTCGCTTATGTCAGTAACAAGATTTAATTCAGTGATATTTAACCAGTTAAGAAACTTTATTTTATTTAAAAAATGGCGCCTCCCAAGTCAACTTTACACATACCTAGGTGCGTGTAGCACCTTAACATCAAACAACTTGTCATTTTACAAACTCTAGATCCATCTAGGTAATGTCAAATTGATTCTGACAGTATGAATATCTGAATTGTTATAGTAATATCAAAGAGAATAGAGTGTATAGAGGCGGATTGTCAAAGTAAATTAGACACTGTAAATTTACTGCCATCTTTCGACGTAACATTAAAACTGTTAGAACGCCATTTGACTTTGATCCTTATTCTTTCACCGTTATGTGTTAATTTATTAAATATTGAAATAAACGCCATCTACTCCAATGTAGGCCAAAAGTTATGGCGCCATCGCTCGAAAAGGTTGCACCATACCTTTGGCCTACTCTCGAGTAGATGGCGTTAATATTAATATTTATCAAGTTAACACATATCTGAGAAAGAATAATGATGAAAGTCAAATGGCGTTCTAACAATTTTAATCTTCTGTCGAAAGATGGCAGTAAATGTACTGTAGCTACATAATTTACCATGACAGTAACTCTCTATTTCAAATTCTCTTCGGTAATATCGTAAGTATTTTTTGCATATTTTTTAAATCACTAATGTACTATTGTCGAATTAAATTGATTATACGTAATTCTTATTTCACCGCTAAGGTGTTATCAAGGTCATTTTTACGTAATGATAGCCACTAAATCTCGAGACTACATAAAATATCACGATATAAAACAAAACCCTTGTAATGCCTCCAAATTAAATGTTAAGGAAAACCGGTTATCAAGCTAACATTAACCGGTTAATTTTCAATCAATACAACAAAACCGATTTACGAAAATTAAAACAATTATCTGACGAAGCATGCACTAAAATGTACGAATGAAATTAATTCATATTTATAATATTAACTTAAAGTAATACAAAAATAAATCTTAAAATATATTACGATTCAGCTGTAAATGCCATGATTGTCATATATTTTTTCAAATATTCATACTGCCCTTAAAAAATAAAAATAATAAAAAATATAGCTTTAAATGATCTCCTTATAACAAAATGTACAATCTCTTGTGGATGTACTTATAGCAAGCAAATGTTTTAGGGTTCTGCACCTGAGTGGGTTAGGCTGGACTGATATTTTAATTAGAGATGCACCGGATATCCGGTTACTATCCGGTATCCCGCCTTTATTTTACTATATTTAATCATTCCACTGACTTGCACGCGCACTCATTTCGTACCTAGAAATGTGTCCGCGCGAACGTTTACTAGGAAACAGGTCAAACCTGCAGAATGCGCACCTGAAAAACCGAAATGTAGATATAGTTCCGGCGGCCGGATACCGGATATTCGGCCGATGGTCAGGCCGAATATCCGGTATCCGGCCAAACAACTATCCGTTGCATCTCTAATTTTAACCCTTACGTTGTCGTTAGATATTATTTGGACGAGATACGTCGTCTATGAGTCCAAAGGCTTTAAACCTCCAATTAACCGGTAGACCATATGTCAGCATTCGTGGCCTATATGTGACGTTCCACGAATAAAGATACCTTATAGCGGTGAAAGGAACATCACATGGTTCAGGATATTCTCTTGCATTTGTAAACTTTTGTTAGTAAGAGTGTGTTTTGTAGATTTTATTACTCATATCAACCAGCGATGTTAAAGGATGTAGTATGACTATCAGGTCACTCTCATCAAGTTAACATAGAAAGGTACTTAACCTTTTCGACGCCGTGTCAAACGCAAAAGCTGCCACTCGGACGCCACGTCACCGTAGTGTCAAAACCGAAGTTGAATTTTATGCACGCATATGTATAGGTCTATTTTGGTCTGTGACGGATTAATCCGTCGTTGGCGTCGAAAAGGTTAAATTCGCTTTTATCCTGATACGGTCCAGCCTTTTACATTATTTGTGACATTTGAGGAACCCTAAAACCTGTCAAAATAATAGTTACGTCCCAATTAACTGGAAATAATTTAAAAAAGGTGTAGGCGAGTATACTTAACTTTACATAAGTAGCTAACATACATTATAATATTTTGTTTGATTACCTAATAATAATGTATATATATAACTATGCGGGCAGTTAAAACATTACAACCAGTAGTTTAACTTTAAAAAAACGCTGTAAAGTGCACACAATTACTTTACCCATAATTTTGACGGACAACTGCCTGTCCCTCTCAATCGATAGTTATGTTTCTTATATTTAAGTATCATTACAATATCCACGAAAATACTGCTCGAGTTTATATTGCCGTCTCAAACACCAAATACACAATACTAAAGCCTCTCTAATTTATGTACCAGTAACGCCATCTATAATAACAATAACAAAACAATTTTAAATGTAAAAATAGGCTCATGTACGCCGCGTTTTTTCAAGTTAATTTACTGAATTAGATTTGAGTTTTCTTTTTGGTAATATGCAACGGCAAATATAAGGGTACAGTTAATGTGATAAAACTATCTGAACACTTTTTGATCAAGTGTTGGAGAGTAGCCGGAACTCTCTGAACTATATTGGCCCCTTATTTTTGACACTGTTATCACCTTGAATATTGTCATTATTTCTCGATATATTTTGTCGCATCTACCCACATAGTCATACATAAAATGTTCATAATTATTTTTAAAAGCACAAGTGGCGTAGGGCCGAAATAAAGAAAGGTGGCCCCCTAACACGAAAAGCATTACATGCCCGATACGCACCAAAACGATTGGTTCGAAGAACAATAATTATAAAAAAAATAATGGATATTTAATATTTACGTCAAGTGTGTGAAGGATGGTTACGTCCATAGCGCTGTCTCTCTCGCACAACGGAGCGGCGTGCGGTTCTGCATTAGTGATAACCGCAACTGATATACGTCATGTGAAGGCACAAGGCATCACATACGTTCGTCATGCATATGAATAAAATGTGAGAAAAATATTTAAATTAAAATAACAATTACAATAAAAATATATCTTTAAAAAATACAATTTACATATACATATTTTATTGCACTTTAGTAATAACGGTGGGTTACAGAGGCGAATGCCAAAGTCATAATATATTACTGTATTTCTTAAATTACAGCCATAAAAATATCTAAGCGTTGTCCCAAATATTTCATCATTCCCGAATATATATAATATGTATATAATTCTAAGATGTCGGGAAGATGTATATATATTTAGACGGCTGGGATATATTTTAACTAGGGAATGCAACCGGTAAATATTAAGTATCAGAAAATCCGGTTATTTACCGGTTTACCAGTAATTTCAATAACATTTACCAGGTTGTATTCTCTAATTTAAACATAGCTGGTAAGTGCGCTAGTAAAAAAAAGTGTTTTAAGTAATTAAAAAAATATTATTGTTCTTCAAACCATATCAAAAAAGGACCATAGTTGGCAAGTGAAATTTTGTCAAATGAAATCGTCCAAATAAATAAAAACATCGGGCTTTAGTTCACTTCTGTAAACATAGATGTCGCTGTGTGCAAAACCGGTTTTATCTACCGGTTCAGCTTCATGTATCGCTGACGTTTTGACACATGTCAAGCCTGTTTGCAAAAGTTGCGAGTGTCATCTCTCATACAACTGTTGCAAGGATTGACAATTGTCAATATGTTGTTCCACTGTCAAAACACGGCAAGTATCTTTACACAAGTTATGCGTCTAGTCAAAACAATATGACATTTATCACTATCAGTATATTTAGGCAGTGTTAGATATATCCCATTATTCACAAAGTAAATCTTGAACTTTGTACGCTCAAAACAAATATATTATTTAATTGTCAAATTGTTCATACTATTACATTTCGAAACTGTCACACGATAGCTCCCGAATACAACATTCACAATTTTAAACCTTATATCGCCTCACATATTATTATATTATATTTTTCGTAATAAACAACAAATAGGTAAACGATTTCCAAATATTTTTGATGAGCATCGTCATAACTCATAATCTTATTACAACTTTACAAGAACAAAAAGTATGGTTATTACGAGACAATTATAATCGAGGTGGCATTTTGCTCATTCACCGCAATAATATTAGAAAAATCTGACACTGTTTTATTTGAGCACCAATCCAAGGCTAGTTTAACCGGTTTATCCGTTGTAAACGAATGACAATCCGGTTTACGTGAAAAAATACCGGTTTCGCACTAGTTACATTTTTCATCTCATGGTGAATTTTTAAGCCCAAATGGGGCATTCCAAAAGCTCTCCCGTACAAATGCATTTTATTTCGTATAACACCGGTTTTGTCACCGTCGAGTCAATGATTACTTTACTGAGCATTTTTTACATCCGTTGTAACAGAAAAAAACCATATACCTGCAAATCTTAGAACAGCGGTATACTATTTCATGGAATGCTCCAAATAGTATTGAAGAAATGTCAGATTCTCAAAATATTTTTGGTGATGTGTGTAATTGTAAATATGAGTTCGGGAGAATCGCGTGGCCCTCTTAAGCGGAAGCCACTCACAATGCCGGCAGGCTCGCGCCTTACTTTAAAAAATTACAAGTATCTTGAAAGCGAGATGGCAGTGATTTGTAGTAATTTTATCTGAAACAAGGAGATATTACAAATTATTACTTCATTGTTTATTTCGTTTAACATCTAGCCGCCCATACGTCAAACCTTGCCAAGCAAAATGTAATTTTATTTTGTCAACACAGAGTTCAAATTAGAATCGAACAGGTGACCTTTTTATAGGTCTCTGGGCGGCTAGAGGTTAAAGAACGAAAATAGTAAAGAGGACACTTCTATATCAATATTGCCTGGTTCCGTACCTCAAAAGGAAATCACGGAACCCTTATAGGATCACTCGTGCGTCTGGCTGTCCGTCTGTCACAGCCTATTTTCTCCGAAACTACTGAACCACTTAAGTTTACATAATGGTACACATAATTATGTAAGTCTGTGACCCAAAGACGGACATGTAACGTAAATAAATGAATTTTAAAATTCGAATTTAAGCTGTTGTGAGACATACTAACATTGAATAATTTTAGCAGCGTGCGACGCGGCGAGCCGCAGTACGCGATACACGGCCGTCGTGAACGCTGCTCGCACTGTTAGTGCTTGAGAAAGGAGACCTAGGCTCTCCG
This sequence comes from Cydia fagiglandana, assembly GCF_963556715.1. Lineage (NCBI taxonomy): Eukaryota > Metazoa > Arthropoda > Insecta > Lepidoptera > Tortricidae > Cydia > Cydia fagiglandana. The sequence goes on from NC_085955.1 coordinate 9,448,496, forward strand.
AAACATGTCGCGCGAGTGACTAACAACAAGTGAGTCTAAACCGTAAAATTATTCAATTTTAAAATTGTTAAACATTGTCGAATTGTACTGTCTTTCGTAGGGCTCATTGGATGATGCCACGACATCATCATAATCATTTCAGCCTATATACGTCCCACTGCTGAGCACAGGCCTCCTCTCATGCGCGAGAGGGCTTGGGCTATAGTCCCCACGCTAGCCCAATGCGGATTGGGGACTTCACATACACCTTTGAATTTCTTCGCAGATGTATGCAGGTTTCCTCACGATGTTTTCCTTCACCGAAAAGCTAGTGGTAAATATCAAATGATATTTCGTACATAAGTTCCGAAAAACTCATTGGTACGAGCCAGGATTTGAACCCGCGACCTCCGGATTGAAAGTCAGACGTCATATCCACTCGGCCACCACTGCTACAAAGATACACTAAAGGTAATAGAGGTGAGGTAGGAGGAGAAAAAAAGCGCTGGTGGCCTAGCGGTAAGAGCGTGCGACTTGCAATCTGGTCGCGGGTTTAAACCCCGGCTCGTACCAATGAGTTTTTCGAAACTTATGTACGAAATATCATTTGATATTTACCAGTCGCTATTCAGTGAAGGAAAACATCGTGAGGAAACCGGGCTAATCCCAATAAGGCCTAGTTTACCCTCTGGGTTGGAAGGTCAGATGGCAGTAGCTTTCGTAAAAACTAGTGCCTATACCAATTCTTGGGGTTAGTTGTCAAGCGGAACCAAGGCTCCCATGAGCTGTGGCGAAATGCCAGGATAACGCGAGGAAGAAGAAAGATACGCTAAAGGTAATAGAGGTGTGGTTACCTCTAGGCGGGCTGCGCCTTGTCCTTCTTCTTCTCCTTCTTCTTCTTGAGGAAGGACGGCGTCCGCAGCCCCTTCTTCTTCTTCTTGTCCTTCTTGGGGGACTCCTCTGTCGACACCTCCTTGGATGGGGAGCCCTGGAATGACAAGTTCTTAGTTAAGTCACAGAATATATAATAGTACTATAGTTCGTTTTTTTAGCATTAGAAAGAACTTGCAAGAAGGTAAGCGATCTTGACATGTCTTTTGATTTAAAAAGGCTTTTTAAAAATCAGTAACTATTACTTATGAAAGCAGAAGAATATAAATGATCGTATTACATTCATAATTGTTACATATTTGCCGTAACTTATTCTTAAAATGGGTTTTTCAATTAAAAGACACATCAAGATTGTTTACCTTATTTCTAATGCTAAAAAAAACGAACTATAGGTACAGAAGACTCACTCTAACAAAACGCGACTGTTACAATCAGGACAGATATGGCAGCTAGGTGGCGACAGCGCCACACGCGGCTTAGCACTTTGGCTAGGCACCAAAATTGATTGATGACCATGTTTTATGTCCATGAAACAATCATCATCATCATCATTTTTATTATTATTTCATTTCAGTTTGAGAAAAGCACTACAAAGTCTATAGTAATGTACTATTACCACAGGGCGGAGACGCTACACATCAAAATCATTTGCGTTTATGTGTGCGCGGCACGTCTGTACACGCGTCATTGTGTATGTGTATGTGTCGCTTTACTGAGAGGACGCCAGAAGTCCGCCAGATACATGTCGCGGCCGGTCGCGGGGCGAGGTAATGCGAGTCGGGGCGGGGCGGTGCGTGGCCGCTCTGTATGATAATACTATTACTTCATCATCATCATCTCAGCCATAAGACGTCCACTGCTGAACATAGGCCTCCCCCTTGGAGCTCCACTCGTACCGGTTGGAAGCGATCCGCATCCAGCGTCTTCCGGCGGCCTACTACTACTATTACTTATTCTGTGTTATTCTGTATGTGTGTGTGTGTGTGTGTGTGTGTGTATTACTGACTTCTTTACTGCTGTGGGAGAAAGTGCTCTGGTGGGCGTCAGAGTGGTCCCCGTTGACGGTGTGCTCGCCTGGAAACCATCATTAAAACGTCAGTATAAGGATTAGCCTATTAGAAATCTACAAACTATACCCTTCTCATTAAAGCCACATAAGTCAACCCATATGAATCATAGCATTGTTTTCCATCGTATTTTCTCGGTAAGGGGTCATCCATTAATTACATCACACGTTTAGGGGGAGGGAGGGGGTCAAGAAAATGTGACATATTGTGACATGGGGGAGGGGGGAGACACAAACTTTGTGACGTCACTTTAACTTCATCAGTAACCAAAAATTTATTTAAATTATTTTATTCGCTGTACATTTAAATAACAAGTTTTTCAAACGATAATCGTTTTTATTCGTTTAATTTTCCTTCCTAAGCAGTTTTAGGTTATAAAATTACTAATATTTATATCGTCAAAAATATTTTGATAAAATATTAATAATACTTAGGTACTTACTTAATTCGATTTGGCGATTTCGTAGAAAAAATGTGACGTCACACTAGGGGGGAGGGGTTTGCCAAATGTGACCAAGTGTGACAAGGAGGGGGGGAGGGGTCAAAAAACCTAGAAATTCGTGTGACGTAATTAATGGATGACCCCTTAAATCGTATTTGTCATGCTACTTCAGTAAGCCTCTGTATTTTTTGTACCGAGGCTGACAGAAATAGCAAGACACGTTCGGAAGTTTCCGTAAAAATACGATAGATAATAATTATGCAGTACATCTGTACGTCACTTTTAAGTTTAATTTACATTAAAAATTAGCTAGGTACAACAATTGTAGCGGATTAAATCGCTACTTATTAATAAACCAATAAATTATATAATAACCTCTAGCCGCATACGTCAAGCCTTGCCAAGCAAAATGAAATTTTATTTTGTCAACACAAAGTTCAAATTAGAATGGAACAGGAGACCTTTTTATAGGTCTCTGGGCGGCTAGTGGTTAATATATCTTTGCAAGTTACATATTAAAGTTGCATACGAACATTAGAATGCAAACGAATACATTTTATTGTCTGTTTTGTTACGTAGAAGTTACGTGTCATAGAAGTTTGTATTGAAAACCGTAACCAAACGGACCGAACATTTTTGGGGCATTATTTTTTTCGGTAAAAATTGAAAAAAGGTTGTGATTCCGAGTACATATAATAATTCCCAATGCTAACACAAAAATGTTCGGTACAACTTTAAATAAAAATGCCCAAATGACGGTACAAACTAAACAAACTTACAATAAATATTAATATATTAGTAACAACATAAAATAATATAAGCAAGCGTGACTCACCTCTGAACGACGTTAATATGAAGCGGCGTTCGCGGAGCGAACCGAACCATCCAAACGCTTCATGCATAGAATGTGCAGTGTTATAAGCAAAGATCGGACAATTTATCGCAAAAATAAATATGGTATGGAACATGATACAATTTTTTTTAACAATTTTGAACTGCAGTTTTTGAGTATAATCTAGAAATTTTATAAAGATACTGTGTACATAATATGAGTTTAATAAACCTTGTCCTATTTTGAGATATAAATGATTTTTGATGGTTTTCCGATGATTTGTCCGATCACTGGTTATAAGACTGTTGAAACGCTTTCATACTATTTTCTTGTTTCTTGTCTAGATAGATGTTTTAACGGCCTAGGAAAGCTTGCCGCTTTGTATCTATTATTTACTATTTGGTGTTTGCATGACTAACCGGTTAAATTAACCGTAAAATAGAAACCGGTTAGCTCTTCACCGTACGGACGGCGTATAGTTGTTACTATTTATGAACCTATTTAAAATAAATAAACTGGCATATTTATATTTACATTATATCTTTGTATGATGTGGTGGTTTTAAGATTAATTTATAAAAATATATAACACAAGCCAGAGGAGTCGAAGTTTCTTTATGTTATGAAAAGCAATTTCGGCAGTCTTATTAAAAAAAAACAAGTAAAGGCAGTGAAATAAAAAGAAGCAATGTTTTTACTTGAAAGGAACCCAGGCTATACAAAATACGTAGAATCTGACCACGCTAACTTTGCACAGACTTGGCAGTGAGAATGAGAATGCATACATATTCATATAAGGTCTATAGTCCATACTTGACAAGCCGGGTCTTATTTTCATGACAAAACATTACCTCTATAATTAGTACTTTTTAGCATTAGAAAGAACTTGAAAGAAGGTAAGCGATCTTGATATGTCTTTTAATTAAAAAACGCTTTTTAAATATCAGGAACTATTACTTATGAAAGCAGAAGAATATAAATGATCGTATTAGATTCATAATGGTTACATATTTGCCGTAACTTATTATTAAATTGTGTTTTTTTATTAAAAGACACATCAATATTGTTTACCTTATTTCTAATGCTAAAAAAACGAACTATATAAGTTAGGAAATAAACAAACACGTAAGCATTAAATGTATTTTAATAAAATTGGGACATATTTACAGGAAAACAATAACTTAGCAGAACTCAAAGAACTTATAATAAACACAGTACAAAATCCAAAAATATCGGGGCACCATTTTTTGTATTACAATATTTTTGAATATATGCCAAGCTAATGTACTTATTGTAAAAAAATAATAACAAAACAAACGTTCATTTTCCCCTACATTGCCACATAAAATAAAAACACAAAAGAACTAAATAGAATAATTTCATCATTTTCAGTACAAAATTCCCTTATAATTACTAACACTAAGGATTATATCGTCGGGTGACAAGCAAAAGTCACTAACTAACACCATTGAAAATATTGGACAATAAACCGTGTTACAAGTGTAATAAAGTGCGTTGTTACTTTAATTTTTTGATAGTACTTAGTGACTTTTGCTTGTCACCCGACATTATTATTATCACCACTACCTTTGATGAAATTGTTCTATTTATTTACACTTCACATAAAGAAGCTAAAAACATACAAACCATGAAAACATAAAACATGCATAGTAAACATTAAAAAGATGTGACTATTCCTGAAACTTTGCGCGAAAATCACATACTTACGCTTAAATTGTGGGCGGATCATTCATTATGGGGCAATTCATTAAATATTATGTAAAAAACCATTATTTAGTTTGTGAAAACCGGCTTTTGTTAAACTATGAACCAAAGAGAATAGAGCGTATAGAGAAGAGACGGATTGTCAAAGTAAATTATGTAGCCACTGTAAATTTACTGCCATCTTTCGACAGAACATAAAACTGTTAGAACGCAATTTGACTTTAATCATTATTCTTTCACTTATATGTGTTAACTTATTAAATATCAATATTAACGCCATCTATAGTTCGTTTTTTTTAGCATTAGAAAGAACTCCACAGAAGCAAGCGTGCAGTTTTTATCAGGCTCTTTAATTGTTAATAATTATTGATTTATCTAATGTAGCATGGTTAATACATATAATTTACTTCAAATTATTACCGCTAAAAGTGCCGGATTTGGAACCACAAGCTTACTTCTGCGAAGTTCTTTCTAATGCTAAAAAAACGGACTATACTCGACTATAGGCCAAAGGTATGGTGCAATCTTTTCGAGCGATGGCGTCATAACCTTAATCGTCTGTCGAAAGATGGCAGTAAGTGTACTGTAGCTACATAAATTTACCATGACAGTAACTCTCTATTTCAAATTCTCTTTGACTACACCCTATAAGTTAACCTTTAACAATGACAACAATACACGCAACGTCAGCTTGCATGTCATTTATCGACATTTTAAATTCGGATCGAAATGTAAGTAAATCAAAATTTGTAAGATGCGTTTCCGTTTGTTATATATGCAACAAGTATTATAATATCACTAACAACTAGTGAGTGATATTAATTTTCTCCACATTATCCAAGTCGCTTGGATCAAAACTTTCCGACATCCTAAACTTAGAAATAATCCTATAAAACAACGTATCTTCGAACGGAGGCCATGTGGAATAAAGACGCTTATTGGTTTTATTAAATTCAGATCTAGAATTGTAAAGAAGCATTTTTTCAGGCATATTTTCCAATAGATCAGAATCGCAAGTGTCGTAGTTCGAGTTAGGTTTCGCCGATATGAAGCTTTCTTCCATCGCATTGCTTTCACCACTATTATAATCGTCTAAAAGTACACTGGATCTTTTAAAACTGCTTTCGTAGCTGTCGTGAAGGTCGCTATCGAAATCGACTTTGAAAAAGCTTGGTATCTTGTTTTCATTAAACTTTTTGACGGGTCTGTAGGAGTCTTTGTGTCTGTCTATTTCTGTTAAGCTCTCATCGAAAGATAGCCAGTATTTGACGCCTCCTCTATGTTCTGTCTGTGACATAGAGATGACGGATGCTCTTTTGACAAAAGGCGAACCAAGAATGGAATCATCTTTTTCGTAAAGTGTACTATTACTGGTGTTCACTATTGGTGATTCTGTACAGGATTCGAAATTAGTTTTCTGTGTGTTCGGTGAAGAGGATATACTGTTGAAATAATCGTCTTGTACAAACGCTGTGTTCATATCGTTTCCGAGCGCAGAACTGCAACATTCGTCAGGAATTATTACGAAAGTTTCATTAAAAGCTTCTGCGCTTTCTTCGGCTTTGGGTGCGTCATGAGAACTAATAGCATACATTATTTCATCTTTTTGACTTATAACAACATCTTCAGATTCGTATTCACCTGATTCAGCATCAATTGGTATTTTATGATCAGACGGCACTGTATATACAATTTCTGAGACAATAGATTCACAATTATCGTTATTACACAACTGATTCAAAAGTTCTGCATCAACATCATCATCTTCGATTTCATCGAGTATTCTAGTATCAATTTCAATATTGTCATTGAAAGTATCGAACCTTGATGATGTTACAGATGCTAGTGTAATGTCACAATCAGTTTGCAATTCTCCGGTTTGTTCGGCATCTTCAATATTATCAATAATATTGGAATATTTGATATTCTCAGGTCGGTAATCGAGGGGTATACTTTCTTGTTCATTATCGATAAACTGCACATTATTATTAATATTGTCGTAGACGGACCCTTCATAGTCATTGTCGCTTCCTTCTTGTGGTTGGATGCTACTGTTAACAGGTAAAATTCCTGAATCAGCCCCTATTAATTCTTGCACATTTGTATCATTATTTTCGGCTACATTTCTCAAGTTTTCATTCGATTTCAAAAGTGTTTCGTCGCTTAAATACCGAAGATTATCTACGGCATCTTCTCCTAGGCTTAACATTTGTGTTGGCTCTTCATTACATTCTTTTAAATTTGGAACGGTATATGAAAGAGATTTTGTGTCTGATATGTCATTATTTAAATCATGAAGGTCAGGCTCAAATACTATTTTGTCTATTAACTCATTAATTATTTCTGGCCCTAAATTTAACTTGTTAAAACCATCATCTGCGTTATTAAGCGTACGCGTTTTCCTGCTGTCGGGACTATGGTGAGGGATCTCTTCTGTAGGCTCTTTTATGGATTCTGGTTTGTTATCGATTTCCTTTAATTTTTCATTTGAATCAATTGTTTCAGGCCACAGACTTGCGGCAGTAAACAGTATATCTTCGGGGTCCACAACAGTTATAACTCGTTTAACAATCCTCGCTTTACTCTTTTCTTTATTTTCCCAAACGGTGCATGCACTTTCAAATATGAAGTAAACAATGGCTTCGGCTATTTTGTGGGGCTGACTATCCACTTCACTGATTTCAGTTGACACGGATTCATTAAAAGTGGCAGTACCTTCGATTTCCTGAATTATTTTGGTTATAGAAAAGATTTCTGCATTGTCTGATTGATCGGACACATCCAACTTACTTTCTTCAGTCGGATTTTTGTAGTCAAAATGAAGATCGTCACTTTCTTTCATAAAAACAGGAATGTTGACCAAATAGTCATTTTCTGTTTGTACATCGATACGATTTATGATCTTGCCTAAAATATCAGCTATAACTTCATATTTCTCGAATTCTGCGGTAGAATTGAAGCTCGCTAGTTCGGTACTGGACGCAATACTGTAGTCATCAGACTTTCGGAGTTTTACGTCGTCAACAATTTCATTTTTTATGGTTCGTGATGGAATGACATTGGGAATTTTGAATACATTGTCGTCTGTTGTATTAGGCATCGCAAATTTTTCGTTTGGTGTATGTGCCACATCTTGGGCAAACAAGTCTTTTTCTTGGTTTGTAATTTCGCATTTTAGCTGCATACCTGCGCAAGGAATTTCAACATCAACAATATTGTCATTTTTACTGGGTTTGTTAATCTCTTCACTAGAGGGTTCGATATTTCTCTTTACAACTTCTTTGAATTGGTTATTTCTAACGTCGTGGTCATCAAATGTAGGCACAGTAGAGCCGCTAATTTCGTTACTTGCTTCGGTAGACACATCCTCGGTATCCGAATATTTTCTCACATTAGTAGTATCATTATTGGAACTACCAGATTCGTCATAAGAGCTTTTTGATTCTTCAAGTATTGGTTCTAGAATCAAATTATCTTTGATCGCCGCTATAATCTTCTTTGGCGACTTTTTCGGACTTTCTTTTTTTGTGTAATCTTCACAATAGAAATTAATAGGCACTGAATAATCCCTTATGTCCTTCTCAACTAGATCTTTGACTGGACTCTCGTAGACGTCTTCAAAGTCCATTTCATCTGAAAAGCTGTGGTATTCGCCTTCATTAGTATCCGGATTATCGTGTGTATTTTCCGAATCTACTTGGACAATCTCAGCTTTAGAAGCAATGCCGTCGTTTCCTTGTACTTGAACATTGTCTTCAACAACATTGGATTCAGTCATTGTGACATCGTTTTGATCAGCGGATTCAATAACCGTCTGATTTCCTGAAGAAAAACTATTCAAATCAGCCAGATAGTTATCTTCATTGAATTCTTGGCTTTCAACAAATTCATCCTGAATTTCAGCTACTTTGAAAACGGGCACTATCGTCTCTTTGACCTTAACAATGTCAGGCAATTCTTCTTTTTGACATTCTTGGTGTATGTTATCCACTGAGAAATACACGGAATGTGGTTTCTGGCTTCTCCTTTCTTTGTTAACCTCCCAGACGAAGGAGTTAGTGCTGGACCCGCAAGATCTACATTTAGGAATGTGGAAATGATGCGGTTCCGGGTCTCTGATGTAAGAATTTAGGAATCCGCTGTGGGATCTAGTTCTAAACAAATTGGTCGTGGACTTTACCCTTTTCCTGGGCAAGGATTGGGTTCGAAGGGTGTAATCGGACCTGAATCTTCCGTCCCATTCTATTGATGGGATGGAATACAGGCTGGACCTACTGCTTAGATCGTCTTGATTACTCTTTTTGTCAAGATCCATAGGATCTTTAGTGACTTGGTTGACTTCCTCATTATCTAAATTTAAAGCCACATTAGATTTAAAAACATCATTTTCCTTGTGATCATTGACTGCATCTACATTAGCCCTAGCTTCATTACCTAGCCTATCATTCAGACTAACTTTACATTTGGGATGTTTTTTATCATCATCATATTTCTGAATGATCCTATCAACGTTGCTGTTTCGGGAATAGTCATGCAATGATCGTTTGTTAGTGGACAGTGCTTCGCTAGCTTCCGGTGTTAGCTTAGTACCTGCAATGAGATTAATAAGCGTGCAGACCAGCTCTACAAAGCACTAACAATCCACACCAAAAGATTCTGAACTGAACTCAACTTGAAGTTCGATAAAATATGGATTAGTGATTTGCGGAACTGATACTTTGTTACATGTTAAGAATAAGTCAAATTAAACTGACTGATTCCTAACTAAAGCAAATGAAATTAATAATAAAACAGGACACGGGAAATTATAAAATAGAAGGTTGTTGGATTAGCTTTATCTAACGTTTTTAACAATAGTTTTATAACCATTTCAAGGGCTAGTATAATTGACCATGAAGACCCGTTTGACAAATACTATTAGCAGATATAGTTTAGTTTGAATGAGAAACAATGATTCAATGACGCGGATATACATATAAGGACAACAGTAAATGGACAAGAACGATTAAAAAACGAGTAGATTTAAATAACCCCAATATATGAAACACAAAAACGACACAATAATGATATTAACATCACAGAGATTATCCGAAGACAGACAATAATAACAGAATACGATCCTAATTAGCTGATGATGACAATATTGAACAAAACACGAAGACGCAACATTAAAACAGGGGGCTATTCCGAACATCAAATATCGAAGATGATATCTTTGTCTCTCGCAATGTTGCGGGAATAACAGAGATACAAAATCGATTTTCAAAGTCAGCGTTAGGCCCCACAGACGGTTCACAAGCCTAAAAGACACCACAAGATCCCCAGAGATAGTTTAAAGATTGTGAAGTCACTTTCATTCAATCTCTCTTTTTTACTTGAAACGTTTTACAATTTTTTTTCATACGTATACGACGCGAAACATACTCATTTGCCTTTTCAAAGCAAAACATTCAACCAATAAAAATGAATTCATAAAATCATTCAGTCAATATTTATTAATTGGTCAATTAATATCACTCCATGAATTAAATCCATTTCGTATTTCAAACTCATTCACGCGCCAGTCATAGTTTTATTTTTCATTTACCTCAATTACTTTACACCATTCACGCACCAGTTCCTTTTTTAAAGAACCGGTTTTTTATTTCTAAAAATATAAACCGGTTCCGCCTTTCAATTCCATTCACGCGCCATTACTTTTACCCCCAACTCCCTACACCTTTACCTCTAACGACCCCAGCCTGCACGCGGACGACGGTCACGGGAGTGACGGGCGGAGCTGGTGACGTCACGGCCGAGGAGGCGGTGGACCCGACAGGCGAGTCCAGGAACACCTCGTCATCGGACAAGAGGTTTGGGTCCCGCTCTTTGGGAATTGAGCCTGTGTTTAGGTTAGGCCGATGAAAAAACGGTATAACTAGTCTTGTATTTATTGTGCTCTGGATTTTGCCCCGACGTAGGTAGTTTGCAATTATTGGAAAAAATTTACAAAGAATTTAACAAATGTCTAAATAAAACGAATTAAAAAGGGAGAGGTGGAAATAAACCAATCAATATAATGAAACTAAGTGGGAAATTAATGGCGGTTACCATTAAGAAATTAGTAGGAATTAGTGCGATAGCTTCGGGAAAGATTTTAACAAACGACTCCTGATTTTTTCATATCAAATAAACCATTAATTATGCTTTAAAAAATTATTGCCAGGTTTGTTAAAAATCTTTCCCAATATATTTTCCACACCAAATAAAATCGTGCACAGAAGAGATAAACATGTCGTTTTAAGACAAAAGGTACCTTATCACGCTACTGACATAATTTCCAGAATCACTTATGAAATAGTACCTTTTTATCCAACTGTGACAACGGGACTTAATCGCGTATTTACGTTTTAAGATTTACCTCCGACGTTTCGAGGATGGTGTTTAATAATCGTGAAAGTTTAAATTAGTACCTTTTGGTCTAAAAACGCCACACATGTGTTATTAAACCTTAATCTATTACTAAAAGCCGTACTAACCTCGGGTCCGATCGGCATGTGACCGCTCGGCATGCAGAAAGTCTGTCGTGTCCACTACGAAGACATTACACGTCAAACACATGCATTGAAAAATAAAATAAAACCGCGTCGAGCTGATTTAGGCGTAGGGAATGCAACCGGTAAATGTTTAGTATGAGTAACCGGTTTACCATTGAATTTTTACCGGTTTGCATAACCTATTTAGGCGGTCATCACATTGCAGATACCGCTCCGGGACAACGATACATACGTGCATAGCGCTTTGTCGTTCACAGACCGGTGCGGATAGCGGACCTGAATTAGAGTGATAACCGCGTCTCAGACTCGCAACGATTGAAAACGTTACCAATAAAATATTAGAACAACACGCTGATGAAAAATACATGAAGGAAATATGAAAGGTATCTAAATTGAAGGATATATAATAAAGAGTTAGTAATATTATAAAAAATATATAAATAAATACATATAACGATAAATAAGAGATATTTCTATCGAGTTCTTGTGTGTTACGAAAAAATAACTACTGTACAAAAACGGAAGGAAATGTATGAATATTGAATATGCATCACGATTTTGAAATAACAAATGAAATCCAAAAAACCGAAAACCCAAACTACCGGTAGCTCTCAAAACCGGTTTATTTCGATTACACTTACCGTTTCTAAACCGGTTAAAAGCTTTGCCCGTTTTTTTGCTGGGCCTTCGGTGGAGCGTGCCCTTCGCCTTGTTTACTAAGTATGTGCAACGGTTTTTGAGGTTCTCTATACCTAAGTTATAATAAATAAATATATAAAATACAAATACACATTATATAAACATAAATAACATAATACATACATAAAAATATAATATATATATCAAATAATCACATTTTATTAATCTCTATCATATTTTTCACATAGCTTCATCTCCATACAATTTGGAACCCTAAAACTCAAAATTTATCCTCGCTATGTGAAAAAATATATAATGTAAAACGTACTACAGCATGTATTGAATAATATTTTTTTGGTAACTGTAACTCATATATCCATCTACTTAAAAAAGAGAAAAAAATCATGCACGTTATAAAAAAGTCGGGCTTATAAATTTGGAAAAATCTCAATTATAATACAGGCAAAACGATCATTATCTATTATACTGAAAATCGTAAATCAAGACCAAAAAAAGTAAGACAATGTTGCCACTTTTTACTAGCGCGTCTTGTATTTATGTAAAAATAATTAAGTAAAAGTACTCTTTAAAATCGTAGGAGTAAAATTACCAATAAATAATCTTAGCGGGTTTATTTATAAAAATAAATTTACTATTTTATAAACAAATTATTGCAGTGGCAACATTGTTTTACTTTTTTTGGTCTTGAATTACGATTTTCAGTTTAGCTATCGATGTGAACGCGTCTATTCATTCGATGGCAGAACGCTTTTCACATTTTAGAGCATTACATGTAATACAATTATTTTCTACTATTATTTGTTGGTGATTCCGATTAAATAGAATTTTGTCATTTTGCCTGCGGATTGAAAATTGGAAAAAGCTGCTAAAACTTGCATATAGTAAAAATATAAAAAAAAAACTAGGTGAATAATTACGAGTGAACAACTTTAAAACTGGTAACTGCCAAAGGTTTGTATGGAATGGATGGCGTCATCATAGGTTTTACCTGTCTCTAGTTTGGTTCAAAGTCATAAAGATCCCAAAAATAAAAGTATTTAACGGGTCTCTATTGTTTCCCAAATAGTTTTAAGTCATAATGTATTGTTTGTCCGAATTTTCGTAAGTCATAATTGGTTTTTCTCAGAAACGCGTAACTTTTCACTAACCTAACCTATCTACAGAATAACCTTACGAAAATCCTGAAAAGTTAACGGTTTCAGTTTTATGACTAACGATAATATGACAAACAATACATTATGACTTAAAACTTTATGGGAAACAAAGGGACCCCGTATTGAACACTTTTCTTAAAGGTGACAGGTAAACTTATGCTGGCGCCATCTGTAACTTATACTTCAACTGGCCAATCCAATTGTGAGTGAATTGGGTATAGACTCACCATCGCTCAACACGACCTCTGGCTGACTCCTCACCGGCACTTGCTTCGTCTCTATTCTTAGGACGCGGTGCTCTGGAAAACGAGAGTTATACAGTTTATATATTATGTACTGTCGCGAATAGGTCTTAATAGAGTTAGGTTAAAAACGTGTAAATAAATAGTGATGATTTCTGTCTTTTACTTTTGTGTGTATTTAATTTTAATTATATTTTTAACTTGTGTATTTTACCATTTTATTATGTTACGTGTTTAATTATAAGTATAAATTGTTCCCCAATAAATCATATTCCCTTTTTCCCTAATTATGTAAACATTTGTAATGCTGTACTGTGATTGGTCCAATAAATAAAATACTTACTCTGCACGTAACACCCACGCCTTGAGTAGGCGTGGCCTAGAGTACCTACTGTGGGGATCGCGCCGAGCGCGCCTATATATACGCGCCCACCCTGGGTGCTCACTCACTCATCAACGACTCATCAGCAAGCATCCACAGAGGCACCAGCCTCCCAACACTCTCCAAGTTTTCTTTTAAATCTACAAATGTGTTATCATTGAACACCCTACACATCCCCGGTAATGGTGCGGAATTGGAGGTAACCTGCAGCCAGCGAGCCAGCCAGCGTGTTCCAGTCGCCGTGTACGTGTCCTGACTTCGGAATCTGCGAGCCCCACAGTACTACGCTCGACAATGTACAATATATTCATCCTGCATTATGTATACTAACTAGTAACGTATCACTACACTTAATATATGGGATACCGAGCTTTGCTCAGAAAACATATAAGAACTCAAAAAACCGGGCAAGTGCGAGTCGGACTCGCGCACGAAGGGTTCCGTACCAAAAAGCAAAAAAAAAACAAAAAAAAAAAGCAAAAAAAACGGTCACCCATCCAAGTACTGACCACTCCCGACGTTGCTTAACTTTGGTCAAAAATCACGTTTGTTGTATGGAAGCCCCATTTAAATCTTTATTTTATTCTGTTTTTAGTATTTTTTGTTATAGCGGCAACAGAAATACATCATCTGTGAAAATTTCAACTGTCTAGCTATCACGGTTCGTGAGATACAGCCTGGTGACAGACGGACCGATGGACGGACGGACGGACGGACAGCGAAGTCTTAGTAATAGGGTCCCGTTTTACCCCTTTGGGTACGGAACCCTAAAAATGCGCGTTTTCCATAGATAAGACCTAGCGATCGATTTATTGCCCCCGAAAACCCCCATATAGCAAATTTCATCGAAATCATTAGAGCCGTTTCCGACATTCCATAAATATATACCTATATATAAATAAACTAGAATTTCTTGTTTAAATTTGCTCCCCTCTTTGTTAAAGTCCCCCGCCGCGTCTGTCTGTTTGTGTGTTTGTATGTTCGCGATAAACTCAAAAACTACTGAACGGATTTTCACGCCGATTTCACCTATCAATAGAGTGATTCAAGGAAGGTTTAGGTGTATAAATTTGTTAACTCGTAAGCCGGGGCGGGTCGCTAGTATAATATATTACTTATTTATTAAAAAAAAATACATCTGCGAAGAAATTCAAAGGTGTACGTGAAGTCCCCAATCCGCATTGGGCTAGCCCTTAAATTGGCAAAGAATATGGAAGGTCGTGAGTTTTAACACCTCCTCGGAGCTCAATAGTACTACTGCTTGTTTAAAAAAAATGCAAAAAGACAAGCAAAGGTTATGTCTCTGTCCCGTTGCCAATTTAAGGGCGTGGGGACTATAGCCCAAGCCCTCTCGTGCATGAGATGAGGCCTGTGCCCAGCAGTGGAACGTACATAAGCTGATTTATTATTATTATTGGTATGTCTTTTCCATATCTCGGAACCATGGGGTCCCGGACCTTTGGGAAGCGTACGTGGGGTCGAAGCCAACAGCGCAGAAGGCCTTTAAGACACTTTAATCTAAAAGCAAGGGATACACGTGGCGGATACCATCCCCGAACGCACAATGTGATACATCCAGAGATGGTCCCCACCAGGTGCAAAGACTATTGCAGTGCAGCACTTTTGTGCTGCGATGGGAACTAAGGTCATGGGCTATAGATTTGAAAGTTGGATGGACTGGATAATGGGCTATGGGAGAGACTAACGGTTACAAAACATATAATATAGTACCGTCCCGCGACTCCTCCTCGGTCTCGGTGGCGCTGGCAGGCGACGTGATCTGCGCGGCGCTGATCGCCTCCGACTCCGACAGGTCCGTGTCGTCTGAAACATTGCGATGCACAAGTCACGACAAACAAATGTCAGTTTCCACATTGAAGTATAATATCTAACATAGTTTAATAAAACATGGTCTTCTCTTCCCAGAGTGCCACAAGCCTACGTCACAATAACATTGCCACTTTATATATCGCTATTGCATATTATTATATAGCGCTGTCGCATGATGACGTAGGCTTGTGTCAGTCACGTGGTCGGAAGAGAGTACCGCGGAGTATATTATTATACCATGATATCTAAGAACGCGCCTTACGGGCACTATAGTTCGTTTTTTTAGCATTAGAAAGAACTTGCAAGAAAGTAAGCGATCTTGACACGTCTTTTAATTGAAAAACGCTTTTTAAAAATCCAAAACTATTACTTATGAAAGCAGAAGAATATAAATGATCGTATTATATTCATAATTGTTACATATTTGCCGTAACTTATTTTTAAAATGTGTTTTTCAATTAAAAGATCGTTTACCTTATTTCTAATGCTAAGAAAAACGAACTATAATAATGGTTACTAGTTCAGCGGTGTTACACGAATTCCAGCCAATCGTGCAGTCTAACGCAACTAGTTGCGACCAATAGCGCGTAACTCATCAACCAATCGCGCGCGTGATGCGAACTCATCAACCAATCGCGTGGTAGCGGTGTCACACCGCTGTACTGGCCCCTGTCATGCCTCATTACTATTGCATGTAAAGCCAGTCCCAAGATATCTATCTCAATGAGTTTCCATAATATACGAACGTATGTTCATATAGGCGCCGCCAGAGGGTCTGCGCGTTAAGGGGTCCACTGATTGACAGTCCGCCGGACGGTATCGGCCTGTCAGGTAGAACAAAATTTTGACAGTTCCAAACAACTGACAGGCCGATACCGTCCGGCGGACTGTTAATCAGTGGGCCCCTTTAGAGGGTCTGCCATCTTGTGGAAACATATACTATTCATTGACTGTGACATTGATACATCACGCCAAAGCAAGTGATGTATACAAGTCACGTAAGTTTTCTTATGCATTGTAGGTTCTGCCATCTAGTGGGCTATATTAGAAGCATAAACTTGACATTTACACTTCGCGCCAATAAACAGTGGTGTCCTGTGCTGCCCCCTACTGCTTATGCGCGCTCCGTATATTAATCTCGCCTGTTTCGTGGAGAACTATACAGGTATAATGGCTTTCCATTCAGCACTTATGATAAAAGAATAAAAACCGGTTTCGTTAATATGTAATCGGTTTCTCCTAAACCGGTTTAGCACTCACAGTTGGGGCGGGCGCGGCGCTAGAGTTGGCTGCGGTATTCATTGACATGCTCGAACGGGTTGCGCCGGTCACGTTGTGTTGGAGCTTGTTGCGACATTTTACTCACAGTCGGGGCGGGCGCGGCGCTCCACCTGACGCTTGTATTCGTCGATGTCGCTGTCCGTGACGTGTTCGAACGGGTTGCGCGCGTAAGGCGCGCTGTACACGGTCGCGTTATGCTGGTGACCGCGCTGTATGATGCCCTTGGACGCTGCTCCCATTAGGACCTGAAGGTAAACCATGTTGTTAAGGCATGCCACAAAAAGGTCACGGGGACGTGACGCGTGTGGCAGCTACCTTTATAAATAACCTACAGAAATCTGTAATTATCCTCGTGTGGTTAAAACAGTAATTACAGGGAGGAAAATTAATAGATATTTGATTCTCATTGCTTGTCACGCCAGGCCTATGGTGCGCAACGCGCTCGTGCGTACCGGATGTTGCGAATGCAGATTTTTTGACATCCGCGGATGCGGATGCAGATATTTAAAGGCTCACATTAGATCACATCAAGATTAGGTACTTAAAAAATGACAAATATTACATTTTAGCAATTTATACTTTTAAAAAAACCTAACGTTTAGTATAGATCAAGAATATAGGTGACTTTTCCGACTTTTCTGGTTCTAGACGATTTCGTTATAGGTATATGACGAAATTACTTAGCACTTACGCCGCCGCTAAGACGTTCCTGTACCGACTTGTTCGACATCCGCATTCGCAAGAGCTCCGGATCGATTTTATGCGGATGCGGATTTCGAAAATAATGCGGAAGTTCCGCGGTTGCGGATACGAATATGAATATTCGCAACACCTCTGGAAGGTACAAATCAGTCTCTCTTCTTACTGTGTTGGCACGTGGGCGTAGGTCGGAGGATCTTGAGGGAGTTGGAGACAAAACAGCGTGTGCTTCTTACGGTGTATATTGGGAAAGTGGGATGAGTACATTACAAATTAACTAGCCTAAAATAATTAAAACTAATTACAGCGCCACCTATGCACTTTGCAGGGAACTAAGTAGGTACGTTTATGTAGATCATTAGGCCATCTAGGGATTCTAGGCTCGATAAAGTACGTAAGAGGTGAGATAGATGGCGCTGTTAACTACACAAGTTAACATACTGTAAGGCTTATAACCATAGAAGTAGCATCCTATAGAAGTGGTGTGCGCGTGCCTCCGTGAGGGACAAAACATACGCAATGCGACAATATTAAAAACACGTTTTGACATTCCTGACAATATACCAAAAACAATCTTCGTAATTCGGTCGGGTTATTTGTTGCCCACCATAGCCCATACTAACAAAAAGGTGGGGAACAAACAAAAAGTGAGACTGTGACAAGGACAAGCAATAGTACCGCTTTCTCTGCTACTCCTACTGAAAGTTCTATAAGTGTATCTCGTTCGGTCATTTGGCCCCTCCCCTGTGTCTTCTCTATATTATTGTACCTCTATGCTTGTAACTCACCACATGGTCCCCGGTGTGTGTGTTGACGGCATCCTCGCCTACCAGCTTACTAGCCTCGTCCCAAGTGACGCCCTCGAGGATATGAGACTGAGGTCCGGCGCTGATCTTATCCGCGCGGCGGTTGTCCTTGATCTGGTAATGTCCGTTATTATTTTAATTAGTTGATATATTTATTAAATACATTACTCATTAAGGATATATCGCTCAGCTAAGTACGAAACCGGTTTTTTGTTAATATTTAAAGGATGAAAAACAATTTCTACTTTTTAATGTACCTGAACATAGTAGTGAATGCTTATAATATGAATATAAAATAACTATGTATTAATGAATCAATACATTTAAATAAATATTTATTTACTCATTTTCTATAAATCACAAAACTCTGTCTATACTTGTAAATATTCAAGACTGCATATATTATACACTGAAATAGATGTCATATACTAAAGAAAAACTGACCATCGGAGGGCTTGGTAATTTTTTCTTTACTATGTGACATCGGTTTCAGTGTATAATTTATATATTATATAGTAGTGTGACTAGGTAATTAAAACAAATCAAAAAAAATTTAATAAAATAATTTGATTTGTTCCCTAGTTGAAAGCATAACTTATTTTTTTACAGACCAAACTTTTTAAAACCGGTTTACTTCATGTCGAACCGGTTAAGCACTTTCTCTTAGACATTTCAATAATATAATAATTAAAAATGAAACATACCTGCTGCTGGAGTGCCTTGAACTCCTTAGGGTTGGTGTTCTTAGGCACAAACTGTAGGGTGTCAATTTTGACGGGCGTGCTCGAGTGCGCGGGCGAGCCATCTTGCACCCACTGCCGTACGCCACAAGGTCCAATTCAGGTCGACGGTAACGCGAGTGAGGGAAAAGAAAAAAGTCATGAGTAAAAATGTTGCCAGCCATAAAAAAAAGGTTAAGGACAGGATATATACTGAGAAATAAAAGTGTGCAAATATAATTTGTGTGGTAAATAAAAATAATGGCTCAAAATTCTCTTTTTTACCTGGTTACATCGAGCATGTACAGTATTTTTTAAATAAAAATCGTCAGATATCGTGCAAAGACAATCATGCATGGAAGAAAACATGAATAGAAGTAAATTATAATATACTATGTGATTATCATCCAACTTCATAAAGAAAACTAAAGCAAGAAAATGAAAGATCCCGTTTTTGAATAAAAATGACGGTTAAAAAAGCAAATATAATTACATAAATATATACCCACATTACCATTTATAAATATTTCTTAATAATTAAATAGACAATTCCACATTGTTCATGAATTTGTGTAAATTCCTTTTTCGTATTGTTTTTGAGTAAGATTGACTTTAAGAAAGATACGTAACTCGAGAAATCGTATAGCAACATTACTTTTTTTATCCCGCTCGGGATTCGCTTTAGCGTAACATAAATATGTAACAATATGTGTAAAAGCAAAACCCAGCTAAGTGTAAAAGTGTTTGTACAACGAATTATTTTTAACCGGTTTATATAATAACCGGTTTTCTCCCTATTGTGGGTTAAAAAATAAATTTTCGTAAAGAAGCAATTTCATAGTAGGTGTTAAATCAAAACGTGCAAAATCAATAAAAAAAAACAGGAAAAGGGCGTGCAAGGAGAGGATTCAAGTGGCAACACTTTTACCAATGTAACCTTTTTTGTTTCTCTACACTGTACAAACTCGATGTGATACCAGGGTAATATGAAATGCTGTTGATATATTTTTGATAACTTAGTACAAGCTTTAAATATAATAATAATGTTAGGATATATATCGTATAGTTTTATTAGTCTAATCTGGTTCTTATATAAATGTACACCTATTTATTTATTTCTTAGAGTTGGGAAATACAAAAAATCATAACTAAGTACTTTTAGTACTACTTTTAGTACTTTTAAGTAGTTTTTAAGTACTGTACTAATACATTATTTTAGAATATTTTAGAATATTTTTTACTAACCAAGATATGAGTGTAACTTACTTGAAATAAATGATTTATTATTATTATTATTTGTATCTCCTTGGATATCACGGGCCTATAATCCCGGTTTTTTGATAGGCTTGCGTGGGGACACAGATCCAACACGTAGAGGCCCCTTGGAGAGCTTTTATGTCATGTAGAACGCCTGCTGGAACCCGTTCACAGGTGCAACAATAGACACCCGTGAACCGGTCTCAGCAGGCATTGGGACTATTGTAGAAAAAGAGAACAGTATACCGGTCTATGGATTGAAGTTTGGGTGGACTATGAGACTGGGCTATTGTAAAAGAGGTCCGGACACCTGCCATAACAATGTTAACACCGTCATCGAGGCAGGCGGTGACTCGCCGCTGACTAGATGGGCCCCTGAAACTGCCGTCGTAAAGACGACCAGGAGCAACATCGGTGTGAGCGGCTCAGGGGTGTCGAGAGGTGTGCGCCGCTTTCTACCCAGTGGCTGTTAATAGCCACTGTGCCAACTCGCGTCTTATGCATCTTTCACTTCCACCCCTGGAGCATATAGCTCTAACGACTCCTCTCTGGACGGCCAATGAAGGCAAGCCAGAGCTGAGAGTCCTGCGGGTCCCCTTGGGGTCCACTCCGACCGACGAAGACACGCCGGAGACGGAGACCCTGACCGACTCTCGGGAGCACTCGGGTCCGTGGGGTCGTTACTCCCCAACAGCTCGCCACAAGCTGCCCTGCGGGCTTATTATTATTATTATTATAACTAGTGCCCTTTCGTTGACACTTAAATTACCCTTCATGGGCACAACTATTACCTACATGCTACCAGTAGTACTAATATTTGACGGTTAATATGACACTATGTCATTGGATAGGTATTTAAAAAGTTTTTTTTTCTAAAACCATATATTAAATAATGTACCGGGGCTCGGAACCGGTATTTTTTTTTAAACCCCAATATTTCGAATTATTGTATGCTCTTTACGTAGCACTGAATCATGTATTTAGGTAACAACTTTGTATTGTTAGGTGGTCCCATTAAAAATGAAATAATAAACCAAAGAACGAAAACGAACGTAATAATACCGGTATTTTTGTATGGAGCAAATACCGGTTTCCGACCCCTGAATGTACCTCTATACCAGCGGTCGGCAACCTTTTAGCAGCCAAGGGCCACATAATAGTTAACGAAGTTGACGCGGGCCGCACTTTGGTAATATTTGTGACTTTAGCAGACATTGTCGTTTGTCAATATTAAATAGAAAATAGTTAGGGAGGCTAGCGGGCCGCAAGCGAGAAGTTCGCGGGCCGCCTGTTGGCGACCCCTGCTCTATAATTTAGTTAGCTAGCGTCCGTCTAAGCTAACTCTGCGCCGTATTGAATATAACAAAATGAGGATGTGTGATATTAAACATCTATTTATTCTATTTTCATGGAAATTTTACATGAATAAAGACATTGCCACACTTTCTCATTGAAAATGCAGAGTTATCTTGGTCCGACTTTAGAAGTCGGTTTAAAATATTAAAATATAGAACCATTGCTGAAAAATCCCTAAAACAGAACCAGACAGACACACATACAATAATAATATGTAGATAAACCATACGATGCCCAGAATCGACGACCAACGTGTTAGAAAAAGCGAGATGAAGAAAATAAACCGAGTGACAGAAAGAGAAAGAAAGTACCCGGAAAACAAATAGAAAATATTTTTTTCTAAATACTTTTACACGCACTTAACCAGTTTTATTTTAAATATATTAAAAAACGGGTCACTCGCGTATTTCAAGTCAGCTTTTTTTTTATCATAATATTCTCATTCTCAGTCGCTTTCGTAAAAACTAGTGCCTACGTCAAATCATGGGATTAGTTGTCAAGCGGACCCCAGGCTCTCATGAGCCGTGGCGAAATGCCGGGATAACGCGAGGAAGAAGAAGAATATTCTCATTCTCATCTTAAAAACGGAAATATTAAGCAGTTTTCATTTATATTTATAGTGAAAAATTTCCTAGAGTATGACCGTGAAAAGTCTGCAGCGACTTTGATAGCCCACGCAGCGGCAGCAGTTCTCATTTTAAATGTCAAACTTGTATGAAATTATGACGTTAAATAACCAGAGCTCGGCGGGGGTGAGCTGTTTTCAGAGTTTGCACAACATGGACATGCCTTGTCATTCGATAGTATATGTGGTGTAATATAATAAATAAATAAATAAATATTATAGGACATTCTTACACAGATTGACAAAGTCCCACGGTAAGCTCAAGAAGGCTTGTGTTGTGGGTACTCAGACAACGATATATATAATATACAAATACTTAAATACATAGAACACACCCATGACTCAGGAACAAATATCTGTATCATCATACAAATAAATGCCCTTACTGGGATTCGAACCCAGGGCCATCGGCTTCGCAGGCAGGGTCACTACCCACTAGGCCAGACCGGTCGTCGAATGTAATTAAATAACTAAAGAAATTATTTTATTTTGGCTGCCATTCCGCTACGATCTTTACGTCGCCATTAAAACCAATGAATTTTATAGCAAGCTTTTTTTATTTTGGATGGATATACACATTATTTGAAGAGGTGTAAACAAATAAAATGTATATCTATCCATATGCTACTATTAAAGTTTATTTGTACATAAGGCATTGTCATTTTAGTTTAATTATAATTAATAAAGTTTGATTTTAATATTTGTTTCTAAGGTGTATCTATATTAATATCTACACTTGACATAAGTGACGTCAAAATGGCTCACCCCTGCCGAGCTCTGTAAATAACACTTACACTGCGTGGGCTATCAAATCCGCTGCAGACTTATCTTGATGCGAATCTATATTTGCACATTCACCGTAACAGACATTATTATAAATATTTTGATATGCTGACAAATATATCACAAGCAAAAGGGTAGGTATTGTTTAAAACTAAAGAGTTTCAACGTTTTGACACTAATTTAGTAAAATGTCACTATTTGTGACGTTCCACGGGAAAAGGTACCTTATGGCGGTCGGCGCTTACGTCACGTAGCACCGCATTCGTATTGGGGCGTCGTTAATAATAGCGTAAGCGCCGACCGCCATAAGGTACCTTTTCCCGTGGAACGTCACAAATAGTGACATTTTACTAAACGGTGGAACGTCACATTTTAGTACAAAAACCATAGAACTGCAGAATTGTAATTTTAGTATATGTGATATAAAAATAAGAATAGAATTTATTGGATTTCTTCATAATATTCCCCATAAAACTTATAATTAACTTATAATAATAACGTTAACCTGCAAAAATGCTTTAAAAAGCCCCGTAACCAAGCTCCCTTAACTTTAGCGTTACGTGCAGCAAAAAAGTATTTAGAAAAAAAAAGTGTTTAAAAAGTAAAAAAAATCGGACATAAGTATTACCTCTTCGTTGTTAGCGTCGACCCACTGCAAAACATTATTACATTAGTCACAACGATTAATTGTATTATAAAAAAAACAATATTATTAAAAAAAACAGTTATAAAAAACATCTCAAAAGCATTTCACGAGTGAGAGAAGCCAGTGAAACATTATTTTTTCGTATATTTTATTCATTTGTAAACATAACTCTATAAGCATAATTATATGTGAAGCGAAGTACGGTATATCCCGATTTATACCAAACAAGGTTTTTTTGGAGATACAACAATAAATTAAATTAAATGTGAACACTTCTCAGATTGTATAAGTGATTGCAAAAAAAAAGATAGTATTTCAACATCCTTATTTTGTTGCTAAAATGAACAATAAATTTATAGTTATCAATAAAAACGTAATAAACACTATTTGCTATTAAAAGTGAAATTACTAATTACACATCATTAAAAAAAGTTGTACTGAATGTGATTTTCTACTATTGTACCATTTGTACCGAATCATATATAAGTTTACAAAAAGAAGTACCACTCTAGCATTTATTTTTCCTTTGATGACAACCCTATTATAATAAATAGGGTGACCAAAGGCCTTGCATAAAATCGGGATATCCTTTTTAGAAAAAACCTCAAATCATACACACAATAGCAATAAGCATTATAATGACTATAATAAAACACGTTAAATATATTAATATCTGATTAAAATATCTCTCTAGTTAACTAAAATCATTTCGATGATTATTATTGAATAAAAATTGCAAACGTCAAAAAACTTTTTAGCAAAGATTTTTGAGCCATTTTGAGCGATTCTGCCATTACTGTGGAATTATTATTTATTTATTCAATAAATAAATATTAACTGTCTGTATTACAGGGAATGTAGAATATTAAGGCCCACTTGCACCATTCCACTAACCAGGGGTTAATCGGTTAAACCGTTAACCAAGTGTCAAATTGTACTGGTAATCATGGTAGCTCCATGGTTTAACCAGTTAACCCTGGGTTAGTGCATGGTGCAAGTGGCCGTAAGAAGGACAACATTTCTCTTTATTTCCTATTTCTATGACATTGACAACTATAGATTAAATAAAAATACAAAATATGTAGAAATAGGCACTAAACAACTACATTTAAAAGAAAAGCACAACCCCAGCCCCGTAATAAAGAGAAAGTATAAAATATAATAAAAATAGTAAAAATAAAAACTTGGAATGTCCTAGAAAAAGTAAGCTTAATAGTCACCGTAGTTGTGACAGTAGAAGTAATAAAATTACGTATTTCTAAACATCTTAAAACATTATATGATTGGACTGTGATGATGATGACTTTGTAGTAGGTAGTTATCTAGTTATATTTTTTAAGCCAAAGACATTTTTTTAATCGAATATCCAACAATATCAATATATTACTCACCACACAAAAGCGATATAAATTCAAAATTTACAAAATAATCTATGCCATAAATATAAAATTTTCCATAACACTATAATTTACTCCTTGGCTATTAGGGTGCCCAAAATTCTAAATAGACCGAGACTATTCCTAAAGCGTAACTAATAGACATCTGGTGCCTTAATTCTGGAAAACCGTACATTTTGCGTATTTCTACAGCCTGACAAAAAGAGGAGAAAT
Source organism: Cydia fagiglandana (assembly GCF_963556715.1). Classification (NCBI taxonomy): domain Eukaryota; kingdom Metazoa; phylum Arthropoda; class Insecta; order Lepidoptera; family Tortricidae; genus Cydia; species Cydia fagiglandana. Next base: position 9,474,017 of record NC_085955.1, read on the forward strand.
TAAAAAGTGGCAACACTGTAGTGTCGTCCCGTTCTCTTATATTAATTGATTTGAAAGGGACGACACTACAGTGTTGCCTCTTTTTTTAATTTCTACTCTTTATTGCCAGATTCTACATGGTACGTCAAATTATAAAATAATATGTTTGACGAGTATTTTTCGCCGATAGCGCTGCTAATAGATAGAGTTAGACGAAGAAAAGTCTGCAGCGATCTTGATAACCCACACAGTTCAAGTGTTATTTTAAACGTCAAACGTCAATGACATTATGACGTATAAATAACACTTGCCCTGCGTGGCCTATCGAAATCGCTGCAGACTTTTCTTGGTCTGCCTCTATCGTCGGAACAACCCAAGGTTGAAGTGGGTTCAGATGTTTTTTGACGACTGTGTCTTGTTTTATTCAGTTCCACATTGGAAGTTGGACGATTTGACATTCCAGAATCTTATCCAAATTCTAGACACTTAATTTTAAAGAAAGGCAAAGTGACGGAAAGTGACCATATAGAATATTATAGCCATTTTGTATGAAACTCGATTTTATAGGATCGTAACAGCTTTTAAACCCACGGCTTTTAGGAGTGATTACGAATATACTTGTAGGGCCCGATAACAGGAGCGAATTCAGTGAAAATTTATTGTATGGAAAGTTTCATAGTTCTCTGCTGATTGACGTTAATCAGTCCGTTAATTGTGGTTGGCCCTAAGTGTAGCCAACCCTAGCGTTGTTTGCCGGCGCGTGCGGTCAACGACCCGCACTTTCAAGGTCACTCCACATTGATGTGTATTTCAAAACTGTACCTATTCGCTTTTTGTGATTATTCTCTATTATTATGTATCTAAAACTGTAGCCGTTTGCTTTTAAAAGGTTGGCTCCGTTACCAGGGCCCCAGAAGTGTATGGTAGCGAGCCTACTCGGCCTCGACGCGGAGGTATTCTACCTTGGTGATCTTCTTGGGGTCGTTGGTGCCTGTCTCCAGGACCTCGACCTTCTGGTAGACTTAAGAGGAGTTGCATATGCAACAGGTACAGAATAATACACCTACACTAATGTACTGTTTAAATATTTGATCAAAAATGTTTTCGACCCGAACAAAATCTAAGCGTAGCCAACCCTAGCGTTGTTAGCCGGCGCGTGCGGTCAACGACCCTCACTTTCAAGGTCACTCCACATTGATGTGTATTTCAAAACTGTACCTATTCGCTTTTTGTGATTATTCTCTATTATTATGTATCTAAAACTGTAGCCATTTGCTTTTAAAAGGTTGGCTCCGTTACCAGGGCCCCAGAAGTGTGTGATAGCGAGCCTACTCGGCCTCAACGCGGAGGTATTCTACCTTGGTGATCTTCTTGGGGTCGTTGGTGCCTGTCTCCAGGACCTCGACCTTCTGGTAGACTTTAGAGGAGTTGCATATGCTATAGGTACAGATTAATGCACCTACACTAATATACTGTTTAAATGTTTGATCAAAAATGTTTTCTACCCGAACAAAGTCTAAGCGTAGCCAACCCTAGCGTTGTTTGCCGGCGCGTGCGGTCAACGAACCGCACTTTCAAGGTCACTCCACATTGATTTGTATTTCAAAACTGTACCTATTCGCTTTTAGTGATTATTCTCTATAATTATGTATCGAAAACTGTAGCCTTTGCTTTAAAGGTTGGCTCCGTTACCAGGGCCCCAGAAGTGTGTGGTAGCGAGACTACTCGGCCTCGACGCGGAGGTATTCTACCTTGGTGATCTTCTTGGGGTCGTTGGTGCCCGTCTCCAGGACCTCGACCTCCTGGTAGACTTTAGAGGAGTTGCATATGCAACAGGTACAGAATAATACACCTACACTAATGTACTGTTTAAATTTTTGATTTAAAATGTTTTCGACTCGAACAAAATCTAAGCGTAGCCAACCCTAGCGTTGTTTGCCGGCGCGTGCGGTCAACGACCCGCACTTTCAAGGTCACTCCACATTGATGTGTATTTCAAAACTGTACCTATTCGCTTTTTGTGATTATCCTCTATTATTATGTATCTAAAACTGTAGCCATTTGCTTTTAAAAGGTTGGCTCCGTTACCAGGGCCCCAGAAGTGTGTAGTAGTGAGACTACTCAGCCTCGACGCGGAGGTATTCTACCTTGGTGATCTTCTTGGGGTCGTTGGTGCCTGTCTCCAGGACCTCGACCTTCTGGTAGACGTTGGGAGAGTTGAGCCAGCGGGTGCGCTCGCCGACCTTGCCGCTGCCCTTCTTCCAGATGCTGTGAATCAATATTCATTTTAGGTTAAGACCATAGTCTAATAAAACATGGTCTTCTCTTCCCAGAGTGACACAAGCCTACGTCACAATAACATTGCCGCTATACATAGCGCTATCGCATATTATCATATAGCGCTGTCGCATGATGACGTAGGCATGTGTCAGTCACGTGACCACGAAAAGACGGGAAGAGAGTACCAGGCGGAGTATATTATTATACCATGGGTTAAGACATAGAGTAATATAAGTAAAGAAAGAGTGGTAACTCCATACATCTGTTTTCTTAAGGCTTGGCCACATACAGAGCGCGACGCAGCGCCGCGTCCGCGCCGCGTCCACGCCGCGCGACCGCGGCACATGCTAACAGGTTACCGACGTCAAACAGACTGCGTCCCGCCGGCATCACGCCCCGCTTCTGTCGCGCCCCGCGCCGCGCGGCCCCTTGCGTCCGCGCGGCGCGTGCGCAGCGCTGCGCCGAGCGAACGCGGCGGCCCGCCGCGTCGCGCAAGGTCACATCAGTAGGATCGGACGTTAGGCAGCGAGCGGTGCGCCGCGTTCCCGCGCGGCCGCGCCGCGTTCACGCGCGCGATGAGGGCGTGTTGAGAGCGTGAGGCCGGCGCGATCGGCGCGCGCCCTGTTTGACCAGGCATCGCGTCGGCATCACGCGGCGCGGACGCGGCGCTGCGTCGCGCTCTGTGTGTGGCCAAGCCTTTACCAAAACGCGCGTTATTTCGTAAACGACATCTAGCGCCATGTAGCGGGAATTTATCAATGAATCTATGAAAACTGATGTATGGACTTACCACTGTTTCTTTGCTTAGGGGTCATCCATTAATTACATCACACGTTTAGGGGGAGGGAGGGGGTCAAGAAAATGTGACATATTGTGACATGGGGGAGGGGGGAGACACAAACTTTGTGACGTCACTTTAACTTCATCAGTAACCGAAAATTTATTTAAATTATTTAGTTCGCTGTACATTTAAATAACAAGTTTTTAAAACGAAAATAGTTTTTTAATCGTTTAATTTTCTTTCCTAAGCAGTTTTGGGTTATAAAATTACTAATATTTATATCGTCAAAAATATTTTGATAAAATATTAATAATACTTAGGTACTTACTTAATTCGATTTGGCGATTTCGTAGAAAAAATGTGACGTCACACTAGGGGGGGAGGGGTTTGCCAAATGTGACAAGGGGGGGGGATCAAAAAACCTAGAAATTGGTGTGACGTAATTAATGGATGACCCCTTATTACTCTATGGAGTTATTACTCTATGGTTAAAAAAACGAAAAGTTGACACACTGAATACCTAAAATAGGTAAAGGTATGTTCGAATTCTTTGGTTTTTTTATGGTTCCGTGCCCAAAGGATAAAAACGGGACCTTATTCCTACGACTCCACTGTCCGTCTGTCTGTCTGTCTTCAGGCTGAATCTCATCAACCGTGATAGCTGTTGATATTTTCAATGATGATGTATTTCTGTTGCCGCTATAACCTAAAACGCTATACGTTTGCTTTCTTATAAATATAATTACACTAAGTAGCCCCACACGTAAAACATTTTTTTTTATTAATATATTATCATGCCGCGATCAGAAAGGGATTAGAAATAACAGATTTCCATACACTTACGTCAAAATCAATATGGATTGACAGCTATCTCAATCCCTTTTTAATTGCGATTCAGTAATACCTAATAGGCATCTTATAATACAGTTCCTGAGTTATATAGTTCGTTTTTTTAGCATTAGAAAGAACTTGCAAGAAGGTAAGCGATCTTGACACGTCTTTTAATTGAAAAACGATTTTTAAAAATCAATAACTATTACTTATGAAAGCAGAAGAATATAAATGATCGTATTAGATTCATAATTGTTACATATTTGCCGTAACTTATTTTTTAAATGTGTTTTTCAATTAAAAGACACATCAAGATTGTTTACCTTATTTCTGATGCTAAAAAAACGAACTATAGTCATTCAAAGTGTGACATACGGCGGTGCCTGAGCGCGTCGTGAGCATTTTATATGAAAAAGCGGCGCGCCCCGCTCACGCGCCTGTGTGACGGAACCTTAAAGGTCCTCAATGTCATTTTGGCTACGGAACTCCAAAAGCAGCATACCCTTGTCGGTAGAGCTCCTCTTCTTCAAGCAGGTACCCCAGGGAGGAGACCGCCGGCGGCACTTCCACGTCGTTCTTGGGTTTCGGAACCTCGTTCTGGAAATATAAATAAATATAAAAATTTTACCTTCCAATAAAATTATTTTTCTCAAAAATGGACGGCAAAGTCGACTTTGCCGTCTAAAAAATAGGTCGCGAAGCGCGTAGTTTATGGTCAGTCAAAAATTAAAAAGTTAAAAACATTGCAGTCTCGATTTTGGGACTGCAATGTTGCATACAAATTCCATTATTTGTCGAGTTCCAAACTTTTTAAAAGTTGAAATGGCCATATCAAATGAAGGCCCATTAAACAGCCAAACAGATGATTAGTACCGCGACTATTTAGCTGTCTCAAATAGGTTGGCGTATTTTCGGCAGAAAAATACACTTCTACTTTTTTATTAAAAAAATAAAAAGGCGCCAAAGCTATTTTTTTTTCAATTGTTTCTACTTTTTTCTGTGAAAACATATACGTAAGACCGTTGTTTTTGTAAAATATTTCTATGATATTTATATTTCTTACACCATTTTTGAGAAAAGCACTATATATGACTCGGCTGGAAGGCTACTTGCTGGCTTCGGATTCAATTAAACGGACTCCCAAGGTCGTCCGTTTAAAACGAATCCTCAGCCTGCAAGTAGCTACTTCCGAGCCTCGACAATAATGTACTAATTATGAGCTACCTGTAGCAAATTGAGTCACGCCTGGCCCTGGGCGCGGCCCCGTGTGCCCTTGTGGTAAACAGGGTACTGCCCTTGTGGTAAACACGGTACTGCCCTTGGGGTAAACACGGTACTGCCCTTGTGGTAAACACGGTATTGCCCTTGGGGGTCATCCATTAATTACGTCACACGTTTAGGGAGTGGGAGGGGGTCAAGAAAATGTGACATGTTGTGACATGGGGGAGGGGGGAGCCACAAACATTGTGACGTCATTTTAACTATATTTTTTTATTCACTGTACATTTAAATAATGAGGTATTGGAAGTAGGTAATTTTCGTTCCTAATTGGTTTTGTGTTATGAAATTACTAATATTTCTTTTATCAAAAATATTTTTTTATTAAAAAAATAATGCCGAGTTAGTATTGCCGATTTCGTTAAAAATAAAATTGCTTAAAATGTGACGTCACACCGGTGGGGAGGGATTTGCAAAATGTGACCAAGTGTGACAAGGAGGGGGGGAGGGGTCAAAAAACCTAGTAATTCGTGTGACGTAATTAATGGATGTTCCCTTGTGGTAAACACGGTACTGCCCTTATGGTAAAGACGGTACTGACCTTGATGAGCGGGTGGCGGTAGATGTAGCCGGTGCGGAAGCCGGCGTTGTCGAGCATGCGCATGAGCGCCTCGAACTCCTCGCCGCCCACGCGCCACTTGGCGTCGCCCGCCGGCGCCGCCCGGGACTGCGTGTAGATCTGAAACAATACCGGTTGCTACAGTTTGTATTTTCCTACTAGTCAAGTCTGTTACTTTTTTAGAACTGTCAAAACGATGCAATTTATAAGAAACATTACATCGTGACGTCAAGGTCAACTCACCCACTTTTTATATTTCTATAAAAATAACTCCTATCTGTGTTTTCTAATAATTATGTGGTGCTTTATATCATGCATGGTGTTTAATAATTTATTTTAATAACAGTATATTACCCTATTCGACGTTCTTGGCCCCACTCTGTCACTGTACAGTGTACAATCAGCCCTCTCCGCAGGAAAAGGCGTCGGGGACACTTGGGGCGCTCACCTTGCGGAACAGCTGCCAGGCGCAGCTGGACCTCACAAGCGGCAGTCAGCTGCCTGGCGTGGTGGAAGGCCTCTTCAATAGACACCTAATGTCCAGTCCTCACCTTATGCCTAGTCTCTTCATCCAGCAGATGCAGATCATCCTGAGGAACAGCTGCCAGGCGCAGCTGGACCTCGCAAGCGGCAGTCAGCTGCCTGGCGTGGTGGAAGGCCTCCTCGAGTGACGCTCCGCAGCAAAGGGCACCGGCGCCGCTCAGCATGAGCACCTTGGCCGAGGGTCCCAGGGCGCGTACCATTTTCTCGTGCTCCTCGTTGTCCAAGAGACCTGGAAAGTATGATGTTAGATAATTTGTTCATAGTCATAGTTTAGGGTGGTGTTCCATCTGTCGAACGTGTATTGCGTCTCATATATTGCTTAATGAGAGAGTGCATGAGATACGATGACATTGGACAAAGGAATTGGTTAGGTGGAATACCACCCTTCGATAATCTGTAAAAAGTGAGGTCACAGAATAAATAATAGTACTAGGTACAGAAGACTCACTCTGTAAGAAAACGCGTCTGTCATGATCAGCACAGATATCGCCGCTAGGTGGCGACAGCGCTACGTGCGGCTTATGGCAAACCCCAAAATTGGGGTCGAACTGATGGAGTTTTAGCTACCTATAGCAGAGTGACCAAAACCGCGGAGTGAGCCACGCCTGGTGAGGTTGGAGGTGGTGTATCATCTTATCGGGTAGGGTACAGCAGTGATAGTTACCGGGCGGCACGCTGTGGTAGGCCGGGGGTCCCAATAGCGCAGCCTCGTGGGATAGGGAGCAGGCGGGCTGTGTGCACGGACGCGTGGTGGAAGCCTGGACAACTGGCGCGGTGGGGTAGGGTAGGGTAGGGTAGGGTACAGCAGTATGTAGTATAGTTACCGGGCGGCACGCTGTGGTAGGCGAGCGGTCCCAGCAGCGCCGCCTCGTGTCCGAGCGGCAGCAGGCCGCGGCGCGCGCTGGACACGGCGAGCGCGGCGGGCGCGCGCAGGTGCAGCACGCAGCGCAGGTCGGGCCGCGCCGCGTGCACCGCCGCGTGCAGGGAGAACCCTGCAACAATGACGATAGTTATTCATTATACCTACCAAATTCTATCTAAAGGAACATTCCGTACACTTACAATGAAATAGCGATAAGACAAGGCAGACTATCTTCGTTATTAATATTATACCTGTTTCTTTGGCACCATACCTGTCGTTTCGTCTTTCTTTCTTTCGTTGATGGTCTCCTGATCCTAGACCGCTATCTGCATGTCGACCTTCACCAGCGAGGAGACGGTGTCCTCAAGAGGGAGCTGCGTAGAGTTGTCAGGCCTTATACTCCACGGGTGTTGAGACAGTACTCACCTTCAACGTTCACAGGGAAGTTGGTGGTCCCCTGACCCTGGACCACTCCCTGCATGTCAACAGCGAGGAGGCGGTGACCTCATGAAGGAGTAAGTCACGAGGAGTTAGGACCCGGGTGTTGAGACACTCACCTTCAACGTTCACAGGGAAATTGGTGGTCCCCTGGTCCTGGACCACGCCCTGCATGTCGACCTTCACCAGCGACGAGGCGGTGACCTCATGAGGGAGTAGCCCGCGAGGAGTGGTCAGGACTTGCTCCACGGCGGTGTTGAGACGGGCGGTGATTTGGCCGTTGATGCCGGCTGGAATAAAAACGGTATAAATAAATTACACTTTACCACTGGTATAATTTCATAATCATAATCTGTTTGATGGAGTAAAAGCCTATCTCCCATGGACAGGTCAGCAGGATACTAGCACAAGCTAAGGTCTAGGTTTTTAGATATCGGCCTATAAATTCGTCGGGTACAAATAAATAGTTGTCTGCAAAAATATCTCGCCCAAGTCTAAGAGTAGACAGTTGGGCGACTTCATCAGGGTTGCTGCGATCTTTGTGTCAATCGATTGGGGAGTCCATTTAGTTGAGTGTGTGACTAGATAATGTTCCGGTGTCAATGCTGTAGATTTATTACTTACTCTGGGTAGTCTGTGTTCAGCAGCGGTGACTCTTCCTTTCCGTAGCCGAAGCCCTCGAGGCTGTTAATGTGGAGCACACAGATCTCTGCACCTTGTTAGGGACCAAGCGTCTACTTACTCTGGGTCCACCCGAACAGGTCTACCAGACGGTAGCAAGCCGCCAGCTTACAGCGGAGGATCTTCTCCCCCTTCTCGTAGCCGAAGCCCTCGAGGCCGTAAATGTGGAGCACACAGTTCTCAGCACCTTGTTAGCGACCAAGCGTCTACTTACTCTGGGTCCACCCGAACAGGTCTACCAGACGGTAGCAAGCCGCCAGCTTGCAGCGGAGGATCTTCTCGCCCTTCTCGTAGCCGAAGCCCTCGATGCCGCGGATGTCGTTGATGGGAAGCACGCAGCTGGGGCTCTGAAACGTTTAACATCAATATTAGATAATCTAATTCTTTTTCAACTGCTCGTGGATTAATTGCAGCGAACTGATATACATGGAAGTATTCTGTCCGCTCAGTTATGACCCAACGTAAACTATTCGATTGTAGGCGGTGCTTACAAACTATTCGATTCGCAACTTCAGTTCGTCCGAGATGACAGTCAGTGACGGATGGCTAAATTGATTTATAAAAACAACGTTTTTTTGTAATTAAAAATGTCTTCATGTGTCGTGAAGTGGTGCAGAAGTTATTTTAGTTATATTATTTCACTTTTCACTTGTAGTAAACAGATAACTTCAGTAAAATTTGGAATAAACATGACGATTTGTTTTCAATACTACCGTGCTAAGCTAAAACGTAACAACTGCATACGACTTTCATAACAACATAAGACTTTTTAAATTGCGAGGATAATAGGGATGGTGTTATGCCAAATGAAGTAGACTATTTTATTAACTTGTGCTTGGTTGAGGTATTTTCTATATAATTATAAATGTAGTAATGAATTCTTTCTTACAGATTTGTATTTTCCTTTTTTATTTCATGAGATGGAGCTGTAAAAAAACTACCTAATTATTTCAAATTAATAATCAAATTTGATATTATCATTTTACATTACTTTCCATTCAAATTCCCACAAGATGCTATTCGCAGAGAACTATGGAAAAAAGCTGTCCAATTAGAGAGACATGAAATTAAGTGGATGCCTGGAAAGATATCTAGAATATGTTCTATTCATGAGATATAACTCGTGAGATAATCATACCCGGTCTCCTATATGTAGATGCACTTCCACTGAGTTAATTTAACAAATACACACATTATCTGAAAATGTTGATCATTGAATCCACCCTCTACCGTCACATGGTCCTGTCTCAAGCCATTTCCGTCAGTAGAAAAGAGCGGCAAATTTAGAAAATGTAAGCGCGCGAACGGGTGTGGTCCCATACAAAATTTTAATTTTGCACCTTTTTCTACTGACAAACTTGCTTGACCGGCTATACACATATAAAATATTTCCATTGGAACTGAAAGTGGGGATTTATTGTGACTCCGCCTATTCAAATATTTTTGACCCGATTCGTGGACCCATGTAAATTTTGCAGGCTGTATAGCCAGTCCGAATTCTAAGATCAAGTTTACCATACTTTTACAATGGCGTACTTGATCTTAGAAAAACGGACAGACTATACCTGAACGTGACTTCGCACTGCCATACAAATTGATAATAAAATATACAAAATACTTATTATAGCGGAATACATTTATACAACAATGATATATTTACTTATGTTGAGTTAGTCTGTCATTTCATAACAACATTTTAACTAGTTATCTTTTAATCTGCATTAAATTATTATACGTGAATTATTTGACTGGTTCTTCAGTGTATGGCATAAACCTATCCCTGTCCAAGTCATATTCTAATCAAATATGAACCGCAAACTCTCAGCGGCCAGTACGTACAGCAAGAAGGTTATTAGCGGATTAATGTCGCTGATTGGTAGTTATTGACATTATATGCATTTCATCTACACTTAGCTATGTACCATTAGTGTAATAAAGATGACTATTATTTTGTTTACCAGCTTTGATTACAGGCTCTGTAAACGCGTCGTCTTATTTAAATGTAGGCGTAATTTTGTATGTGTGCTAATTTGGCCCGAGAATTTGAACGGTAATGTTCCTAAAGGCGGTTTCCATACTAAATATATGCGTTCACTGATTAATTGGAACTGGGTAACTTCGAACTTCATTGGAATTAAACTGTCTCCTGCCTGACAGTCCTGACCCTGAAGATGCCGGTTTATGCCGGGCTGCTGGTCTAGCTTTCCCAGCTCCACGCGTTACAGCTCGGAGGACATGAGCTGCCAGTGCGCTGCAGCAGCGGCGCGTCGCCTCCCTCGTGCATCTGCTGGTCCAGCGCCCGCTCCAGCTCCTCGCGGAGCAGCATGGATGGTTCCTTACCCTGAAGGTGCCGGTGTGCAGCCTGCCGCCGACCATCTCCCGTATGCGCTGCAGCAGCGGCGCGTCGCCTCCCTCGTGCATCTGCTGGTCCAGCGCCCGCTCCAGCTCCTCGCGGAGCAGCATGGATGGTTCCTTACCCTGAAGGTGCCGGTGTGCAGCCTGCCGCCGACCATCTCCCGTATGCGCTGCAGCAGCGGCGCGTCGCCTCCCTCGTGCATCTGCTGGTCCAGCACACGCTCCAGCTCCTCGCGGAACAGCTTGGAGGACATGAGCGCTTCCACGCGCTTGCGGCGCTCCATTTCGCGGACATCCTGGGGGACAAAGTGAATGTTTAATTATTTGACATTGTAGTATATAACTGTCTCTGGTATATACAGTGTAACATTTAAATTTATCTTATCTTGTAAAGAGCACAAGAGAATTAAATTCGGGCCTCTACAGATCCAATTTTGACAAAAAATTGCTCAACATGCTTTGCTAATGTATATAAAAACTGTCCTAGAGTCCGTATTTACTAACTTAGCACCAAGCAGAATAGAACAAAGTGAGGGATTGTCATTAAAAATGACATTAAGAAGTTTGACATTAATTATGATATGATGCCACACATCATTGACAAAGTACGCGGCAAATCCCATGCAGAGTTATCTCTGTCCAACTCTATGTCCTTCCTCTTTAGTCAAACTATATCCATACGTAATTTCATCTCAATCGGTTCAGCGGTTAAAGCGTGAAAAGGTAACATACATCGCACAAGTGTAACAATAACTCGTCAGTCATCAACACATTAACGTCTCTTCATTGGCACGTTTAAGTGCACGATTAAGTGTTATCGTATTGGTTTACCGACGCTAAGTTGACAGCGAGGGGCTCTAAGTGTGCGATAATATTTGTTCTCACTTGAGTGCTGATGGAAGGAGAACTGGAATGTTCCGAGGTAGGTATTTAATACAGATGTAGTGCCTAATTGTTTTTAACTAGCGTCTGCCCAGCGTCAGCGTCTAGTTAACTCTATGGCTGGCTACTCGTCGCAACTTTGGCGGCGCAGCTTCACCATTTTCCACAGCGCTGTCTAGTCGACGCTCAAAAGACGCTGCTGGTGGGGTCTTGCTCACTATACTCACAGCGTCAATGTCAGCTGGACGCTGCTTCAGTCTCTCCTCCTCCACCACCGCGTTGCCGTTCGGCAGCGGCTCTATGGCAGGGTCCGCCATCGCTAAAAGACGCTACTGGTGGGGTCTTGCTCAGTATACTCACAGCGTCAATGTCTGCTGGACGCTGCTTCAGTCTCTCCTCCTCCACCACCGCGTTGCCGTTCGGCAGCGGCTCTATGGCAGGGTCCGCCATCGCTAAAAGACGCTACTGGTGGGGTCTTGCTCAGTATACTCACAGCGTCAATGTCTGCTGGACGCTGCTTCAGTCTCTCCTCCTCCTCGGCCGCCGCGTTGCCGTTCGGCAGCGGCTCTGTGGCAGTGTCCGCCATCGCTAAATACTGGTGGGGTCTTGCTCAGTATACTCACAGCGTCAATGTCTGCTGGACGCTGCTTCAGTCTCTCCTCCTCCTCGGCCGCCGCGTTGCCGTTCGGCAGCGGCTCTGTGGCAGTGTCCGCCATCGCTAGAAGACGCTACTGGTGGGGTCTTGCTCAGTATACTCACAGCGTTAATGTCTGCTGGACGCTGCTTCAGTCTCTCCTCCTCCTCGGCCGCCGCGTAGCCGTTCGGCAGCGGCTCTGTGGCAGTGTCCGCCATCGTTAAAAGACGCTACTGGTGGGGTCTTGCTCAGTATACTCACAGCGTCAATGTCTGCTGGACGCTGCTTCAGTTTCTCCTCCTCCTCGGCCGCCGCGTTGCCGTTCGGCAGCGGCTCTGTGGCAGTGTCCGCCATCGCTAAATACTGGTGGGGTCTTGCTCAGTATACTCACAGCGTCAATGTCCGCTGGACGCTGCTTCAGTCTCTCCTCTTCCTCGGCCGCCGCGTTGCCGTTCGGCAGCGGCTCTGTGGCTGTGTCCGCCATCGCTCTGGAAAAAGGAAACAAATACGTTAGTGGACTGTGTAAGTATTCTCAAACCTAGATAATAGCGCGACCATATATCCTATCCTTAGAGCATTTAGAAAGGAGACGTCATCGCTGTCATTTTCTTTACGAAACAGTCTGGCGATTTTTGCGGGGGAGGGGACGTCAAATGTATTGCTGTTTCTACATGATTTGTAGGCTCGGCCCTCCGATCATATCATTGCGACGTCGTGTCAGTGGGGAGACACTCCTGACTTCGGGCAAACTCGGCTCCGTTCGGCTCAGCAATAGCATTGCTCCGAGCAATTATTAAAGTTGGCACCACTAGACGTCCCTTTGCGTGCACGACCACAGATAAGATAATGACTCGAATTTTGACAACCCTAAATAGCCGAAAGGGATAGGCATACAATAACTAGAAAGGGACATCATGATCCGTCCCTGAACCGCTGTCAAACTTCGATTTTGTAGGAAGTGTCCTTTCTGTACGTTAGTACTATTATTTATTATGTGGTCGCGTCTCGAATATACATCGACATGAAATATAATGCCGTTATACACGTTATAACATATGTACAGTCGACGTCAAAGATATGTTTACACTTTTGCACCTTACTCCTTTGTAATAAGGCGAAATGTGTAAACATATATTTGACGTCGACTGTTTGTGTTATATTCTATGTAATTAGGTTCTAGACAGCGTCGATAACACCATAACGTGTTATTACCGCCCACTCGTTTTGTATTCAGAGAGGTCATTGAACCCTCTGAATCATCCTATACAACTCCCCTACATTGCCTTTTGAATTACCTAATGTTAACAAAATGGAGGAATTACTTGTTTTAGTAAAGGCTCCGTCACACAGGCGCGTTTTCCAGGCGGGGCGTGAGCGCGGTGTGAGCGTTTTATATGTAAAAGCGGCGCGCCCCGCTAACGCGCCTGTGTGACGGAGTCTTTAATCACGAATCATAGCGAGGTAACGGTAACTATACCTAGACCAAAGCCGCTTAAAGTTGACGCTTCTAATCCCAGCTAACATTAAAGCGAATTAAAACGTGACAACTTAGTAATATGTACAGTCAGCAGCAAAAGTTGCTAAGCGGGCGAGGTGTTCAAAATAACCTTGACACGCTCTTATTCTCTTAACAATAAAGTCACGTCAACATCATTTTGAACACCTGGCCCGCTTAGCAACTTCTACTGCTGGCTGTATGTCTAATTTAAGATCCTAATAGAAATCTTTCGAAAAATGTATATAAATGTATATATATGTTTATGAATTTTATGATACTAGACTGGTCATAATTTTCATAAAATCGATTTCGACTGGCAAAGCATATTACTTTTTGGCAACTGGGTTTTTTAACCTAATCAGACCCCGCTGAATCCGAATTTGCCGGTTGCTCGATCGAAATCTTGACCGGAAGTGAGATATTTGACATTAAAGGTCCCTTTTTTTCGTTTTTCGTAAATAACTCTTAAACGGTGGCGCATAGCAAAAAATGTTCTATTACATAAGTAATCTGCATAAAATTGCCTACAAGAAAGATTCAGTACAATTTTTCGCTAGGATCAATATTCAAAGAGATTTTAACGCGGGAAATCTAATTATAATCACTTCTAAGGTCCCGTTTTTTAGGTTTTCGTAAATAACTCATAAACGGTGGCCAATATCAAAAAATGTTGTTAGACGTTAATAATCTACATAAAATTTTGAACAAAAAAGATTCAGTACACTTTTCGCAGGGATCAATATTTAAAAAGATAATAAAGAGGGAATGTTAATTATAATAAATTCTAAGGTTCCTTGTTTTTATTTTTTCGTTCATAATTTGAAAAGTATGATTCATAACAAAAAAAATCTTAGACATAAATAATAAACGTAAAATTTCCTACAAGAAACATTTAGAACACTTTTCGCTAGGATCAATATTTAAAAAGACAAAGCAGCGGGTAAGTTAATTATAATCAATTTTAAAGTTCCTTTTTAGTTTTTTGTAAATAACTCGTAAACGGTGTCCCATAGAAAAATAGGTTTTTAAGAATAAATTATCTACATAAAATTTCCTCCAAAATACATCTAGAACACTTTTCTCTAGGATCAATATTTCAAGCGATATTAAAGGAAGAAAGTTAATTACAATCAGTTTACAGGTCACTTTTATTTAGTTTTTCGTAAATAACTCGTAAACGGTGGCCCGCTGCAAAACAATATTCTACATAAATATTAAACATAAAATTGTCCACATAAAAGGTTCTGTACTTTTTTTCGCTACGATCAATATTTAAAGAGGTATTAAAGGGGGTAAGTTAATTATAATCAATTTCCAGGTCCCTATTTTTAGGTTTTCGTAAATGGCTCGTAAAATAAGGCTCATAGCAAAATAAGTTCTTAATGTTCATGTAAATAAATAATCGATGTAAAATTTTCTACGAAAAACATATGGAACACTTTTCTCTTTTTAGGGTTCCGTACCACAAAATGAAAAAAAAAACCGGCCAAGCGCGAGTCGGACTCGCGTTGCAAGGGTTCCGTACATTACCCAATTTTTAACAATGTATTTAATATATGTGAAACGCGAGTGAATTGCCTTTAAAAAACCTGTAGGGATCGGTTAAAAAACTAAGTAATGTCTGACTCGCGCTTGACTGCATAATTCTAATAGGTTTTCCTGTCATGGTCAGGTTCTATTCTGTATATTTTTTCCAAATTTTAGACCCAGTATTTTCGAAGATAAAGCCCCCCCCCCCCCCACAAAATAAAACATTGAAAGACAAATAATGACCCCCCCCCCCCTTTATCTCCGAAACTACTGGGTCTAAATTTTGAAAATAAAATAGTTCTTTACCTATATAGACGTAAACCTAAGAATAGGGACCTGGAAATTGATTATAATTAACTCACCCCCTTTAATACCTCTTTAAATATTGATCGTAGCGAAAAAGTGTACAGAACCTTTTTTGTGGACAATTTTATGTTTAATATTTATGTACAATATTGTTTTGCAACGGGCCACCGTTTACGAGCTATTTACGAAAAACTAAAAAAAAAAGTAACCTGTGAACTGATTGTAATTAACTTTCTTCCTTTAATATCGCTTGAAATATTGATCCTAGAGAAAAGTGTTCTAGATGTTTTTAGAGGAAATTTTATGTAGATAATTTATTCTTAAAAACCTATTTTGCTATGTGACACCGTTTCCGAGTTATTTACAAAAAACTAAAAAGGAACTTTAAAATTGATTATAATTAACTTACCCGCTGCTTTGTCTTTTTAAATATTGATCCTAGCGAAAAGTGTTCTAAATGTTTCTTGTAGGAAAGTTTACGTTTATTATTTATGTCTAAGATTTTTTTGCTATGAGTCATACTTTTCAAATTATTAACGAAAAAATAAAAACAAGGAACCTTAAAATTTATTATAATTAACATTCCCTCTTTATTATCTTTTTAAATATTGATCCCTGCGAAAAGTGTACTGAATCTTTTTTGTTCAAAATTTTGTGTTAATTATTAACGTCTAACAACATTTTTTGATATTGGCCACCGTTTATGAGTTATTTACGAAAACCTAAAAAAAACGGGACCTTAGAAGTGATTATAATTAAATTTCCCGCGTTAAAATCTCTTTGAATATTGATCCTAGCGAAAAATTGTACTAAATCTTTCTTGTAGGCAATTTTATGCAGATTACTTATGTAATAGAACATTTTTTGCTATGCGCCACCGTTTAAGAGTTATTTACGAAAAACGAAAAAAAGGGACCTTTCATGTCAAATATCTCACTTCCGGTCAAGATTTCGATCGAGCAACCGGCAAATTCGGATTCAGCGGGGTTTAATTAGGTTAAAAAACCCGGTTGTCAAAAAGTAATATGATTTGCCAGTCGCATCAAGAAGGAGAGCGATTTTGAATTTTTTTGTCTAGTCTATACTGACTATGTATTAACAATATAAGGGCTCATTTAGCTGATGCGAGAGCTCGCAAGCGAGTTTCATTACATTGCGGTTTTTGATCGGTGGGTTGAATTGGAGTCCGCACTGTAATGGTTCCTCTACACGATGGGCCAGCGCCGGCCACTCCAAGGGACGCAGCCATGCGGTAAAATGATATCACTTGCTCCCTCTAACGCATAAATGCGTCCCTTGGAGTGGCCGGCGCTGGCCATCGTGTAGAGGCGTCATAACTAAATTCGCATGCGAGATCGCGCGCCGTCTAAATCAGCCTTCATTGTCTTGGCATTAGTATACTTAAAGCAAGCTATAAGTAGCTGTAAACAGTGTAAACTTATGCTTATGTTTCTTTGAATAAAATAAAGAATAAAGTGACATGCAAATGACATCGGATGCTAATTAAAAAATGCAACCGGATGGGTTCTTTTTTCGAGTGAATGAGGCGATTCGCACGGTGACCACGCGATATGATGCGGTGAGTGGAACGACATATATTACATTATAAAATGTACTGTCGTTCCTGTAAAGAGGCAAATTCCATACAATCCGACCCCACAGACCCAAGGGCTTACCCGGCCGTCGTAAACTATGCTGAGGCCTTTGGGCACATAGAAATTTGGAGCCCTTTTGGAAAGTAAAGAAATCATATTAAACTAACATTTTTCTACTATGATCTTCTATTTATTATGACTATTATGAGTAATCAAATATACTGTTACTGTCTGTCCTTCAGGACCCCTGAGGTTTGGGGCCCCAGGCACGGGCCCCGCAAGACAGTACTGGGCTTAGAGATCATCCAAATCCGATTCAATAGCATGTCCTCACCGATACCGGACGATAGTGAAGTAATGTTAGCGCTAATAAACTTTTTGCAACATGGTGCAAAGCAAATCTCTTTATTTAAGAGCCCATCAACGTGCACACAAGCGCCACTGCTAAATAATCGTAATTATTTAAATTTAACGATAGGTATTTACAAAATGGGGCCGCTACGTGCTGTATTGTGTATTTAAGTACCTTTTGAATACATCAAACTAGTTTTTATGTTGCTGGATTCGTCAATCCATGCGTCCAATGTTAAAACGGCCGTTTTTGTTTTGAGTTCATAGATCGACGAATCCAGCAAAATAAAAACTAGTTTAATGTATTCAAAAGGTACCTATACTTAAATACAAAAAAGGTACAGTCCGTAGGGGCCCCTTTTTTAAAATATCTTTTGTTAAATTTAAATAATCACCATTATTTAGCAGTGGCGCTAGTGTGCACGTTGATGGGCTCTTAATAAAGTTTTTGTAACATGGTGCAGAGATCCCGATGAAATCTCTGTATTTAACAGTGGATTGCGCAGGCGCAGGCCTCCCACGAGGTTGCGCAAATCCGCCATTTTAGTTGCGAAGCGCTAGTTTGGAGAGGTCGAGAGCGAGAGACGCAAAATTAATACAAATAAAAATGCATTTATTTCATTACTCTTTTACATCTGTTCTTAGGTATAATATAAGCAATGGCGGATTCGGCCCTAAAGCCAAGTACCTACCAAGGGCCAAGTGCGGCAAGATATAAGGGGCGGCAAATTGTATCAAAATATTAAATGATGATAACAAGAAATAACTCAAAATGTAGTTAATATTACGGGTGCTGAGAAAGGGGCGGCTACAGGGCCTGGGGCCTAGAGCGGTAAAGACTGCAAATCCGCCACTGAATATAAGGGTTAGGTAGGTAATTAGTCCATCTTAGGTATAAAGAGTAAGTAGGAAAGTACTTATCTAAATATGCAACAAATTGTGTAAGTAATGAAAAAGGTTACGAGCAAGTTACGAGCGATTAGCCAAATCCTCATCTGAGAGCTTTCCCGGTTGAATCTCTCCTAATAAGCTATTTTTATGCCAGCGAGCGATTTACAATTCCCAGCGAGAGACCCATTGACCTATTGAGCGAGCGTTTGACGCGGGCACAGACCACCTCAACTACTATCGTTCGTTTTTAGGGTTCGGTACCCAAAGGGTAAAACGGGACTCTATTACTAAGACTTTGCTGTCCGTCCGTCCGTCCGTCCGTCTGTCTGTCACCAGGCTGTATCACGAACCGTGATAGCTAGACAGTTGAAATTTTCACAGATGATGTATTTCTGTTGCCGCTATAACAACAAATACTAAAAACAGAATAAAATAAAGATTTAAATGGGGCTCCCATACAACGTGATTTTTGACCAAAGTTAAGCAACGTCGGGAGTGGTCAGTACTTGGATGGGTGACCGTTTTTTTTTTGCATTTTGGTACGGAACCCTTCGTGCGCGAGTCCGACTCGCACTTGCCCGGTTTTTTTAGCATGCAGAAGCAAGCGTGCAGTTTATATCAGGCTCGTTAATTGTTAATAATTATTAAATTATCTAATGTAGCATGGTCAATACATATAATTTACTTCAAATTGTTACCGCTAAAAATGCCAGATTTAGAACCACAAGTGAACTTCTGCGAAGTTCTTTCTAATGCTAAAAAAACGGACTATACCTAGACGGAGCATGTAAGTCAATCGAGGTCACCACACATATGCTCTCCCGTACAAATTTAGTATGTCAGAGCGACCGCTTACTTCAATTGCGCCCACGATTAGGACCATTACTCGAGTACCTATTTAAAAAAAATATAATTATTAAGTTTTAGGGTCGTTCTTGGGTTATTATACTAGCCCCGATGCAAATGATTTCGTCTAGTTCCGCGAAACAATTTTGTTTATTTTAATAAATTTTACACATGAACATATAATGACCTAGTAAGGCTAGTAATGGGAACCATAATAGCAATGTTTAATGTAGTTTATTTTGATCGTATAATAATACTGCATGAGACTTTTATTGCTGGAAAAAAGGACTTTTCAAAAACGTTGTCCAAATCATATTGTCCTCTCCTACAGCACAGCTGCATGCATGGGCTCGAAACAAAATTGTCAGTACATTGGCAGAGCCCTATTGCTTTCCCTGGTAATAGCCCTTTTCACATAAGGCCTGATTCGAATTCAATCTGCCAAATTGAAAACCCTATTAATGGTACTGAAGCTAGCTGAATCAAGATTTGTTTTTCCATAATTTATTGAAAATTTGTTTAAAAATTGTTATTTATAAGTAAATTCATCATTTTCCATTTCTTCCCGCTCCTGTCGTTAGTTTTGTTGTATGCCCTCCATCATACATCCGACAGTGTTTTTTGACAGTTTCTTAGTTTGAGTCCTATCAAGAACAATGTTTATTTTGAAATATTATATTGCATATAGTTTTTGTTGTTTTAACGAACTAATTCCTTGGACACTCCACTCCATACCGTTCAATAGGTCAATACTGTGGGACTTTGTTGAATCAAGTTTTTTGGTCCGATTTCGAGGGTACTGGCTTAAGCATGCTGATTGCCTCATAAACATCGTGGATCATCTCCAAATATTATCAAAGTAATATTGGAAATCCGCATTATTAAACTAAAGCTGCGAACCGTTTCTTTTAGTGATGTTGGTGTCGATTTCTCTGTCGAAAAGTAACCAATGCCCGGTAACTGACACCACATCGACGAAATTCCTGATACGCCAGATATTTGAAGATATGTCTAGATCCTCATTGTTTCATGGATATTGCAATAAAATTACCTTTCAGTATTGGTATAATATTAGGTAACAGGTTATGTTGGAAATTAGTTATGTGCAAGTTTCTTCCATACTTATCAAGTTTTTGACAGCAATTTGGCGCCTAATTAAAAAGACGGCGGCGTTTATTTGATTTTTTTGATCATCTTAGAATTGATAAAAAAAAAATTTTTTGGTATAATAATTTTGTGATTCTGATAATTATAATGTCGTAGTGTATATATAAAGTAAGCTAGAAAATATCCAAGAAAAATCACTCTGAATTTGTCAAATTTGTTTCGAATCAGGCCTTATGTTGTAATCCTAGTCAAAAAAAAATCATTATTTTTTTTCTTTCAGTACAAACGGTATTTCTTGTATTTGGATTTAGTTATTGCAGAGTATTACCATATAAAATTAAATTACATTAGTATAAGCATTAAATATTAGTAATTTTCAAAGAAAAACATTATTTTTGAACAAACGCGAGTACCTCAAAAAATGGGGTCACCTGACGAAAACATATGCATCGGGGCTCGTAGTATATAATAGCGTAGAATACAACTCTATTGTGCTGCTGGATTCGTAGCATTTTACAAGTAAATTTGTACATAAGTATGTATGATGCCTCGTGCTCTTTGTAAACGGTTCGTAATGCGGTTTCTGTGTATTAGTCTGTGGACCCGGGCAAACCTGGACTATAACCGCGAACATCGAAGTTCGCAAGTTTCGGGCATTTTTCTCTGTCACTCTAATTACGCCTTCATTGGAGTAAAAGAGAAAGATCCCCGCAATTTGCGAATTTCGGTTTTGGCGGTAGCCCCACTGCATATTTACCACTAACGCCATCTTTGAACCATGAGTCAATATTGAGTAATAGGATTCATCAACTCTGCTGACTCAGCGCTCTGAGCGCACTCAAGTTTACATGATGATACAATTATGCAACAGGAGGGGAACTTTACAGATAAGGGGTCATCCATTAATTACGTCACACGAATTTCTAGGTTTTTTGACCCCTCCCCCCCTCCTTGTCACACTTGGTCACATTTGGCAAACCCCTCCCCCCTAGTGTGACGTCACATTTTTTCTACGAAATCGCCAAATCGAATTAAGTAAGTACCTAAGTATTATTAATATTTTATCAAAATATTTTTGACGATATAAATATTAGTAATTTTATAACCCAAAACTGCTTAGGAAAGATATTAAAAGAATAAAAACGATTATCGTTTTAAAAACTTGTTATTTAAATGTACAGCGAATTAAATAAAAAAAAAAAAATTCGGTTACTGATGAAGTTAAAGTGACGTCACAAAGTTTGTGTCTCCCCCCTCCCCCATGTCACAATATGTCACATTTTATTGACCCCCTCCCTCCCCCTAAACGTGTGACGTAATTAATGGATAATTAAAGGTTTTTAAGTTTTATTGTTTGTCTATTTCTTTCTTTGTTTTTATCAATAAAGTTACCATCACAACGCACCTACAGTCAGGCGTGGCTCACTCCGCGATGTCGTCGCGTCGCTACAAGTACATACGGGCCACACCAGATTTGGTGTCTAGCAGTAGTAGTTGCCGCGTCGCTACGGGACGGACGCCTGCGCGCGCTTGCGCCACCTGGTCCCTATTTCACCAACGTGACAGGTGCGGCAATTCGACAAGTCTCATTGTTGCTGACGTCACAGGCATCCATGGGCTACCGGTTATCGCTTACCACCGGGGGGGGGGGGGGGGCGTATTCCTGTTTGTCGCCATCATTGTATCATCATTGTATTTAAAAAAACTTTATTATATCGGCAAAAAACAGGTATTTCTCTTGCGATGTTTATGATGATGATGACGTCAATTGACAATGATGACAAGATTTCAAATAACTTTCGGTAATTCTTGACAGCCAATGAGTTCTGTGTCGGAATTTCGTGATAATTGTCGTATTTCTTGTGACAAATTGTCATTAGCTCCGCAAAATAAGTACTTATTAACTGGCGATATAAGTGGAGTTCTTTTTTTAAATTAACATGTTGGTGGCAAACAACCACACCGCCCGTCTGATGGTAAGCGGTTACCGTAGCCTAGCCTATGGGGGCTGTGACGTCAGTAACAGTGATGTCGACAATTGTCGGACCTGTCACTAGGGTTGCCAGATGGTCGGGATTTGGCGGGATTCTCCCGAATTCTAGCATGTGTTCCAGATTCCCGACAAAGTGTAAACTGTCCCGAAAAACAGCTTCATGTTTTAAAACAATAATTTCAAGCTCCGAACTGTCGTCGAGCGAGCGAGCTGACGTAGTACCAATAATGTAAAATATCGTTGTTTTTAATACAATTACTTTAATTTGAATGTTTTTTTTTTCCGACTTAAGTCTCAAAATCCCGAAAAATTTCTCTTGTTTCCCGATAATAGCGCCTTTCGATCTGGCAACCCTACCTGTCACGTTGGTGAAATAGGGGCCTTGCGGTCATATCTGTCGTAATAGACGCGTTTCGTTAGAGTGAAGCTTCTGTACCTAGTACTATTATTTATTCTGTGGTACAGCCAACGTTAACAAAGTATTGTCAGATCAGCAACAAATAGTTCCAAGGATATTAAGAGCCAACAGGAGTGGTAATTTCTCCATGCAAACGTACTGGACTGTTTCCTCCGTAGGTTTTGATACTAGAGCAATGATTTTTTCAACACAGATTAATTTTGACAATATCTGTGTCGGACCGTTTTGCTTTTTAGGGTTCCGTACCGAAGGGGTAAAACGGGACCCTATTACTAAGACTTCGCTGTCCGTCCGTCCGTCCGTCTGTCACCAGGCTGTATCTCACGAACCGTGATAGCTAGACAGTTGAAGTTTTCACAGATGATGTATTTCTGTTGCCGCTACAACAAATAGGTACTAAAAACAGAATAAAACAAAGATTTAAATGGGGCTCCCATACAACAAACGTGATTTTTGACCAAAGTTAAGCAACGTCGGGAGGGGTCAGTACTTGGATGGGTGACCGTTTTCTTTTTGCTTTTTTTTTTGCGTTATGGTACGGAACCCTTCGTGCGCGAGTCCGACTCGCACTTGCCCGGTTTTGTTAGAGAGTGAAGCTCCTGTACCTAGTACTATTATTTATTCTGTGGTACAGCCAACGTTAACAAAGTATTGTCAGATCAGCAACAAATAGTTCCAAGGATATTAAGAGCCAACAGGAGTGGTAATTTCTCCATGCAAACGTACTCGACTGTTTCCTCCGTAGGTTTTGATACTAGAGCAATGATTTTTTCAACACAGATTAATTTTGTCAATATCTGTGTCGGACCGTTTTGCTTTTTTAGGGTTCCGTACCCAAGGGGTAAAACGGGACCCTATTACTAAGACTTCGCTGTCCGTCCGTCCGTCCGTCTGTCACCAGGCTATATCTCACGAACCGTCATAGCTAGACAGTTGAAATTTTCACAGATGATGTATTTCTGTTGCCGCTATAACAACAAATACTAAAAACAGAATAAAATAAAGATTTAAATGGGGCTCCCATACAACAAACGTGATTTTTGACCAAAGTTAAGCAACGTCGGGAGGGGTCAGTACTTGGATGGGTGACCGTTTTTTTTGCTTTTTTTTTTTGCATTATGGTACGGAACCCTTCGTGCGCGAGTCCGACTCGCACTTGTTTTGATACTTTTGTTTTTTAAGGCGCTAGAGCCCTTCAATAACGGCCAAAATGGCCCAATTGATTATGGCCTAGTGGTATTCAAAACTGATATCAATTAGCCAAAAAAGCAAAACGGTACGACACAGATAATTTCATAATCATTTAGATTTTCAAATTTGGTTACGATTGGTTAAGTTTTGGAAGAGGAAACAGTCGAGTACGAAACCTGGATTTTTGGGATATTTACGCAGGTTTTTTCGCCTTGTCCTTATCGCACTAGTTTTAGGAGACGCTTTCGTTAGCGAGACGGGTATATTTACCTAAAATATTTAAAACTCAGCTCCTGTTTCGTCTTAACAAAGTATTGTCAGATCAGCAACAAATAGTTCCAAGAATATTAATTTAACCGACGTTGCGTAAGAATGTTTCCGAATCTAGATTCTAGACATACGGTTTGTTGATGTTCCTAGAATAATAGCTATAAATTACGTCAGTAGTAGAGATGCACCGGATATTCGGTTACTATCCGGTATCCGGCCTTTCCGGCAATGATTTTAATATCCGGCCGCATACCGGATAGTGACCTAATATCCGGCCGCATACCGGATAGTAACATTGCTTGATTTCGGAGTAAACTAATTGGATTTAAGAAACAGTCTTGATCATAATCGTACTTGTTTATTATTTTAAAACAATTTAAACATTCTACTGACTTGCACGCACACTCATTTCGAACCTAGAAATGTGTCCGCGCGACCGTTCACTAGGAAACAGGTCAAACCTGCAGAATGCGCAACTGAAAAACCAAAATGTAGGTATAGTTCCGCCGGCCCGATATTCGGCGGCCGGATACCGGATATTCGGGCGATGGTCAGGCCGAATATCCTCTATCCGGTATCCGGCCAAACAACTATCCATTACATCTCTACTATAGACTACGTCAGTAGTACATTAGTACATTATCGATAGGTATTATTGAGGTTTCTGGCAGTAAATTTTGGCATAAGAGCAAAGTGTTAGTAACTGACAAGTCTGCACGAGCTCTAAAGATCTTCATCACAGAAGAAACAATAGTACTACCGTACAGAAAGGACACTCCCCACGAACCCGAAGTTTGACAGCGATTCAGGGTCGAATCATGCTATCCCTTTCTAATATATGGCACTATCCCTTTAGGCAATTTAGGGTTGTCAAAATTGAAGTGATTATCTTATCTGTGGTCTTGCACGCAAAAAGAAGTCAAGTGGTGCCAACCCTAATTGCTCGGAGCAATGCTGAGCCGAACGGCGCCGAGTTCGACCGAAGTCAGGAGTGTCTCCCCACTGTCTTCATGCTAAAGGAAGCAGGGCTCATGTCTTTTAAAATTTGCACGTACTGATGGGCTCATCACACAAATAAATGCCTATACCGAGATTTGAACCCAGGACCATCGGCGGCTTCATAGTCACACTATCACTACCGGCTAGGCCTGACCGGTCGTCATGCAATGAAGATGAAAAAAAAAACCGGTCAAGTGCGAGTCGGACTCGCGTTCCAAGGTACATTTTCTACCCAATTTTTAAGTTTTTACTATGTATTTTTTTTTGCGGAACGTTATTAAGTCCGACTCACGCTTGACTACAAAATTCTAATAGGTTTCCCTGTCATCTGTAAGTAAAAAGCTATTTTGTGTTTTTTTTTCAAAATTTTAGACCCAGTAGTTTCGGAGATAAAAGGGGGGAGTGGTCGGACAGACAGACAGATAGACAGACGCACGAGTGATCCTATAAGGCAGCGGTCGGCAACAAGCGGCTCTCACATGCGGCCTTCGAGCCTCCCTGGCTATTTTGTTTGTAATATTGACAAACGACAATGTCAGATAATGTCATAAATATTAACAAAGTGCGGCCCGCGTCAACTTCGTTAACTACTATGTGGCCCTTGGCTGCTAAAAGGTTGCCGACCGCTGCAATAAGTGTTCCGTTTTTTGAGTTTTTTCCTTTTGAGGTACGGAACCCTTATAAGGACCCCGTTCCTTCAAGTCGGTTGTACTTACATCATTAGATCATTACGCATGTCCGCTAGAGCCGAAAGTCGAAACAAATCAAGCGCGGGCGCACAATACAATGGGCAGTGAAATTCAAAGATGGCGGCGGTCGGTGACCCCGCGACCACTTATATCATAGACCTAGTATTACATAGATGCGCTATACGCGTGCCTCCGTGAGGGACAAAACATACGCAAAGCGACAATATTAAAAACACGCTTTAACATTCCTGACAACATCCAAAAACAATCTACGTAATTCGGTCGGGTTAATTGTCGCCCACCATAAACCATACTAATTTTTTGGTGGGGAACAAACAAAAAGTGAGACTGTGACAAAGACAAGCAATAATACCGCCTTCTCTGCTACACCTACTGAAAGTTCCATAAGTGCATCTCGTTCGGTCGTTTGGCCCAATTGGCCCCTCCCCCGTGTCATCTCTATATTATTGTACATCTATGCGTTATATTTGCTGACTGTGCCGTGGTGTTTATGCAGTGGTCCGGTATCTTTACCTATTAGTCTATGATATTTGAGAAACTGTTCATGATATCCCATTTTAGAGGTTTCGAATTATTGTATAATACATAATATACATATATCTACATACATATCATAAACTATAATGCCTTCAAAATCCATAAAAAAAAACGGGCAGAGTGCGAGTCGGACTCGCGCACGAAGGGTTCCGTACCATAATGCAAAAAAAAAAAACAAAAAAAAAGCAAAAAAAAAAACGGTCACCCATCCAAGTACTGACCACTTCCGACGTTGCTTAACTTTGGTCAAAAATCACGTTTGTTGTATGGGAGCCCCATTTAAATCTTTATTTTATTCTGTTTTTAGTATTTGTTGTTATAGCGGCAACAGAAATACATCATCTGTGAAAATTTCAACTGTCTAGCTATCACGGTTCGTGAGATACAGTCTGGTGACAGACAGACGGACGGACGGACGGACGGACGGACGGACAGCGAAGTCTTAGTAATAGGGTCCCGTTTTACCCTTTGGGTACGGAACCCTAAAAATGGCCCACATTACGATGAACTGAATTGTTACAGCAAATTTCTTATCTGTGAAAATGTTGTAATAGCTTCATTACTATATCAAAATACTATACTCGCAACGCTCAAGATTCTATTGCTCCAACCACTCGCTACTTTCGTGGTCCAATTTTGGAGTCTTTCGCTTGCTCGGGTATCAATATTAGCATGAGCGATTAAACAACAGCTTTGTTCCCTTGTGAAACAAATAACTATTTGTGACGTTCCACCTTATGGCGGCTGGCGCTTACGTCGCATAGCGCCGCAATAATATTGGATGGGCGTTAATAATAGCTTAAGCGCCAACCGCAAAAGGTACCTTTACCCGTAGAACGTCACATTTACTCATCTTACTCCTGCCAGTTCAATGAAAACGTGCCACTTTCACAAATTCCCGTAATAAGTGACCCGTTATATTTGCTCGCCCGCGCTCGTCAGGCTATAGTAATGTCAGTAATGTTTACACGGACGATATCGCCCGCCGGTGTCCGGTTGCGGCTCGTGTGACAACGTTGTTTTTAGGGTTCCGTACCCAATGGCTAAAAACCCTATTACTATACTAAATATACTCGAAGGCCAATAATGATGATTCCTGCGAGTTCAATGAAAACGTGCCACTTTCACGAATCCCCCTAAGAAGTGACCCGTTATATTTGGTCGGCCGTGTTCGCCAGGCTATAGTAATGTCAGTAATGTTTACACGGACGATATCGCCCGCCGGTGTCCGGTTGCGGCTCGTGTGACAACGTTGTTTTTAGGGTTCCGTACCCAATGGCTAAAAACCCTATTACTATACTAAATACACTCGAAGACCAACGATGATGATTCCTGCGAGTTCAATGAAAACGTGCCACTTTCACGAATCCCCCTAAGAAGTGACCCGTTATATTTGGTCGCCCGTGCTCGTCAGGCTATAGTAATGTCAGTAATGTTTACACGGACGATATCGCCCGCCGGTGTCCGGTTGCGGCTCGTGTGACAACGTTGTTTTTAGGGTTCCGTACCCAATGGCTAAAAACCCTATTACTATACTAAATATACTCGAAGGCCAATAATGATGATTCCTGCGAGTTCAATGAAAACGTGCCACTTTCACGAATCCCCCTAAGAAGTGACCCGTTATATTTGCTCGCCCGCGCTCGTCAGGCTATAGTAATGTCAGTAATGTTTACACGGACGATATCGCCCGCCGGTGTCCGGTTGCGGCTCGTGTGACAACGTTGTTTTTAGGGTTCCGTACCCAATGGCTAAAAACCCTATTACTATACTAAATATACTCGAAGGCCAATAATGATGATTCCTGCGAGTTCAATGAAAACGTGCCACTTTCACGAATCCCCCTAAGAAGTGACCCGTTATATTTGGTCGGCCGTGCTCGTCAGGCTATAGCAATGTCAGTAATGTTTACACGGGCGATATCGCCCGCCGGTGTCCGGTTGCGGCTCGTGTGACAACGTTGTTTTTAGGGTTCCGTACCCAAAGGCTAAAAACTAGGGATGTACCGACTAGTCGCCGACTAGTCGGGATAGCCGACTATCCGGCCTCATTTGTAGTCGGCGATTAGTCGGCGACTAGTCGGCAAAAATGGCCGATTAGTCGGCACTTTATAAGTGACAGAAAAACAAGGCAAAAAGAAATAAACTGCAAATATTTGCCGTAAACTTTTCACCTATTTCACCCAAATTTTTTTAGCATTAGAAAGAACTTGAAAGAAGGAAAGCGATCTTGCTTGACATGACTTTTAATTGAAAAACGGTTTTTAAACATCAGTAACTATTACTTATGAAAGCAGAAGAATATAAATGATCGTATTAGATTCATAATACATATTTGCCGTATATGCCGCTTATTTTTAAAATGTGTTTTTCAATTAAAAGACGCATCAAGATTGTTTACCTTATTTCTAACGCTAAAAAAAACGAACTATAGGGTGCTTACGAAAACTTGTGTTCAGAGTATTGACCGTGTGGTCGCTTTTTAGGGTTCCGTACCCAAAGGGTAAAACGGGACCCTATTACTAAGACTTCGCTGTCCGTCCGTCCGTCCGTCCGTCTGTCACCAGGCTGTATCTCACGAACCGTGATAGCTAGACAGTTGAAATTTTCACAGATGATGTATTTCTGTTGCCGCTATAACAACAAATACTAAAAACAGAATAAAATAAAGATTTAAATGGGGCTCCCATACAACAAACGTGATTTTTGACCAAAGTTAAGCAACGTCGGGAGGGGTCAGTACTTGGATGGGTGACCGTTTTCTTTTTTGCTTTTTTTTTGTTTTTTTTTTTTTGCATTATGGTACGGAACCCTTCGTGCGCGAGTCCGACTCGCACTTGCCCGGTTTTTCATATCCAATTGTCCGGTTATCGTATGAAATATAGCCTTAGGATTATTTTTTTGTAGCGATACTATCATGTGATGAATAGCGTGACGAAAGGGGTAAAACGACTGTTTTTAAGTGTATCTGAACCGAACTTAGACAAACTAATGATCTGGCAGACTAGCCGACTAGTCGGCCGACTAATCGGCCATCCGAGCGCCGATTAGTCGGCCAAATCAATAGTCGGTACATCACTACTAAAAACCCTATTACTATACTCTGTATCTTTAGGTATTTAAATTAGGAGTTCTGAGGGAACAAATGAACATACATACATACATACCCACATACATACCGGTCAAAATCATAACACTCCTTTTGCGTTGCCGTAGTCGGGTAAAAATAAAAATAAACAAAATCAATGGACACAAAGGAAATGGAACGGTGTTGATTACAGTAGATCGGAAAGACGGTGTCACCGCGTGTAGGGCTTCAGTCACGGCCACAAATCAAACGGGTTGGCAGTGGGGGAGTAGGTCCGCCTGCTTAACTGTATCGCGTTTCAAACGGACTGAAGACTTATAGAAATCATAAAGTTACAAATATTATCTCTTTTAAAGTAAATGTTGGTGGCTCTTAGCTTCATTTTTTATTAGGGTTTCGTACCCAAAGGCACAGAATAATAATAGTATTACGTACAGAAGGTTCACTCTCTAATATAACGCGTCTATTACGACAGATATGACCGCAAGGTGGCGTAAGCGCGAGCAGGCGTCCGTTCCCTAGCGGGGCGAGGCAACTACTACTGCTAGACACCAAAATTGATGGGGGCCGCATGTACTTGTAGCGACGCGACGAAATCGCGGAGTGAGCCACGCCTATCAAAGGGTAAATACGGCAGTTGAAAGTTTGACAGATGATTTATTTCTGGTGCCGCTGCCGCTATAACAACAAAGTCAACAAACACTAAAAACAGAATAAAATAAATATATAATTGGGACTCCGGCAAAAAAAATCACGTTTGTTGTATGGACAACAAACGTGATTTTTGCGTAATGGTACGGAACCCTTCGTGCGCGAGTCCGACTCGCCCATGGCCGGTTTTTGAATTTAGTATGTCCTGTGCTGGCGCATGACCTTAATATAACACCTACGCTAGAGGGCAAGGTTCAAATAACTATCATTTAAAATATCTCAAGCATATATCGCAGTCCCTCTAACCCGTATAGTAAAATTATTATAGGCAGTATATTAACTTATTCTGTGGTTGCACAGCGGTGACATCTATGCACAATTATCGGAACTAATGATCTTGGAGAACTAAACGTGTAAAACAATTACCCGCTGGCTCTAGAAATCAGATATTGGCAAATATTTACATAAGTACAGGTACATTTTTTTTTATTTATTTATTTATTTCCACACATACAAATATCATTACAGGCAGAACCCAATGCGATATTGTTGCAAAAAAAAAAAACTCAAACATAAACAGACAAACAAAAACAAGTACATACCTATATCTAACAGACTTTTTTTTTTTACATAACATACTAATCTATTCACTATTATAACAAAGAGTTAATAATGCGTCTTTTGTGAATTCACTCATCGTACATGAGAATAGGTCTATATGCGTGGCTATGAGGTTCAGGGTACGCACGGCGCGCGTCAGCGGCGCCTCGCGCAGCAGGTTGGTGCGCGCGCGCGGCACCGCCAGCAGCCCGGGCTGCCGGCGCGCCACGCAAGCGCGCGGAACACAAATACCCACCGACCCCAATATATCCGCATTGTATATCTTTCCTCTAAGCAGCTTAAAGATATATGTAACGAGTGCTAGCTCCCTTCTGACTTTCAGCTGATTGTATCCGACCATGCCTAAAATAAACAATGTCGGATACATCAGCGGATAAAACGGGTAGACGCCGTATTGCCTCATATACATATACCTAATAAACTTATTCTGTATCCGCTCTAACATAAAAATATACTTTTCTCAAACATGCAATGAAATACTGATATTATGTTCCTTATAATAGGCTGCGAAGTATGACGTTTCAGGTGCGGCTAGGACAAAAGGTCGTTAATGGAATTTCATACACATCTTGCAGGCCTAGGCCGGCAAAGTCCTCTTTTTTAATTTTCATTTCACAGATATTTGTGACACAGCATCGTGGCATTCATCCATTAAAAAAAACTAGAGGCAGTTATTGCTTTATGGTTCGTAATGACACTCTGCCACTACGCCTATAAAAAAAAACAAAAAACAATGTTTGCTATATTTTGCAGTTTTATTTGTATAAAATCAACATGAACTTAATAAATAATACATTCTGTAATTTTAAATTAGAAATTTAACTACACAAATAAAAATTTTAAAAATATTTCATCTAAACGTTAGCGGTAAAAAGGTCTACTCAAACACGCGTAGTGATTTTTTTAAATTGTTATGGAGGTAAAGTTGAAAAATATTCATTCTGTTTTATTGGATTTATGGTGCGTTGTTGATTTTTTGACTTTATTATGAGTTCCGACGAAATAATGAAATTAATATTAATTGTAATCGTATGTGTTGGAATTGGCAGCGTAAGCAGAATTGATTTTAAATAACTTGCTGCCTCTGCCGCCAAGTCAAAGACGAAGTATGTATATGGTTGCTTATGGCAATTTTATTATTTGAAAAACTAAGAAAAATGGCTTACAGTTTATTAGAAACAGTTTTGTGGCATATTTTAAATGAATGTACTCCATGCATAAAGCAACGATGTATGTGAAACATGATATCAACATCAAAGACTATGTAAACCTTTGTGACGAAAACGACAGTCAGACGGATACAAGGCGAAAAATCAAAGATACATGAAAATATACGGGTAGTAAAATACACGACTCGTGTAAAACATACGCGTGATAATGATATAGGTACGTGTTGGTTATATTTTGGGTGTAGTTTACTTTTAGTTTTTTCTATAAATAAAACTTGGGTTTCGTGGATTTTTTATTTTATTTATTTCATTGCATGTTTGAGAAAAGCACTATACATACCTCGGCGGGAAATTGGGTTGCCCGCTCTCAGACCTATCTGGCCTCGCTTCGCTCGGCCGTCTATATGTCTTCGGCCGGCAACCCCTTTTGTCCCGGCCTCTGTAGTAATGTACTATTTCTCAAACATGCAATGAAATATTGATGTTATGTTCCTTATAATAGGCTGCGAAGTATGACGTTTCAGGTGCGGCTAGGACAAAAGGTCGTTAATGGAATTTCATACACATCTTGCAGGCCTAGGCCGGCAAAGTCCTCTTTTTTAATTTTCATTTCACAGATATTTGTGACACAGCATCGTGGCATTCATCCATTAAAAAAAAAACTAGAGGCAGTATTTGCTTTATGGTTCGTAATGACACTCTGCCACTACGCCTATAAAAAAAAAAACAAACAACAATGTTTGCTATAATTTGCAGTTTTATTTGTATAAAATCAACATAAACTTAATAAATAATACATTCTATAATTTTAAATTATAAATTTAACTACACAAATAAAAACATTTAAAATATTTCATCTAAACGGTTTACCTTTATTTTGCCGTCAATTTTTCTGCAGATTTTCGTTTCACAGAAAATGTTTCAAGTAATTTCAAATCGCAAAATAATCTTTACATAGAATATTTACTTTAAA
This sequence comes from Cydia fagiglandana, assembly GCF_963556715.1. Classification (NCBI taxonomy): domain Eukaryota; kingdom Metazoa; phylum Arthropoda; class Insecta; order Lepidoptera; family Tortricidae; genus Cydia; species Cydia fagiglandana. Next base: position 9,506,863 of record NC_085955.1, read on the forward strand.
TAATTTTAGTTCGGATTAGTTACGTTTCACCAAAAATTTGAAACATTAGTTTTGTTTCAAGAACAATTTGTTCATGTAATCTCATTTCACAGAATCATCAATCTGTAGAAAAGTCACTTCTTATAAATACAGTTCACCAAAATTTAATATACAGAATAGTCATTTAGTCGAATTTTATTTACTTAGTCGTTAATTTAACGCAATCTGCTTCTCTGGAAGGAATTCGTTTTTAGGGGTTGCCGTTCTACTCGTAACCTAACCCACTTTTCTGGCAACAGTTCGTTTTCTTGGGGGTCGCAGTTCTAACCTAACCTAACCCACTTTTCTGGCAACAGTTCGTTTCCTTGGGGGTCGCAGTTCTAACCTAACCTAACCCACTTTTCTGGCAACAGTTCGTTTCCTTGGGGGTCGCAGTTCTAACCTAACCTAACCCACTTTTCTGGCAACAGTTCGTTTTCTTGGGGGTCGCAGTTCTAACCTAACCTAACCCACTTTTCTGGCAACAGTTCGTTTTCTTGGAGGTCGCAGTTCTAACCTAACCTAACCCACTTTTCCAGCAAGGGTTCGTTTTCTTAGAGGTTGCAGCTCTAAAGTAAGTAAGTTTTTTAGCAATTTCAATGAATACTAAGAGTATATGAAAGGTAATTTTGTAAAATAATAATTGTGGAAATTAATATTCTGTGAACTGTAGTGTCGCACAAATAATATTCAATGAATAATAATTCTACAGTCAGTCTTTTATTTTATTTAAAAATCTTTGAATAAATATTCTGAAGTTTAATCAAGTTACAAAATATGTTTCTTTGAAATGAATAATCGAAGAAACAGAATTAATTGTAATAAAAATCTGCGATTCGATTATTCTATGAATAATTTTCTGTATAACAAAATTCTGCAAAAAATTTGGCGGTAAAATAAGGGTACACCCATCTAAACGTTAGCGGTAAAACGGTCTATTCAAACACGCGTAGTTATATTTTTTAAATTTAAAACAAATAGATCGTTCTATGTAGTCGTAAATGGTTTTAAGTCTCCATCGCACAGTATTACATCAGGGGTACCACAGGGGTCGCACTTGGGGCCAATTTTGTTCAATATCTTTATTAATGATATACCTGACTGTTTTAGATACTCGAAGATTTTTATGTATGCTGACGACCTAAAGTTTGCACGCACAATAAACTCAGCTAATGATGTTGATTTGCTACGAAGTGACTTGGGCAGGCTGGTCCACTGGTGTAATAGTAACCAAATGATTTTAAATGCCGAAAAATGTGTTCATGTCAAGTTTACGAGGAAACAAAATATCATTTTGTCTGATTACCGCATTGGCAGCAATGCCCTTCAAGAAGTCGACACAATACGCGATTTAGGAGTAGTGTTTGATAAAAAACTCACTTTCATCCCTCATGTGGAACATATATCTAAGAAATCATATAAAATGTTAGGGTTTGTTATAAGGAATGCCAAAGTGTTTCGACGAAGTAATACCAAAATTTTGCTTTACAACAGTCTTGTGAGGAGTATATTAGAATATTGTAGTGTAGTGTGGCGCCCACACTATGCTACTCACTCTTTAAGACTGGAGCGGGTTCAAAAGCGGTTCTTGCGACACCTGACTTTTGCAGATGGCAAAGCCAAAACAGCCGTTTCTTATGCCCAAAGATTAAAACTTTTTAAACTTGAGTCATTATCGCTACGCAGAAGCATTGCGGATGCAATGTTTTTGTATAAATTATTGAATAATGACATAGACTGTCCGCAACTTCTTGGCCTTCTGCACTTCCGTGCTCCAAAGAGAATACCCCGTAATCCGATAACACCCCTGTGGCCCCCGCTCCGACGGACGGTCCACGGCAGTAACTCACCTGTCCCAAGATTATGCAAGGTAATAAATAGTTGTAGCCATGTAATGGATATACACTTTGACTCTGCGCATCACTTTAAAAAATCTGTTCGCTCCTGCTTAGCAAAAATAATATCATAAGCTAGTGATATCCACTCAATGTTATATATTATATGTATACTTAATAATCAATAGTAAATAGTTAATGCCTGCATTATTATTGTAAACGGTATATTAGGTATGTAACGTAAATGCAATTATCTTACTTTATTCAATGCATGTGGTGTTTACCTTTAAGTAATTGTTACGCTAAGCGATAATAGTTAAAACGTTTGTAGTTAGAGTCTGTGCGGAAAGAGAAGAGTCGTGGCAGAAACGGGAACTAACATTTTAAATTTTATATGGCAATCCAACCTTTGACACCTGTCTTGTAAAAAGTAAACAAACTTCTGTCATTGTATATTTTTATTAACAAAAACCGCAAGTTTTATGTATAAAATATTTTCAAAACACGATGAAACCGTACATAAAACCACAAGAAAAATTATATTTAACATTGTTCTGTTTTGTCAGCGGGAAAAAAACGGCTAAAAGCCGACTATCGACTTACAAAAAGTCGCGAAACGTGTTTCCGCTATTCGCGGGTATTGATGTTGTATTTAATATTAAATAATTACCTATTTAATAAGCCCCCTAAGTAACTTGTCTCCGGTAAATAATCGGTAAGTATATTCATTCAAAATATATTAATTTTCATAAATATGCAGGTCATCATGATCTTTAAAATAACTGACAAATAGTCTTGATACTTGCCATTTTATGCATATGTAATTTTTTTTTCAGGATTGTGTAAAAGTACCTACGGTATCTCGAATAAAAGGCCGCTAAGTAGGTGATATGCAAGAATTCGTAATCTACGTGCCGGATTCAAGCACATCCAGTTCCTCACATCAGTCCCTGGTTCTTCTGAAGCTAGCTCAAACATAAGTGACATTGAATATTTTAATTAATACGTCGATTACAAAGAATAAAACCTTTTCATAAAAATATTTCTTTATTTGTAAGTACGTTTACTAGGTTCTGTTAGTTACGAAATTATAAGTATTTCATATTTAGCAGACTTTTCGGCGAAGTAAAATATCGTGAGATGAGAGAACCGGACATATCCCAATAAGGCCTACCTACTTATGTACTATTTTTATTCATATTCATATTTATTATTAATAATGTACACATACATTACAAGTCAAGTTTACAATGGGTGAAATATATCCCAGATAGTAAAATTACAGTTCTAATGCCCAATTTCTACCCGATCTACCCGGTTTTGTATTAAAATAACTGTTGGACTGCACAGATTAGGTAGTACATAACTACATAAATGAGACTCTATCTTGTTTGGTACTAAAATTGGACGTAGTTTAGCGTAAAAGATCCATCCTCTAAAATTTGTCATTTAAATGAATGACTTTTCCCTTTGACAGAAAGTTCAAATTTTACTAACAGATTTTTGTGGATTGGATCTTTTACCCTAAACTACGTCCAATTACAGTTGTATTGGGCAGATTCTTAACTAGTTTTAGCAGTTTTGACAATCGCACTGTCACTTTTTAGTATCTGAAACATAAAAACAAAAGTGAGTTTTAAAAAGAAAACTAGTGCCTGCGCTAAATCAGAGGATTGATTTGACGAGCCGACACCACGACCAGGCTCCGTTTAGTAAGCCATGGTAAAAAACCGGAACAAAAGGGGTACAAGTATCATGACCTTTAGTGTCGTACTATAATCACGTGACCAGTGTTGTCAGCATAGCAAAAACCATAAAATAGCACTGGCGCGCCCTCAAATCCCACGACTCTTCTCTTTCCGCACAGACTCTATACTTTACAAAGTGTAAACAATTGTTGGTGAACCAATAAATATAAATATAAATATAAATTGTTATGGAGGTAAAGTTGAAAAATATTCATTCTGTTTTATTGGATTTATGGTGCGTTGGTGATTTTTTGACTTTAATATGAGTCCCGACGAAATAATGAAATTAATATTAATTGTAATCGTAACTAGGTGTTAGAATTGGCAGCGTAAGCAGAATTGATTTTAAATAACTTGCTGCCTCTGCCGCCAAGTCAAAGACGAAGTATGTATATGGTTGCTTATGGCAATTTTATTATTTGAGAAACTAAGAAAAATGGCTTACAGTTTATTAGAAACAGTTTTGTGGCATATTTTAAATGAATGTAACTACAAATTCGTCAACACTGTGGAAATTATACTTATTTACTCCATGCATAAAGCAACGATGTATGTGAAACATGATATCAATATGAAAGACTATGTAAACTTATATGACGAAAACGACAGTCAGACGGATACAAGGCGAAAAAATCAAAGATACATGAAAATATACGGGTAGTAAAAATACACGACTCGTGTAAAACATACGCGTGATAATGATATAGGTACGTGTTGGTTATATTTTGGGTGTAGTTTACTTTTAGTTTTTTCTATAAATAAAACTTGGGTTTCGTGGATTTTTTATTTTATTTATTTCATTGCATGTTTGAGAAAAGCACTATACATACCTCGGCGGGAAATGGGGTTGCCCGCGCTCAGACCTATCCGGCCTCGCTTCGCTCGGCCGTCTATATGTCTTCGGCCGGCAACCCCTTTCGTCCCGGCCTCTGTAGTAATGTACTATTGCTTCGTGTGGAGCCCATATTTCAGCATTGTATTCCAGCTGGCTTCTAACTAATGCATTATACAAAGATGTTATAGCCTTCATATTTGTGAATCCATTAGCCATCCTTAGTACAAAACCTAGATTCCTGAATGCTTTTTTACAAATATTCGAAATGTGATTTCGAAACGTTAACTCAGTGTTAAAACTAACTCCTAGATCCCTTACTTCTGTGACTCTAACCATTACATCTCCATCTACCTTATAACTATTTTGAATGGGAGTACGCGCCCGAGAGAAAGAGATAGTCATACATTTTTTGGTATTAAATTGTAAAAGATTTTTCTTGCTCCACTGTACGACTCTGTCGATATCCGCCTGCAAAGTTTTACAGTCATCCTCACTATTTACTGCCAGGGACAACTTAAGGTCATCTGCGAATAATAAACACTTTGCATCTTTTACTGTTTTAGGCAAGTCGTTTATCATTAATAAAAATTCGAGAGGCCCTAAATTACTGCCCTGGCTTACGCCTGATCTAGTAAAATAAGGTTTCGATCTGTGCCCTTCATATTCTACATATTGCTGTCTGTCCCTCATATAGTCTGCAAAAAAACCAAGTAAGTGGGGGGTAAAACCGAAGCCTGCCAACCTTGACAACAAGACGTCGTTATCGACGAGATCGAAAGCTTTTTTGAAGTCAAAGTAAGCAGTATCGGCTTGACCCCCGCTATCTACTATAGGTATAATCTGCGCTACGTGACTCAGAAGATTGCTGGCCGTACTTCGTGTCGGGCGAAACCCGTGTTGCGCGTCCGCGAGCTGCGCGCTCACCTGCTCGTATACTCGCTTGTGAATAGCCGATTCAAATACCTTTGCCGGTGTTGACAGAACCGCCACCGGTCTATAATCCTCTGCCTTATCTCCAGATCCACCTTTCGGTACCGGTATTACTCGAGTAATTTTCCAAATTTCTGGGAATACTTCTAACTTAAGACAGAGGTTAAAGATGTGCAATAGCGGCTCTGCCAGCACCATTCTACAGTCCCTAAATACGTACGATGGAATACCATCCGGACCTGCCGATTTTTTTGGCTTAAGTTTTTGAAGGGCTCGCCGCACGTCCTGTATATCTAGTCTGTCAACCTGAACCCGCGCCGCGCTGTTCTCGGGGCCCGCTGCCACTATTGCGGCACTTACCTCCAACTTTGGCTCCTCCACGCTGTACACGGAGTGAAAAACCCTAGCAAATTCCCTACTTACTTGTTCACTTGACAGAGGTTCTCCATTCATTAATATTGTTTTCTTACCTCTGCTGCTTCTTTTTGATTTCATATAATTCCAAAATGATTTAGGATCTTTTGCCATATGACTCTGTACCCGGTCTCGATAGTGTTCATGCGCTTGCTTAATCTGATTTTTCAATCGAGCCCTGCACTGAGTAAACGCTTCGTAATCTAAGGTTGATTTACTAGATTTATACTTTTTATGAAGGGTAGCTTTAACTTTGATATTCCGAATTATCTCCCCCGTGTACCACTCAGGATAAATGCACATGGTTCCTCCCCCCTTTTGCCTTTTTTTTGGAACACACTCATCTATTATTGAATAAAAAGTATCGTAAAAATAAATTAAACTCTTATCTAAATCTAAATTATACAAAGGTGTCCAGTCAACTGCAGCGATTTTTGAATATAAAAGTTGAAAGTCAGCTTTGTTAAAGTTCCATTGAGTTTCTATATCGGGGGCAGGTTCATTGTTGCCTTGCGGGGTACATGTATGTATATGTAGTTTTATAAGTTTGACCGTGTACCTTACTTGATAAGCATACGAGTCATATACTACGTGGCTTAAAACGTAACCGTATAATTAATAAAAGCACATTTTTATCTATCACTTTACTATTCAGAGTAGATGATGTATTAACAACCAAATAAATCAAATGGTTGGTTCGTAAGCTACTCCTGTTGGTAGTACAATGGACCATTAAAATTCCAGAATTACTAGACGTCTTTAGAATTGAATGTAAACAATACGCAATAGTAAGTAGTAATAGACCCCCATTGTTCCCTAACAAGTGCTAGTCGGGAAATATTGAACTGTTGAAACTAGAACTGTAATCTACATTCTACAATACTTGCGTGTAGGGTTGCCATATGGAAGAATTAAATTCCTGATAAAAATCCTGACATCACCCTCAAAATCTGGACATTAATTGTAACAGAGATTTGGCGTAGCTTGAACGACGCCCCGGCGGCGCGCTGCTCGGTGTACTACAACCATAGGTGGGAATGGGAACATAAGGTCCGATCGCTGTGTCTCGCTCCAACAATGGTTGCTATGGTTGCTGCCGCCGCCGTCGCCGGTCGTGCAATGTCGTGGCCGGGCCGTTAGACTCCTTTCCTTTCTATTATGTCTCACTTAGTCATAGTCATTTATTTATAATATTTTAAATATTACATGTCATTTTTGATAGAGTTTAACATCAGGCAAAACGTAAAATATCTATAGAATATTCAATCATTCGTGACTCGTCGGGTCAAAATACTTCCAAATAACTACATTGTGGCTAGACAACGATCCGTCCGTTGCCCTGATTGCTACATATTACCCATAGCGACAAGCTCAGCTGAATGTTGAATCTTATGCCGTCGCCATATGGTTCACGTTAGGTCAGCCGTCGCGGACGCCTTCAGACGGACATACATTGTGATTCATGAATGCCAGTTATCATTAATATCTTTATCATTATTTGTTGCTTTAGAATTGACTGTCTGTCTATTACAATCAATGAAGTTATTCAAGTAACATTGTACTATTATTTATTCTGTGGTAGGGCCGCCATACACGGACTGCTTTGAGCAGTCAGTGCCAACAGCTTCAAGCGGTCGCCGTTGGGTGACCTGCAGTTTCAATACAAAATCGTCATTCGCAATACAAGAACCGCTCAAGCAGTTGCAACTGCTTCGGGCGGTTGGCTGCGCGGTGATATTTCATCATGCGGTCAAGCTGCAAAAGCAGTCCGTGTATGTTGATCACTGGGTTACTGCTCGAGCAGTCCGTGTATGGCGGCTCGTAGAGTCAGGCGTGGCTCACTCCGCGATTTCGTCGTTTTGCTACAGGTAGCTAAAAGTACATCCGTTCCGCCCCAATTTTGGGGTTTGCCATAAGCCGCGCGTGGCGCTGTCGCCACCTAGCGGCCATATCTGTGCTGATCGTACAGACGCGTTTTGTTAGAGAGTGAGTCTTCTGTACCTAGTATGTACTATTATTTATTCTGTGCTATAGCTTACTTTAAGTATACTTATGCCATGCTGATTAACAGTCCGCCGGACGGTATCGGCCTGTCAGTTGTTCGGAACTGTCAAAATTTAGTTCTAACTGACAGGCCGATATCGTCCGGCGGACTGTTAATCAGTGGGTCCCTTTAGAAATCGATTTTCGTTCATGACGTCTCGAATATGGATGAATAAGGTATCAATGCATTCAGTGCAACCCTCAACACAGATACAGTGGAACCTGGATAATTGCAATCTCAAGGGACCGGCCAGTTTTTGTCAATTAACCAGGTTTTTCATTTAAGCAGGCCGTGTCAATTAACGAGGTTCAAAAAATCGTTGTGTCAATTATAGAGGTTTTCATTAATAGAGGTTGCGTTCTGACAAATTTCTTTTATGGAGGTGCAAATAACCATTTAAAGTAGATTTACATTGATTTACATGCTTACGTTCTGGGTTTCTGGTCTATATATTGCTTCTGTCTATACTTGCATTTTTACACTACATTAATTACCACTTTATTTTCTTATCATTTGGGTTTAAAATTTTCCCTTGAATTGTAAAATAAAGTGTTATTACAATGTAAAAAGCATACTTTGTTTTTTATTGATCAAAACTATTTCACCTACTACAGGCTGTTTATAGATACCCAATAAATAAATTGAATTCTGGATGGAGATATAAATAAAATGAGCATAGCTATTAAAATATTGTTTCTGCTGTCTACAACTACATTATTTCAATTACAGAGGTAATAAGTAAGACTCGTTTCAATAATTAAGTTGCGGTGTGGTCAATTACAGAGGCAAAATTACGAAAAGTACAAAAATCTAGATTGCAATTATAGAGGTTCCAAAATTTCAATTATAGAGGCCTTTTGGTCTCAAGGGACCGGGACCGGACTTTTGGTTGCAATTATTGAGGTTTTCCATTTATCCAGGTGCCAATTAACCAGGTTTCACTGTATATGAGATGACAAGCGCGAAAGTTGCTGTGACGTCATAAAGTCGGCAGTACAAACTTTTTTTTATTTTCTTTTAATCATATCATGTGGGGTGCCAAATTTTATCTTTTTATTTATTTTATTGGTTTACCAGTAACTGTTACACTGACGCATACATAAAGTTTATTAAATGCTTAATAACTAAGAGCTAAAATTGAGGTAAACACTGCATGCAAATTAAAGTGTATTACCAAGCGAAAAATTACTAACTAATTACTTAAATACTATGAAATGAAAGAGCTTTGTGAGATTTCAACTAAATCGGTTCAGCGAACGGGTTAAGCGTGAAGAGGTAACAGACAGACAGACAGACACACTTATGTGGTATTGGAACGAGGTCATATTTGCGAACTGAGCAAAGTAAAGGCCGTCTCACAACGACTTGTAAAAGGTCACAGAGCTGTATTCCTACATGCTTGCGTAAAAGCGGGTCACGCGCAGGGTTGCTCGTAGCCTAACCTCGTAAAGCCCAATGTGCATTACAATGTATATGGTTTTCAATTTAACGGCCTCCTAGCCTAGTCCGTAGTGACCCTGCCTACGAAGCAGGAGGTCCCGGGTTCGAATCTTGGTATGGGCATTTATTTGTGTGCCCATCACAAATATTTGTTCCTGAGTTATGGATGTTTTCTATGTATATAAGTATTAATATATATGTGTATATTATATATATCGTCGTCTAGTACCCACAACACAAGTTATTGAGCTTACTGTTGGACTAGGTCGATCTGTGTAAAATTGTCGTATAATAATATTTAATTAAGTTCTTCTCTTTTTTGTAACTGAAGTGGCGCTGTATGTAGAAGGTTTTTACAATAAATTATACTTCTTCTCTTCTCTCTTCAATTATGGTGCATTCCGGTTCAGTCAAATTAAATGAATCTAATAAGGCCAGGCCAGTGGGGAGGCACTTCTCACTTCGGCCGAACTCGGCTCCGTTCGGCTCAGCATATTAGCTCCGAGAAATTATTAGGGTTATTGGCACCACTTGACTTCCTTTTGCGTGTATGACCACAGATAGGACAATCACTTTAATTTTGACAACCCTAAATGGCCGAAAGCGATAGTGCCATATATTAGAAAGGAATACCATGATTCGATCCTGAACATCTGTCAAACTTCGGGTTTGTACGAAGTGTCCTTTCTGTACGGTAGTACTATTATTTATTCTGTGGTAACACTAGTATTCCTTGATTTCACAGTAGATAGCGGCGCCCCGTTTGTACCGCATAAGAGTCTTAAAGGATTATCCCCTATCGTGTTTCTATTTCGCCCCAACAGGGGTGAATACCGCAGGGGCAGAGCTACGTGTTGACAGGACAACGAGTCAATTTAAATATAGTTTCAAGTTAATAACTAATATTACTTCAAATAGTAGAAAATCAGTCGAAAGCGCTGGTTGCCTAGCGGTAAGAGCGTGCGACTTGCAATCTGGAGGTCGCGGGTTCAAACCCCGGCTCGTACCAATGAGTTTTTCGGAACTTATGTACGAAATATCATTTGATATTTGCCAGTCGCTTTTCGGTGAAGGAAAACATCGTGAGGTAACCGGACTAATCCCAATAAGGCCTAGTTTACCCTCTGTGTTGGAAGGTCAGATGGCAGTCGCTTTCGTAAAGCTAGTGCCTACGTCAAATCACGGGATTAGTTGTCAAGCGGACCCCAGGCTCCCATGAGCCGTGGCAGAATGCCGGGATAACGCGAGGAAGAGGAAGAAGAGTCGAAAATCAGTCGAAACTTTGAAAGGGACTCGGAAGTGGTAGCACCCCTTGAGACTTCTGTTCACGACTCTGAAATCTATAACATATCTCTAGATATAAGATATATATCTCAAGATATTTAACTGAAACCACGTTTTCCATACTTTAGGTCCGGGGTCCTTTAACTGATTCGCAAGACCGAAGTGATCCCATAAGTGTACCGTGAACAAAGTTTTGTACGGTACACTAAAAACTGAAACTTGGAGACATCCGAACCAAAATTACATTAAATTACATTGTACTAAAAATCCATTTGTATTATGTGACTGTTTGTGTTCTAAATAAATTTAAAAAAAAATGGACACACGTGAACCACCTGACCTAGGTACTACCGGCCCGTCTATATTAAGCACCGTATCCGTAAACGAGACGTCACCGTCACGTCATACGTCGACAGTTGACATGTCAAACTGTCTTGACCTACGTGAGATTAATTATGTGTGTAAACAAAGGAGATATAAAACTGGACGCCAAAATGGACACACGTAAACCACCTGACCTACTACCGGCCCGTCTATATTAAGCACCGTATCCGTAAACGAGACGTCACCGTCACGTCATACGTCGACAGTTGACATGTCAAACTGTCTTGACCTACGTGAGATTAATTATGTGTGTAAACAAAGGAGATATAAAACTGGACGCCAAAATGGACACACGTAAACCACCTGACCTACTACCGGCCCGTCTATATTTAACACCGTACCCGTAACCGAGACGTCACCGTCACGTCATACGTCGACAGTTGACATGTCAAACCGTCGTCTTGACCTACGGGAAGTATGTATGTAAACAAAGGAGATATAAAACTGGACGCCAAAATGGACACACGTGAACCATTTGACCTACTACCGGCCCGTCTATATTTAACCCCGTATCCGTAACGTCACCGTCACGTCATACGTCGACAGTTGACATGTCAAACCGTCGTCTTGACCTACGGGATATAACTATGTGTGTAAACAAAGGAGATATAAAACCTGAAGCACAGAATAAATAATAGTACTAGGTACAGAAGATTCACTCTCTAACAAAACGCGTCTGTTACGATCAGCACAGATATGGCCGCTAGGTGGCGACAGCGCCACGCGCGACATATGGCAAACCCCAAAATTGGGGCGGAACGGATGTACTTTTAGCTACCTGTAGCAAAACGACGAAATCGCGGAGTACGAGCCACGCCTGCCTGAAGCCAAAATGGACACACCTGAACCATTTGACCTACTACCGGCCCGTCTATTTTTAACCCCGTATCCGTAAACGAGACGTCACCGTCACGTCACCGACAGTTGACATTTCCGTGAAGACTGTAGGACCTTGACCTACGGGAGATAAGGTAAGTAAACAAAGATATAAAAACAAGCGCTTATCCATGCTTCTCACCTGGGTTAATTAGGTTATTCATACACAGCAATTAGGTTAACGTCATGGTATAATAATATACTCCGCCTGGTACTCTCTTCCCGTCTTTTCTAGGTCACCTGACTGACACAAGCCTATATACGTCATCATGCGACAGCGCTATACGATAATATGCGATAGCGCTATATAAAGCGGCCATGTTATTGTGACGTAGGCTTGTGTCACTCTGGGAAGAGAAGACCATGTTTTATTAGACTATGGTTAACGTCAAAGTTTAACTGTCTAGCTAGTATAAACTGCGTTGGAAGCTACCAACTTCTTTTCTATTTACCTGTGTGTTATATGCACATGCACAAGTAGGAGACTGTTCACAGGCACAGAATAAATAATAGTACTAGGTACAGAAAAAGCATTAAGCATTAAGCAAAGGCATTAAGTCCGCCTGTTGTACTTTTTGTATGTGCAATAAAGTTTAAAATAAATAAATAAATACAGAAGACTCACTCTATAACAAAACGCGTCTGTTACGACCAGGACAGGTATGGCCGCTAGGTGGCGACAGCGCCACGCGCGGCTTATGACTTTCCCCAAAATTGGGGTGGAACGGATGCACTTTTAACTACCTGTAGCAAAGCGACGAAATGGCGGAGTGAGCCACGCCTGTCACAGGGTAGGCCGCGGCCTGGCCCCTATTTCACCGCGGTGACAGGTGCGACAATTCCACAAATGTTAGTGTTGCTGACGTCACAAGCATCCATGGGCTACGGTTACCGCTTAACATCGGGCGGGCCGTATTCCTGTTTATTATATCGGCTGCTTTTGCTGGATGCCTCGCTCGTGACACAGATAAAGACATACCCCCTTATTCATAAACGTTTACTAAAGTTGACAGGCCGATAATAATCGTTTGTCCCTTTCCATCATACCAATACGTCGGAAAGGGACAAACGATTATTATCGGATTGTCAACTTTAGTAAACGTTTATGAATAAGGGGGTTAGACTTAGAAATTCTTTGATACTCAAGCTGTTTGCCAGCACTGTACATTAATGAGAAATTCAAAAATATTTTTATTATAATTTTAAAATATATAGGTTAGACGTTATTTAAGAAAATAGCCAAAAAATTACCTTCCCAGTTTATCTCCGAAACTAATGGGTCAAAAATTTTGAAACAGTAAATAATATAGTTCCCTACCTATAGATGACAGGAAAATCGAGATGTAATTCCAAATACTTCCAAATGTCAGGTAGTTCCGAAAATGTACTCTATTAGATGGATTTCAGGGTAATTTGGTCTCACACGAATAACTGCAGTTATTCATGTTAACCAAAACAGAACTGATCCGAACGCCATTAATCTGACAGTCATTTCAGTGATGAAACCAGGACAGCCATACGGAATTATCCAAAAAGCGCTGAAAAATTCTCAAACACAACAAGCCAAACCATTATCTTGATGCTCTTAAGTTCTGTCAAAACAAACGCGGTTCTAATACTGAATAAAAATGTACCTTCGCCGTCAGATATATCGGAGCGGACGAGGTAGTCAAAGGTATCTGAAATCGCGCTCTAACGCCTTGACAATAGAGGCGTGTTCAGATATTTGTGGGCGCCTTGGCCGCTCGGATAAATTGGCGAGTGTACTGAACAAGTTACATGCAACTTTGAACTTTATTATATGCAAATAAGGTCTAAAATGTGTAGTGTTAGAGAAAGCTGTAGATGGAATTTGTGGTGTGGGCTTTATTTATAGCTAATAGGGAAGTGTCAAGCGTGAGACGGCGTTGGGAAGGGTTCCGTTTATTGTAATAAACAATATAAACCTTTATTAAAATGTTAGTAAACAAAGAATATACACTCCCATGTAAAATAAACCATGAAGACTCGTTTTCAATGTTTTTAGGGTTCAGTACCTCAAAAGGAAAAAACGGAACCCTTATAGAATCACTCGTGCTTCTGTCTGTCTGTCTGTCTGTCTGTCCGTCTGTCACAGCCTATTTTCTCGGAAACTACTGGACCAATTAAGTTCATGGTACACATATTATGTAAATTAGTGACCCAAAGACGGACATGTAACGTAGAAAATTAAAAAAATAAAGTTTTTCAAACTGTATCATGTTATATTGTATGTGAAATTAAAGAGCTCATTTTGAGAAATTAAAAATATTTTTATTATAATTTTAAAATATATAGGTTAGACGTTATTTAAGAAAATAGCCAAAAAATTAACTTCCCAATTTATCTCCGAAAGTATGGGTCAAAAATTTTGAAAAAAAATAATAATATAGTAAATAGTTCTTTACCTATAGATGACAGGAAAACCTATTAGAAATGTGTAGTCAAGCGTGAGTCGGACTTGTATGGAACCCTTGGAACGAGAGTCCGACTCGCACTTGGTCGGATTTTTTTAGTGTAAACGAAGAAAACAACATATTGAGTAGGTATTTGACTTTCTTCGCAATCGCCGTGAAAAGTATTAATTATACATACTTCGTGTTTCATGTTGCATGAAATCTTTTTAAGATACAAAATTAATTTAGTATGTGGTGGCGCATTGTTACCTACTGGTGAATTTACAAGTAATATATTGTCCAATAATAACTTATGTGAAATAGCTTACTATCTCTTTACTAGACTAATTTTCTCACATCTGTATGTGTGTATGTTGTATTTATAAAAGGAATAAGTAACGATCATTAATGGAGTTGGCCGGTGGAAGTTTTTAGCAGATGGCGCCATCATAGCTTGCCCCATCAATCCTTAGAATTATGTCAAATTTTTGTTTTTTTAATACCCTGGATGCCAGCTCTTTAAGCCAATTCTCATAGAAAAAGGGGCAAACTATGATGGCGCCATCTATGCAAACCTTTGACAGTTGCCAACCCCATTCTGCAAATATAGATATCATTCCTAGTTTATTAACCCTTACAACCTTCGACGAGTACGTTTCGACATAATTTAGCCGATTAGACCTGTCTGGCAAGCACCTATTAAGAGACTGTAAAAGTACTAGTCAAGCTGGTTTTTAGGGTTCCGTACCCAAAGGGTAAAACGGGACCCTATTACTAAGACTCTGCTGTCCGTCCGTCTGTCATCAGGCTGTATCTCACGAACCGTGATAGCTAGACAGTTCAAATTTTCACAGATAATGTATTTCTGTTGCCGCAATAACAACAAATACTAAAAACAGAATAAAATAAAGATTTAAGTGGGGCTCCCATACAACAAACGTGATTGTTGACCGAAGTTAAGCAACGTCGGGCGGGGTCAGTACTTGGATGGGTGACCGTTTCTTTTTGCCTTTTTTTTGCATTATGGTACGGAACCCTTCGTGCGCGAGTCCGACTCGCACTTGCCCGGTTTTATGGTCATAACTTCTGTCAATTACATTTGCTTATTCAAACATGGTTGTAAAACTCATTACAAGATGTGTGTGCGTACAGTCCAGCGCAAATAAAAGGTACAAATAAGTCAAGGTACAGGTACGCTATAAAGTGTGTTTACAGAGCCTTGTATGTATGTATGTATAAACTCTTTATTGTACAAAACACAAAACACAAATTTATGGCACAGGATAGGCAGTACAAAGGCGAACTTATCCCTTTAAGGGATTTCTTCCAGTTAACCTTTGAGTAGATGAGAATTGAAGAAGAACGGTAGACAAATATAGCACTGAGTACAATAGACTAGAGGAAAGTCAATCAAATTATAAAAGAGGGCGAAAATAAATAATATAAGATAAAATTTGGAATTAACAATATAACAAATATATAGAATACCTACGTTAAATATAATAAATATATAATATCTATAGTCACGAACAAGTTAATTCCGGTCCGATAGCCACAGCTTTTTTAACTGCCCCTTAAGCGACGCAACGGACCGCGATTGCCTTAAGGAGGGAGGCAACTCATTCCAAAGTTGAACAGCTCGTACCGCAAAAGATTTACCATACGCACGAGATTTGTGATGAGGTGTTGCCAGTGCAAGATTGGTACTCGATCGAAGGCGATGGCCACTACCATCTGCCAAAAACTTGAATTTTTGTAAAAGATAGAGAGGAGAAGAAGGAATAAAAAGAACATTAAAAAGAAGAGAAAGAATGTGCAGATCCCTGCGACGGCGGATGGGAAGCCAATTAAGTTGAGTGCGAAATAGAGAAACATGATCGTATTTCCTTAGACCGAATACAAATCTTATGCACATATTCTGCAGGCGTTCAAGCTTGTCAAGCAGTTCCTGTCTCAGATCGAGAAACGCAATATCGGCATAATCGAGAAGTGGAAGAAGAAGAGACTGAGCCAACATAATTTTAGTCGGAAGCGGGAGGAAATTCTGCAGGCGCCTCAGGGAATGGAGAGAAGCAAAAATCTTTCGGCTGATTTCAGAGACATGAGGATCCCATGAGAGCGTCTGGTCCATAGTAATACCGAGATTTTTGACAGTGGAAGAGAAAGGAATAGGAGTTCCGTCGAACAAAATATCTGGCAAGACCCGGTAAGACAGCCTGGAGATAGAGTAAGGACTACCAATGATTATTGCCTGCGACTTTGTGGTGTTAACTTTCAGCCCGAAGGATGATGCCCATACACGGATAGACTCCAAGTCGGAGTTCATTTGGCTGACTAGAGAACTAATGTCATCAAGGTTGGATTGGCTTGTTGACCAGATAACGCATGCGCGTAGTGAATCATTAGATCATTAATCATTGCCCGTGTTAGGTGTGTCTATGTGTTCATGTACGAGTATGTAACATGTACACTTAGGGTTGCCAGAACGGAAGGCGCTATTATCGGGAAAAAATAAAAAAAAATCGGGATTTTCGGACTTAAGTTGGGTAAAAAAAAACATTCAAGTTAAAGTAATTGTATTAAAAACAACGATATTTTACATTATTAGCGCTACGTCAGCTACTCTGCCCATAGACGTTTTTTTATATAAAAATTGTGTAAATTCTTTGAGATCTTGAACAATCAAAAAATTTTTTGCGACGCGGGTCTCTTGCTCGAGCGAATTATTCGAATTATTGTTTTATAATTTGAAGCTGTTTTTCGGGACAATTTTCACTTTGTCGGGAATCGGGAACACATAATAAAAATCGGGAGAATCCCGCCAAATCCCGACCATTTGGCAACCCTATGTACAGGCATAACAGGCCATATCTTTTCAGGCCTTATCAATTATAATTCTTAGTTGCAACACGTTCGCTGCAGCCAATTCAATCCCATGATTTTTAACCACCACATATGTACATAATTTTGACAATTTAAGGCGATTTGCATTAAAAAATGGCAACATACTCAAAAAATCTTCAAATGGTTTTAATTTAATAAATGGCGCCGAATTATAATAAAGTTGGCAACGATTTTGTACAGTTTATAATTTTAGTTTTAATAAATTTAGTTTTCTTGTCTACATGACAGCGTGATATAACGTATATCTGTCGGCGGCCGATCGTAAGATCAGGCATATCGTGAAACGTAAAAATCTTTGACTCGTTCCCCGAGTCGACGGAGCCCCGCTACGCGGGGCCTATTTCTGGGCAGTTTGCCCTTCGGGCATCTGAAGCAACCTAACGAACCTATCCTGTCTATACAGGGTGTCCCAGAATTCGACGTCAAGCCGTAAACGGATGATAGACCAAGTCATAACAGTTATCATAAAAATACAAAAAAAAATCCAACTCATGTTCTTTAAAAATTATGGTCACTTTAAAAATTCACTAAAAAATCCACACCCTGTAATTATTCAAGATTACACAATAATAAAAAAATTAGAATAAATTATGGAATTTGCAGTAACAAGAGTTAAGGAACCATTACAGGCTGTGGATTTTTTAGTGAATTTTTAAAGTGACCATAATTTTTAAAAAACATGAGTTGGATTTTTTTTTGTATTTTTATGATAACTGTTATGACTTGGTCTATCATCCGTTTACGGCTTGACGTCGAATTCTGGGACACCCTGTATATTGATTTAATGTGACTATCGTCAAAACATTACACAGTAACATTACGATCTGCCTGATCTTACGATCGGCCGCCGACATATCCATCACTTTCAATCGCGCTCTGTTAAAAAGTGACTGATATTTCGTCACGTGGATAAAACCATCCATTATAGGCCTGCTGGATTGGTTACTTTACCAGTTGTGTGATTGTAGGCTGTTAATTTATTAAACGTACCTGTAACAAAAACATTGTTATTATTAGAAAAATAATTATTTTTATACATATTTGTGTAATTCCCTAATATTACAGAGAATAGGTATTTGTTATTATAGCGTCAACAGAAATACATCATCTGTGAAAATTTCAACTGTCTAGCTATCACGGTTCATGAGATACAGCCTGGTGGCGATAGACAAACGGACAGTGGAGTCTTAGTAATAGGGCCCCGTTTCTACCCTCTGGGTACGGAACCCTAACAAACGGTTTTCATCACACCAGCTCGGAAAGGCTTACTTTGCACTTCAAAAACTGATAGCAAAGTTGCATTTTATTCACATGTGAGCAAAGTAATCAAATGCAAATTTTGAGTTGTTTTCTTTTGTTTGCTGGTAGAATTGACTTTTAAATGATGATTATCGGTGATAAATCTTTAATAACATTCATTTTGATTTCATTTGGTTGATTTTGTTTGATATTCTACATGTAATATTTGCTTCGGGTTGGTGTGGTGAAAAATGGTTTTTGTATCCCTCCGCGGATCTCTGGTGGTTTATAGAGCTTGCCCTGTGACCGAATTAGCGCGCGCCGGAATGCGCTTCCGCCGCTCTATATATAAAATTTCACACACTTTTTAATTTTATTCCTAAACGGAGCGGCGCGGGCGCACGGAGCCGCGTATTCCTTGCAGGGAATGCAGGGATCGATATAGCAGACATAAGTACCTTATAAAATGAATAAAGTCTAAGGAATAAACGTGCCTCGGAAAACAAGAAAAAGTCATTCTTGGATAGATGGGACACACGTTGGGGCTATGCCCGGCTAGATGGCGTTGACATTGAAAGAACATGGGTCTAAATCATATTTAAAACAAATTAAAAAATCTATAAATGTATAAAAACATAAAAAAATCTATAAATACACTTTAATTTTTAGTTTTAATTGTGTGTCGATAGGTGGCAGTAAAATTACTGTGACTACCAAATTTACTATGACAGTAACCCTCTATACTATCTATTCTTTGGTTACAGGCACCTATAAACGGAGAGCTACCTACCCTACGGAAATAGGTTTGCAATTTACAGAGCAACGAAATCCCTCTAGTTAGTGTGCCATACTATCATTCTTAGGTAATTAATACGGGCGCCTGGCAGCTGTTCAGCGGTGGGTGTGAGAAATGTCAAATAAATTGAAGGTGTACAATTTATAGAGCTCTGAGTTTGGTGTGATATAATTAGGTAAGGCTTATTTACGTATTTCATGTGATTCATTAGCATATTTCTCAAAGTTGTTATTCTCTGTTATGACAAGGATATGATCTAAATATATGACGTCACGCTGTCGCTGACTTCTCGATGGCCTAAAGCAGCGGTCGGCAACCTGCCGCCCGCGGGCCGCATGCGGCTCGTGAAACTGTCACTTGCGGCCTGCGAGCCTCCCTGGCTATGTAATATTGACAAACGACAATGTCTGATAAAGTCATAAATATTAACAAAGTGCGGCCCGCGTCAACTTACTCATCGTTAACTACTATGTGGCCCTTGGCTGCTAAAAGGTTGCCGACCGCTGGCCTAAAGGACCGGTTTTCAGAAAGGTCACTTCTTTTAATTTGCCGCTGCAATCGCCTTAAATTACGTGTATTTAAGGGGCGGAATAAAATGGCGGAGCCAACTATGTTCCCATCAGTGAAAATATGACTTCGTTTGCGGTAAATTCTATGCATCCGATCTTAGGTCACATCCGGTCTTAGGCGACCCTACCTTATAAGTCGTCAGCTAAACACAATTGAAACAAAGTCTTAGATTTTAAAACTTGACAGTTTTTAACATCTAAGGCTGGAAACAGTGCTCGACCGATGGTCAGCGCGTACCACACGCGGTCGAGTACTGAACGTTTAATTACGACCGACGGTCAGCGCGTACGGTCAGCGCGTGTGGTACGCGCTGACCATCGGTCGAGCACTGTTTCCAGCCTAAGAATACTTTTCCTAAAAATTGGTCTATTTATAAATCAAACACATGTTTTTAGATATCTAATATGAAACAGGTAAGGCTTACGTATTAGTACAGTCACCTGCAATATTATGTTACACTTCGTAGGCCGCAAAAATATGTGACACGATCTTATTTGTAGAGCCATAAGAACATGTCACATTTTTTTGCGGCCTTTGAAGAGTAACATATAGTGCAGGTGACTGTACATGTGATTCATTCGGAGATTTCTCAAAGTTGTTATTCTCTGTCATGACAAGGATATGATCTAAATATATGACGTCACGCTGTCGCTGACCAACAGGACCGGTTTCCAAAAAAGGTAACTTTTTTTTTAATTTGCCGGAGCAATCGCCTTAAATTACTTGTAATCAAGAACGTTTATCTCGACGAGAATGTAAAGTAAAAAAAAATACCTTGACGAAATAGCAAATATTCACAATTATTTTTGTGGACATCTGTTATTGGCTTTGTTTTCTGTTCATTGTGCTATGTATTGTGTACTTTTCGTATTCCTGTAAATAGCACAAATAAATAAATTAAAAACCCGGCCAAGTGCGAGTCGGACTCGCGCACGAAGGGTTCCGTACCATAAAGCAAAAAAAAAATCGGAAAAAAATTCAAAAAGAAAACGGTCACCCATCCAAGTACTGACCACGCCCGAAGTTGCTTAACTTTGGTCAAAAATCACGTTTGCTGTATGGGAGCCCCACTTAAATCTTTATTTTATTCTGTTTTTAGTATTTGTTGTTATAGCGGCAACAGAAATACATCATCTGTGAAAATTTCAACTGTCTAGCTATCACGGTTCGTGAGATACAGCCTGGTGACAGACAGACGGACAGACAGCGAAGTCTTAGTAATAGGGTCCCGTTTTACCCTTTGGGTACGGAACCCTAAAAAACACAAATACACACGGAATGCTGGCGGGATACCGCTCTGGACCGATCAAAGTGGCGTGCTCTTGTGTTCAGTGTTGCCAACTCGGATTTTGAAAAAATGCTAGACTAATGTCTAGATTATGCCAAAATTATGCCAAAGATTTTTGAAACACCTATGCTGAAATATCACTTGAAATTAGACACTTAAAACAAATACATTTTTCAAATTTACCGCCTCTTTCTACTGACAAGATCTGCTTGACCAACTTTATATAGTCCGTTGACGTACATCCGTCCACAAAAGTCAAAATTCATATGAAAATATGAACCACATAAGGCGATGGCGCATATTGTTGCTGCCAATTTGGTGCAAACTTGGCTTAGACTAAATTATGCTAAAAAATATGCCAGATGCTAAATGGAAAATTTTGCTGCCAAAGCGAGTGAAAATATGCCAGATCTGGCATCATTTATGCCAAGTTGGCAACACTGCTTGTGTTGGAGGCCAAGACACATTTTGGGTCACCGCGCCAACCACACAAACAGACAGACGCGGCGGCGGGAAACTTTGTTTTTAAGATGTACTTAGTTATAATGAATTTAAATACATCCCGACGTTTCAACAGACCACGGCAATCCCTCACCACATATTGACAATCTCATGGCTCCTCTACACGATGGGCCAACGCCGGCCACTCCAATGGACGCATTTATGCGTTAGAGGGAGCAAGTGATATTGCTATCTCATTCTACCGCATGGCTGCGTCCCTTGGAGTGGCCGGCGTTGGCCCATCGTGTAGAGGAGCCATCATCTTAGTCATCACGCAAACCGGCGCGAAGCATAAACCTAGATACGCCGTCAATGCACTTTGAGCCATAAGCGATCGATTTAAAGGGCTATATTTTAGAGATGCAACGGATAGTTGTTTGGCCGGATACCGGATATTCGGCCTGACCGTCAGCCGAATATCCGGTATCCGGCCGCCGGATATTCGGCCGGCGGAACTATACCTACATTTCGGTTTTTCAGGTGCGCATTCTGCAGGTTTGACCAGTTTCCTTTTGAACGTTCGTGCGTACTCATTTCTAGGTTCGAAATGACTGCGCGTGCAAGTCAATGGAATTATTAAATTGTTTTAAAATAATAAACAAGTACGATTATGACCGTATCTGTTTCTTAAATCCAATTTGTTTACTCCGAAATCAAGCAATGTTACTATCCGGTATCCGGCCGGATAGTAAGTCACTATCCGGTATCCGGCCGGATAGTATAATAATGGCCGGATAGGCCGGTTACCGGATAGTAACCGGATAGGCCGGATACCGGATAGTAACCGGATATCCGGTGCATCTCTACTATATTTCATTGCACTTCATATTTAAGCGTTTTGATAGTACTGGCGGCAGTTAGGGTTGCCATTTGCCAAGTTATCGGTATTTTATTGTGTCTTATTTGGGATATGAGGAAATAAATGGATGGCATAATAGTTTTGCACGTGTTACAGATAGGGTTGCCAACTTTTTTTTGGTGGAATATACACTCGGCGTCAAAAAAATCGCACCTCGCCAAAAATTTGTTTCAAGCAAATATAGCTCTTATCTAATGCATTGTACCCTGTCAATATTGGTATCATTTGAAAGCGCAATTAATAAACTTTAAAAAAATAAATCGCCAGTGTCCGTAAAAACAACCATCGCCGAACATAGGCGTTTTGTTTAAAAAAGGGCCGAAATCCAATTTTAATCGGTCCGTTGTTGTGCAATCCGGGACGGGTATAAAATGGAGGGTAAAGGTAAGTTATGGTTTATTCGCTCTCCAAAGGTCACTGAGGTACTAATGAACCGTTACAGCAAGAAAACACCCTTGGACATGGATACCAGGCCAGAAGGAGCAGCTCAAGAGGTGGCACTGCTGCAAACAAGACTATGGCAGTAAGAAGTTGCTGAAAGATTTAACATAAGCGATTTCCGAGTGCGTCGAGTCTTGCTGGGGTTCCAGGTGACTGGTGGTTACATCAGGAGGCCTGGACCTGGAAGACAACGCTGCTCTTCTGCTAGAGACAACCGGTACATTGTATCGAACACTTTGCAGAACCGTTTCTCCGAGGCTGTTGAGCTGCAGCAGCAGCTTCAACCAGCTCAAAAAACAGCAGTAAGCATCTCTACGATCGGAAGAAAGCCGGAAGAGAAGAGAATGTTGCCCCGTAGAGCTGCTACAAGCCCCCAATTAAAGCAATAGCATCGAATAGCCAGGAGGAAATTTTGCCGACTGCACGAAGATTGGACGTTTGAACAATAGAGGAATATCCTCTTTTCCGACGAGACGAGGGTGTGCCTTTACACCAACGACAGGTGCAGGGGGGGAGTATAGGAGGCAGGGAGACCAATTTACGCAAGCCTGCACTGAAGAAACCGTCTGCTTAGGGAACGGATCTCGCATGTTCTGGGGCGGCATTTCGATTAGGGTTGCCAGATGGTCGGGATTTGGCGGGATTCTCCCGATTCTTAGCATGTGTTCCCTATTCCCGACAAAATGTAAACTGTCCCGAAAAACAGCTTCACGTTATAATACAATAATTTCAAGTTCCGAACTGTCGTCGAACGAGCGAGCTGACATAGTGCCAATAATGTAAAATATCGTTGTTTTTAATACAATTACTATAATTTGAATGTAAAACTACATTCCCGACTGAAGGCCCAAAATCCCGAAAAACTGATATTGTTTCCCGATAATAGCGCCTTTCGATCTGGCAACCCTAATTTCGATGGACGAGTAAACTGATCTCTTGTGCATTTCCCGCACTGAAGGTGGTCACAGCCAGGGATCCCTGACTGCTCGGCGTTCCATAACGGTGTTCTTGGAGGAGCATGTGATCCCATATGATGGTTTTGTTGGACCTAACTTCCAGTTTATGCATGACAACGCCCGCTGTCACACTGCGTTGTTTGTGTGAGACTAACTGTGGGAGGTTGGGATCACCGTAATGGGGTGGCCAGCAAGGAACCCTGACCTGAACCCAATCGAACATCACTAGGATCAGCTAAACCGGCGAGTTCGGTCGTCTGATCCTGCTCCTGCCACTCTCGACAGGCTTCAAAACGCCATTATTGAGGAGTGGAACAACTTTTCTCAAAACGCATCGTGGCACTCATGACAGTCATGACTGATCACATGGAAGCTACTCGGAGGGCAAGAAGAGGCAGCACTAGGTTTTAAGTTTAGTTTTAAGTTCGTTTTTTCTGAATCTGTTGATTTTGTAGTGTTTTTATTCTTTATAAATTTTGACCTGAAACACGTCGATTCGTTTTTCCTGAAAATTTTCTTTTTATATGGGGTAGATTGTCCATTTTACGACATTTTCCAATAGAGAGTTTCATAACCTTTCAAATAAGGCCCCACAGTCTTATATTGCCTAATATAATATAAGGTTTAAAACCGCTTGAAAGAAAAATGTTAAGATGTGCGATTTTTTTGACGCTGAGTGTAGTATTTAACAGAATAAGGCATCAAAAATATAGTACATTTAAAAAAAATATAGTACTTTTAGATAAAATACTAAACATGAGTGTAATATACGTTTAATCGGAAATATAGTATTTTAGCGTACTATATATTTTTCCAAAAGTATATTTATTTATTTATTTAGAAATTTAATTCAGGCAACAAGGCCCATATTACAAATACCTTACAGACTAAAATACATATGTATTTTATAAACTTAAAACTAAACACTATTTAGACGATAAAACGGCGTGGCTCCGTTGCATCGGCTGCTCTTGTGTCGGATTCGGCAGTTTGCCCCGGAACCTCCGAAACACGACACCTTTCGGCCAGAAGTCGGCCGGTCGGTCGGTATATAGTACAGAGAGCCAAAATATAGTACAATACTATATAATATAGTACGGTTGGCAACCCTAATTACAGATAAAACAGCCAACGATTTTGGCATGGACGTAATTTGATATTGACCAACGGCGATCAAAAGTTTATGCTCAAGAGTAAATCGTCTCACCCTAATAGCGATATATAGGGAGAAGGAACTTCCGTGTGTTGGCCGCTAGGTGGCGACAGCGCCACGCGAGGCTTATGGCTAGCCACCAAAACTGGTGTGGAACGGATATACTTGTAGCTACCTGTTGCAAAGCGACGAAATCGCGGAGTGAGCCACACCTGGTTGCGGTCACATTTAAAGAATACCACCATTAATCGTCGCAAAACACTTTAAATTATTCAAAATGAAAATAAAATTACCTTATGTCCATTCTGCTGAAAAATCATCCTATATTTAATGGATTAGTTCGACCCCGTTAAATTTTTATGGACCTGGCTGGTGTGGCGTGACCGTGTGTATGTACAAGTGCTAATCGCGGCGGTCAACGACCCCGCTTTATTACAATAGGTTTTCAGTCATACTTAATAGGGTATTTTCCTACTATAGTTCGTTTTTTTAGCATTAGAAATAAGGTAAACAATCTTGATGTGTCTTTTATTTGAAAAACACATTTTAAAAATAAGTTACGGCAAATATGTAACAATTATGAGTCTAATACGATCATTAATATTCTTCTGCTTTCATAAGTAATAGTTTCTGATTTTTAAAACGAGTTTTTCAATTAAAAGATCGCTTACCTTCTTTCAAGATCTTTCTAATGCTAAAAAAAACGAAATATAGTCAAATCAGTTACTTTTTTAGAACTGTCAAAACGATTTGCTAATATGGATTTTATATGAAACATTACACCGTGACGTCACGGTCAACTCACCTACTTTTTATATTTCTATCCGATTTATTAAATAGAACTTGTGTTTAAAAATAACTCCTATCTTTGTTTTTCTAATAATAATCTGATGCTTTGTAAAATAATTTATTTTAAATACAGTATAATACCCTATTCATGTTGATTTTTTGACTCATGTCAAAAGGCAGGTTAAATTACAAAGTGTTGCAGAGTTGGCCTGGTCTGACTCTATTGCCATTTGTCCCTGCCTTGGATTAGTCCGGTTCTCATTCACCGAAAAGCCACTAGTAAATATCAAATGATATTTCGTACATAAATTCCGAAAATCTCATCGATACGAGCCGGGGTTTGAGCCCGCATCCTCCGGACACAAAATAAATAATAGTACTAGGTACAGAAGACTCACTCTCTAACAAAACGCGTCTGTTACGATCAGGACAGATATGTCCGCTAGGTGGCGACAGCGCCACGCGCGGCTTATGGCAAACCCCAAAATTGGGGTCGAACGGATGCACTTTTAGCTACCTGTAGCAAAGCGACGAAATCGCGGAGTGAGCCACGCCTGCTCCGGATTGAAAGTCGCACGCTCTTACCGCTAGGCCACGAGCGCTTATTTATATTTACGCTATCGTAGACAATAAAATCCTAGCGTGCGTAAGATATCGATTCGGCGCTCAGTCGCAGTGGCGCCCCACGTGAGCCTCGCAAACTATAGGATGAGGCGGATACGTACAGCCAGTACCGTCTTTACCATAAGGGCACACGGGGCCCGTGCCCAGGGCCCCCATCCTCAGGGGGCCCCGAAGGACAGACAGTAACAGTATATTTTCACCACACCAGCTCGGAAAGAATTACTTTGCACTTCAAAAACGAATAGCAAAGTTGCATTTTATCCACATGTGAGGCAAAGTAATCAAATGCAAATTGTGAGTTGTTTTCTTATGTTTGCTGGTAGAATTGACTTTTAAATGATGATTTTGGATGATACATATTTAATAACATTCATTTGGATTTGATTTGGTTTGATTTTGTTTCATATTTTACATTTAATATTTGCTTCGGGTTGGTGTGGTGAAAAATTTTGTGTTTCACTCGGGGGCAAATTTTGTTTAACCCTCGTGCTTTGAAACCCTCGCAACGCTCAAGATTCCATTTTTCGAACCACTCGCTATGCTCGTGGTTCAATTTTGGAATCTTTCGCTGGCTCGGGTATCAATATTAGCACGAGCGGTTAAACAACAACTTTGCCCCCGAGTGAAACAAATAACTATTGATTACCCACCCTTAACCCCTGGAGCGCCCTACTGTCACACATGTGCTGGTAACTATAATAGTATAGGAGTTCCATACTACGGTAATTTTGGGGCGCTCCACGGGATAATGAGTAGAAGATCATAGTAGAAAAATGTTAGTTTAATTAGCTTTCTTTACATTCCAAAAGGGCCCCAAATTCTTATGTGCCCTGGGGCCCCGGCATAGTTTAAGACGGAACTGCGTACAGCGAGCTGTAAATATGCAGGGGAAGATTATGAATGAATTCATTCATTAAGTGGCCATGTACTTGCGCTAGTTGCGCTTAAAAACAGCTCGACTCGGAACTTAAGACTTTTTAGCGCGAACTTGTAAAAACGAACTGTTTCCTCATGGCTCCTCTACACGATGGGCCAACGCCGGCCACTCCAAGGGACGCATTTATGCGTTACAGGGAGCAAGTGATATTGCTATCTCATATTACCGCATGGCTGCTTCCCTTGGAGTGGCCGGCGTTGGCCCATCGTGTAGAGGAGCCATCAGATTTAGACTGACAGGGCTTGAGTTCATACCAACATAAGTGCTTTTACAGCAACACTCCTGTCCAACGGTGGACCTTATACCTTTTGTAATAAGGTCCACCGCTGGGTCCGCTGGACAGTTAACAGTGTGGAGGCAGGCGTCGTGGCTCACTCCGCGATTTCGTCGCTTTGCTACAGGTAGCTAAAAGTACATGCGTCCGACCCCATTTTGGGGTTTGCCATAAGCCGCGCGTGGCGCTGTCGCCACCTAGCGGCCATATCTGTGCTGATCGTGACGCGTTTTGTTAGAGAGTGAGACTTCTGCACCTAGTACAGTCAGCAGCAGATATACCTGAGCGGGCAAGGTGTCCAAGAAAACATATACACTTCAATCGTCACAAAAATAAGGACATCTAAGTTGTCATTTTAGCGTAGGCTTTCAGTTCGTCACATATATCTTAACTTCTGAGTTTTTCTTTAACACATACACCCTTATTTAATCACAATGACAATAACCGTTAAAAAGTCAGTGGTACTAAGCACTCAAATTCAAGCTGCTGTCATTAATACCTACACGCACTGCCAATCACGTACGTCAGCAGCCAGGGTGCCACCAGTTGCTAAGCAGTTGTTATTTCAATGGTAACTAAGCATCAACGTTTTATCAGTTTAACTTTAAAAAAAATACTGTAGCAGCTACGAATTGACACCTCCTTTCTTAAAGAAGTATTTTATCGTCAAGTGTCAAACTTAGACAATAAATAAGTAGGTTCTGAGTATTACATATATTCTTTGGTAGGTTCTACGAGAATGATCGGTTTTTTATTTTAACTGTCATAGGCGGCCGTTCTTCCAAACCGTAGAGCATATTATATGTTAATATATTTATTTAGCCCGCTTATTGTACTAAAATATACTATAGATATAGTACTAAAATACGATGCTCCGAATCGATCAAAGAACGAAGGAGAAAACAATAGAATTGAAACGTTCACTGTCCCAATCTGACATGTAAACCTTATGGCTTTGTAATAGAGGCTAGCCGTGGCCCCACGTCAGAAGCACGGGCAGTAAAGGTGTTAAGCATATCCAACTATGACTCCTCTCTTTATTTTCTTGGAGGAATGACGAATTTTGTTTTTACAACTTAGCAGAGAGGATAGAGTATACGGAGTTATATACAGTATGTATCAGACCGAAAGGCCAAGAAAGAGACCCATCAATGCTTAGATCATACTGAGCAACTTCTACCATGGGACCAACCCCGAAACCCCTGAAAAAAAATTACTCTCCCATAGAAAATTTCAACATCAGACCAGCAAAATGTATAAAACTTCCAATTATTTTTCCGCGTTATCGGGGTTGGTCCCACAGTAAAAGCTGTCCAGCATGATCCAAACATCAATGGGTCTCCTTCCCGGCCCTTCGTCCTGATACATACTGTATGAACTTATTGTTAGTATAACCTAGCAGTAAACATCAAATGGCATTCGGCACAGGAGTAATCTAAGGAACGCCCACTGCGGGTTCAAACCTACAACGTCCTGTTAGAAAGTCGTACATACGCTACATGTGACATAATATCTTCAAAAAACATATAAACTTATGCGAAATTAATATAAAACCACAAATTAATAATAGAAATGAAACCCAAAAAAAAAGCTGTAATTTCTAGGTGCGTCCGACTGAGATTTGAACCCGCGGTCTCTGCTTTGAAAAGCAAACGCCTTAGTAACAAGACCACAACGTGTCTTGACAATTGGCTCTAAATTCGGCTTCAGTTAGCTTTCGCTATGTGTCACTCATTCGTTTTGATGATTCTATTCAATAAAAGAAATAGTTTGCAGTAAGTTGACTGACAGACCACTGTCAATGGTTGAAGGGCAAAACGTGAGATAGATGTATGTGATGACAAGACTGTACTGCTTTCGATGATTGTCAAAACGCTTTACCTGAAATTAGCATAGCTATTATTCATTCAATATACGACCATACATGTATGCTTTAAACGTCTATTTTTCCATATTGTTCAGATATATTTGACACGTTGACCGCTTAGATACCAGTGGTTTTTTGACAGCTAAGGTATCAATGATTTGTTGTAAATGTAGAAATTAATGAATAGCGACTGTTAAGATATTTGTGACATGTTGAGCGCTCACAAGTAAATGCTAACCATGACAGTCAACAACTTTTTGACAGTTTAAACGTTTACCTCTCTTTGAGCACCTGGAGTGTATAGCGACTTCTGCTGCTGACTGTACTATTATTTATTCTGTGGTGGAGGTACAAGGTAATACGGGAGCCGGCTCAGCCGGCACACGTAACTACATGCCTGACCGGTTTAAGAAATGGTTTGCGGAGTTTGTGGTGTGGTAAACAATGTTTATTAATGGTAAAACCACATGGCAACAGCAAATTTCTAGTTAGCTCTTCTATTTCCACAGAAGCAATATCGGATAAGGAATCATCATTATCATCAGCGGTCGGCAACCTGCGGCCCGCGGGCCGCATGCGGCTCGTGAACCTGTCACTTGCGGCCCGAGAGCCGCCTTGGCTATTTTGTATGTAATAGTGACAAACGACAATGTCTCATACAGTCATAAATATAAACAAAGTACGGCCCGCGTCACCTCCGTTAACTACTATGTGGCCCTTGGCTGCTAAAAGGTTGCCGACCGCTGATTATCATCATCATCATTCGTAAAGGCCTAGCTCTTGTCGGCAGAATAATCGCCATTCCGTTCTTCCTCTGCCTCTCTGTTTTTCTATTCGGATCGGATCGGATAAGGAAATAGAATCAAAATTAAATTCTAGATTTTAATACTTCAAGGCAGTTTTGGCGAAGGCCCAGAAGATAATTAGCGACAAGTTTAGCGCAGTGCCGAGAAAAGGAGCGCTGTCTTTGTCGGAGGCTTAGAGGATATGACGCCATGTCTATAATTTTTGGTACAAAATAGTCTGCCGTTTTTTGCGGGGGAGGGGCACATCAAATGTATAGGTACGTTATGTCAAATAAACGTCAGTCCATACATGTGGTTGACCATTGGCCGCCTATTTTCGACAGAGGGGAACGCCTGTTAATGACCACTCCGTTTGGTTATATTCTCTAAGGTCGGAGGCATGTTTCAGTTTGGGTATAAACCCAAAACCTCCCTGGCAACGGGAATGCAGTAATTTTTTAGCCACCCCGTATACAAATACGCCTGAATGAAAAAATATGATTTCAAACTGCCATCGCTTTACTCTTCCTAATTCTGGTCTGCATAAAGAACCAGTTTTTCCAGTAACGAAGTTAAATTGCCAAAAACAGTGAATAATTATTGTTTATTGTCATTTATTGCATACATGTACATTGATGCATAGAAATACATGATGATAAATACAATGTTAGGAAGCGTAATACATGTTACCCTGTGAGGGTGTTACAATATGATTGTAGCTGTCTTACATTCACTTAATCACTTAATTTTTACTTAATTCTCTAATATCTTAATTTAATTACATTTATAATACTTTATTCGAATAAAATACAGTTATGTCCTTACATCTAGAAAATTATAATTTCATTAGCATCATACGAGTAAATATAATCATCTAATGGGGTTTCAGAGATAACCCGGCAAATTGTCTCGCAGACGGCATGTAATCTTTTTGGCGGCGTGCCCGCGCGTAACTCAAATAGTACCCACGTCTGTGCAGTATATATAGATAGGGCCATTGACATTGGATCTATCGATGACATGCTAGTTGCAGGAACTGGCAGTCCTAACGGTTGTCGGATTTGATAAATTTGAGCAACATTTGATGAAAACAACGATCACTCGGGCTTGAGCCTTCACCTTTGAATTTCTTCGCAGATATATGCAGGTTTCCTCACGATGTTTTCCTTCACCGAAAAGCGACTGGCAAATATCAAATGATATTTCGTACATAAGTTCCGAAAAACTCATTGGTACGAGCCGGGGTTTGAACCCGCGACCTCCGGATTGAAAGTCGCAGTTTATGGTTTTACATACAAGCGATGAGTGTCAAAGTGTCAATTGAAGATTTTTTTATTTAGTAGATGTGAAAAGGTTATATTTAACAAGGTGTTTTAAATTTTGGAACTAATATGCAGAATAGCATACACCGTTGTAGATTGTAGAGTACATCTCTTGTAACTTGAACCAACCTTTCACGAGAACAAAGGAATTCTTCGCGAACGATTTACAACATTTACAGCCATTTTAGCAGGTGAAAGACACGCCATGTTAATTACACGAATACCTAGTAACACAAATAATTATGGGAAAAACTGTCTAATACCAGTTTGTTGGTATTAATGCGAATATAAATGGTTCTTTTGGCAGACAGTGCAATGTTCTTTTTTAATATGGAGGGAAAGTATCATTCTATGGAACTTACTAACAATGTAAACAAACCGCCATATTGAAATTGTCTCTGGCTGATGAATTTACTAGTGACTTTTGTTTAACCACAGAAGAAATAATAGTACTACCGTACAGAAAGGACACTTCGTACAAACACGAAGTTTGACAGCGATTCAGGGTCGAATCATGCTGTCCTTTTCTAATATATGGCACTATCCCTTTCGGCTATTTAGGGTTGTCAAAATTCAAGTGATTATCTTATCTGTGGTCGTGCACGCACAAGGAAGGCACGCGGTGCCAAACCAATCCTTCGGCCGAAATATGATTTTTATGCAAAAACCTGCCGAAACCGAAACTTCCGACACTAGCAGGTATTTATCAAGATCTATCTGTGTTAGATTATCCCTCGAATATAAACTTTTGTCGAGGCGTTAGTGCGTGTTCAGATATTGTGAACACCTTGGCCGCTCCGATATATCTGATGACTGTACGTAACAGCCAGGTTGCTCGAGTCTATTACAAAGAACAATGAAATCGAACTAAACATTGATACTGCACTGAACACTACATCAAACATAGATTTAGTGCGAACGAGTGAATCAACGGGAACTCAAAATAAATACTCAACAATTTCGCATTCGCATAGACTTTACATAGTGACTCACAGAGAGAGGTGTTAAATGGAGTTTATGCCAAAAGCATTTTAACACCAGGAGCATTCCACGGGCTGTCCCGTACAAACGCATGTTATTTCCTGTGTTGCGACTTTTTTCTCGGCATTTAAAGCAGCGGCGATTATTTTTCTGTGCATATTTTTGACCATTTGTCATAGAAAAGGAAACTCCTATACCTTTAAATCTTCAGAAACTTCCCGTTTGTACGGGACAACGGTAAACAATTTCATGGAATGCTCCACAAACGGTTTTGTGATGGGCACCTTTGCGCCGGGGGTAGCGTGGGGAGGCCTCTTTCATTAGTTATTATATTCCTTTTTTTATTTTAGATATATTTAGGGTTGTCAGTCGTCGGAAATAGATGCCTCAATCTCACTGTCCAAGGCCCTAGATCACGCAATCACGCGGTAGGCCTAAGAAGCGCTGGCTGGACGTCGTGACAGCGGACATGGGAGAGAACAATCTCACACCCGAAGATGCTGAAGACCGGGCAAAGTGGAGAAGACTGAGCAGGAGAGCGGACCCTGGCGCTAGGCCGGGAAAACGCTAGGTCGAAGAAGATATTTAGGGTAGTTAGTTTTAATTTAGTATTATTCATAGATATATTTAGTTAAGTTATTTGTCTTTCTACTGTGTTTTTCAATGAAATAAACCATTGTTAACATTTTTGCAGGAAGAGTGTATTAGTTTTAAGGAGAAAATGTGAGATTTAGGAGCTAAAAGCAACTCTTGAAGGCAAATATGTTTCATAGTTACATTTTTGCTGCTACATAGTCCAACTTTGGGTCTCCCCAGCCTAGATATATCGACGCGCATTCGGAAAAAGCAGATAGGAGAAAGCTTTATCTCTGCGCAATAAGAGCGAAAAAATCGTCATTAAATAAATAAATATTGGGGACATCTTACACAGATCAACCTAGCCTCAAACTTAAGCAAAGCTACGATATACATATATAGATAAATACATACTTATATACATAGAAAACACCCATGACTCAGGAACAAATATTAGTGTTCATCACACAAATAAATGCCCTTACTGGGATTTGAACCCAGGACCATCGGTTTCGCAGGCAGGGTCACTACCCACTAGGCCAGACCGGTCGTCATTCGGCTCGCTTCGCATCGGCCAGCGCCTGCCGACCGACGCCTCGACGGCTTTTTCGCTCTTATTGCGCAGAGACAAAGCTTTCTCTTATCGGCTTTTGCCGAATGCGCGTCGATATATCTGGGCTGGGGAGACCCAAGGTCGGACTAGCAGACCCTTTACCGTAATTTTTAGAGTTTGTAACACTGATGTTACCTCCCCCGACTTCCAGACGCTTTGGAATACGATTTAAGCATAATTTTACATAATTAAATGCATTCTACACCTTCAGTCTTGGTTCGTTACACAATTTTGTTTATACATTTTTCTCCTTGTGCTATAACGTGGAGTGTATATTCAACTATATTCTTATAAGTACATGTTATGACTTCGCCATACCTGTAATGGCTCCTCTACACGTTGGCCTAACCTATTGGTCCAATATGTTGGGACAACGTGTAGAGGGGGTATTGGTGTCGGTTGGCTTTTGGCGCGCGGGTTGGCGATGAGTTGGCAGCGGTGTCGGTCTTTCGGCCGCACATCAAAGGGATTGGCCAAGCGATTGCGGTACGCATCTACACGTGCTCCAATCGGCAGTGCGTGCTCGGACGCGGTCGAGGGTGAACGTTCATTCTTTTTGTGTTTTTTAAAATTGAAAATAACGAATACGTGGCCACGTGTAGTAGCGTTCCGACCAAGGCACGGCCAACTCGTGGGCCAAGCGTTGGCGGAGCGTTTGGCCAATGTGTAGAGGAGCCATAATAAGCACTCACATAGTATAAATATTTACTAACCCTCTATCCGAGCCCACCTGGTCGTTTCCTGATTCATGAAAACCTAACCATATACCAAAGACATATGTAGCTTCGTATAAGATGAATAAAGTCCAAGGAAAAAACGTGCCTCGGAAATCAAGAAAGTCATTCTCGGATAGATGCCGCACACGCCTTTGGCCTATGCTCGGCTAGATGGCGTGACGACACCGTTTCATATTTAACAATTTTAACACGTAGATATCAGTGAATGAACATGGGTCAAAATGATATAAAAATAATAAAATCATTTATCCGTATATATATTTTTTTGTTTTGATAATTTTATACGTTTTCATTTTGAATATTAGTCGTGTGTCGATAGATGGCAGTAAATTTACTGTGACTACAAAATTTACTATGACAGATATCTATTCTCTATAATATCTATTCTCTTTGCCATATACTTTCTATATTCCTATGTATGTGTACAGTCAGCAGCAGAAGTTACTTAGCGGGCGATGTGTTCAAAATTACCTTGAAACGCTCTTATTCTCTTCACAATAATTAAAGTCGTTAAATGAATGAAAACATTTAAATGAAAACATTTATTTTCAGGCAACTATTGGCCCATAGATAAATACCTTAAAACTAGCATACATATTATTACAAAATATATTATCTTAAAACTAAAAACACAATTATGGCTGCGATGCAGTTCGCAACCCCGCAGTGTCAGGGAGCCGGCCGCGGAACCGCCGGAACTTGACATCCTTCGGCCAAAACTCCTCCTTGGTGAAGGTCGCTAGATGTTCAGACGGAACGCTCAGCACAAAAGAATTAAAATAAAGATTATTCTGAACACCTGGCGCGCTTAGCCACTTCTGCTGCTGACTGTACGTACTCGTACAGTCGAAAAATTTAATTTCCAAGCCTTTTCGTACTTAACACAGCTTAATACCTTTGGCCAAATTGACGTACAAGTCTTTTCGACGTGAGTTCCGAGTTCCGACGGTAATAAAAACCGGGCAAGTGCGAGTCGGACTCGCGCACGAAGGGTTCCGTGCCATAAAGCAAAAAAAAACGGAAAATGCAAAAAGAAAACGGTCACCCATCCAAGTACTGACCACGCCCGACCTTGCTTAACTTTGGTCAAAAATCACGTTTGCTGTATGAGAGCCCCACTTAAATCTTTATTTTATTCTGTTTTTAGTATTTGTTGTTATAGCGGCAACAGAAATACATCATCTGTGAAAATTCCAACTGTCTAGCTATCACGGTTCGTGAGATACAGCCTGGTGACAGACGGACGGACGGACGGACGGATAGCGAAGTCTTAGTAATAGGGTCCCGTTTTACCCTTTTGGTACGGAACCCTAAAAAGGTAAGTATGTATATAATTGGCATGGCAGTACCTACTGTATAGATTATGATGAAAATCATCTTCTAAAATTATAAAATTTAATGGTGGGCAAAATAGTATAATCGCAACAACAAGATAGTCGTTATCTTCAATGGCGTAAGCGTCTGCCGCACTAAGGACCCTTTTCTCTGAGAACGACACACATGCCTATAGAAATGCGTGGTAGAGGGGGAGGGGGGAGAGGATGGGTATTGATTAATGATGATTAGACAATAATTGTATTTCTCACGTAGAAGGCGTTTTGAGGAAGGCTTCTAATATAACAGCTATTGTGTTCTTAAAAAAAGTGGAAGCTACAACGAAATTGACTCACTTTATTACAAACTTTTATTTAGTTTCACCTGACCGTTGTCTGTCTGTGTGTAATCAAATCTTGCAAGTTAAATTTGATCCACTTCCCGGTTTCTGATTGAGCTGAAATTTTGCATACATACGTAAGTCGGGTGACAATCCAATATTATGGTGTCATGATGGAGACCAGAGGTGGCCATAGGAACTAAGTGATAAAACAACGAAACCTAATTGTGTTTGGGGTTTATAGAATTGTCTCGATGAGTATTAATTGACCGTGGAAAGAAAAGTACAGTCAGCTATAAAAGCTTGTACCAAAAATGAGATTTTTGCCAAAAAATTATTATATTCCATCGATATCTCTATGAGCATGTTTTCAAAGGATACCTCGTCCCTCGTCGGAAGCCTATTATTTCGGAAGCCTATGATATTAAAATACTTGTCGTAGTCGAAAGTAGAAGCTTTGGGCTTTTTAGGGTTCCGTACCCAAAGGGTAAGACCCTATTACTAAGACTTCGCTGTCCGTCCGTCCGTCCGTCTGTCACCAGGCTGTATCTCACGAACCGTGATAGCTAGATAGTTGACATTTTCACAGATGATGTATTTCTGTTGCCGCTATAACAACAAATACTAAAAACAGAATAAAATAAAGATTTAAATGGGGCTCCCATACAACAAACGTGATTTTTGACCAAAGTTAAGCAACGTCGGGAGTGGTCTGTACTTGGATGGGTGACCGTTTCTTTTTCTTGCTTTTTTTTGTTTTTTTTTTTGCATTATGGTACGGAATCCTTCGTGCGCGAGTCCGACTCGCACACGAAGTTAAAGCATGTAAACTTTTCTCAACAATATTAGTCGCAGTAGCAGACAAAGGAGCCACATTTGGGTCAGCGCGCAATAGCCCGTAAGGACGGCCCCGCGTTTGGGCGCCAAAAATATCGATCGGTAGGCTTCAAGGATGTGTTTGCACTGCCTCCGCCGCTCTCCTAGTAGTGTAAACATTCCTTTCATGCCATAGGATAGTTCAGTTTAAAAAAGACAGTATCTTTGGTTTGAAATAGGTAAAATATGTTACACTAGCTTTTGCCCGCGACTTCGTCTGCGTCGAATTAGTGACAGCAGCTAAAGTAGGTATAGCGCCTGGATAATGCTAATAGCAATCATTCAATTCGCGCATTTGGTTACTTCAATTATTAGGCAATTCATTAACTCTTTTAATGCCACCCCCCTTTGCACTTCTCTTCAGGGATGATTTCCACATAAAAATTATTCTATGTCCTTCCCCGGGACTCAAACTATCTCTATAAATTTCAACTAAATCGGTTCAGCGCCTTAACCCTTCGTATGTCTAAGCACTGATCAGTGCGAACGAATTTAAACCTATTGTATATAAACAAAGGATTTTAATTCGTACGCACTGATCAGTGCTTAGACAGATGAAAGGTTAAGCGTGAAGAGGTAACAGACAGAAAGACAGACACACTTTCCCCGTTTATAATATTAGTATGGATTACAGTGAAAAAGCAAACATGCGAGCCATATTTCGGTCAGCGTGCAATACTTAAGGACGGCTACACGTTTGGGCGCCAAAACGATGTGTAGACATGACTGAGACTGAGAATAAATTGGTTTCATTTGGAAAGGCTACTATGTATTTTAATTATAATTAGTTTTAAATAAGTATCAGTTAAGAAAACAATGGATTGTTTTTAAAAACGCGTACTTAACTTAGACTATTCAGCAAACCTTGAAAACAGTTTAAATGTGACAACTTTTACAAGTCAATACGATATTTACAGTGATATCTAGTACAATGTGTTTTAGAGACAGTATAAGTTTCTATGCTAAATTATATGTACATTCAATTTGGAGATGTCAAAGGTCCCCAAAGTCACAGAAAATATTAATACTAATAAGATACAAGCTACAGAGAACATTGTAGTCATTGTTTCTTTTGGTGGTGGTGGAGCATTCCATGAAATTGTCTACCGTTTGTCCCGTGCAAACGCGAATTTTGTGAAGATTTTCAAGTATAAGAGTTTCCTTTTCTATAACAAATGGTCAAAAATATCCACAGAAAAATAATCGCCTGCTTTAAATGCCGGAAAAATAGTCGCAACACAGGAAATAAAATGCGTTTGTACGGGACAGCCCGTGGAATGCTCCTGGTATGTTATTTACATATTTTTTTTTGCAATTTTGTGGTGTAAAGGCTAACAACAACAACAAAACAAATGAGTCTACACCATCACTTGCCCAAAATTAGTATACATTCAAGTCAAAAACCCTTCACACTATAGTTCGTTTTTTTAGCATTAGAAAGAACTCCACAGAAGCAAACGTGCAGTTTTTATCAGGCTCTTTAATTGTTAATAATTATTGAATTATCTAATGTAGCATGGTCAATACGTATAATTTACTTCAAATTATTACCGCTAAAAGTGCCGGATTTGGAACTACAAGCTTACTTCTGCGAAATTCTTTCTAATGCTAAAAAAACGGACTGTAGTCGATTGATAAAAAATTCAACTTTAACACGTATACATTACACGAATGGCATTGTATCACGGTTTATCCCTGAACTCCATTCTTCCCGACCCTCCCCCATCAATAATAAATGTCCCCCCGAAACATGCCACTATAAAAACCTCTACCCTATTAAGCGGAGTTTTTCCTTTATTCTTCACCGCAATATAAACCCTAATTTGTCATACATAAATGTCAATTTGCTTTGGCTTGGCGTGGGTGTTATTCATTATTCAGGTTATTCTTCAAACATGGGAAGGGTGTCTCAAGTAGTGTTGTTTTTTTATTAGGAAGTTTAAAGGAAAACTAATTGAGGAGCATTCCACGGGCTGTCCCGTACAAACGCATTTTATTTCCAGTGTTGCGACTTTTTTCTCGGCATTTAAAGCAGGCGATTATTTTTCTGTGCATATTTTTGACCATTTGTCATAGAAAAGGAAACTCTTATACCTTTAAATCTTCAGAAACTTCGCGTTTGTACGGGACAACGGTAGACGATTTCGCGGAATGCTCCTTGAGATGAAATAACTAACCCCCTTATTCATAAACGTTTACTAAAGTTGACAAGCCGATAATAATCGTTTGTCCCTTTCCGACGTATTGGTATGATGGAAAGGGACAAACGATTATTATCGGCTTGTCAACTTTAGTAAACGTTTATGAATAAGGGGGTAAGCAATTAAGTGCCACTTGCACCATCCCAATAACCCGGGGTTAACCGGTTGAGCCTGGAGTTACCATGGTTACCAGTACAAATTGACGCTGAGTTAACGGTTTAACCAGTTAACTCCGGGTTAGCGGGATGGTGTAAGTAGCCCTAAGAGTTACAGCCTTAAAATAAATAATCAAAGGGTGTATTACGTGTATGTATTAGTACCATCGCCCACACTGTTAACTGTACGTGTACAGTCAAGGAATTTAAATTCCGACCCATTTCGTACTTTGTCACAGTGACAATCAATATGAAAGCCGCTAGAGACCTCATACGGTTGTCACTGTGACAAAGGACGAAATGGGTCGGAATTTATATTCCTTGACTGTACATCGGTGGACCTAATATGTCTTTTGTAATATATTATGCCTTTTTCTGTTTGGCCCTATGGTTGACTGGTAGAGAATGCCACAAGGCATTAAGTCCGCCTTTTGTACTTCTTATGATATGCATATAAATAAATAAAATAATAAGGTCAACCGTAGCCGTAGTCTAGTCACACCATTCCGAGTGCGCCGACCTATCGACCGCGCGATAATTGCCGTAATCGCCGAGATTTCTGGCCCCACTTACTAATTGCTTTATCTTTATATGACCGTTAGCTGCGGGAAGACAATGGGTTTGATTTCTTTTACACGTGACGTTACGAGTGTTGTTTTCAGTAGTCTAAGAACCCTTAAGTAATAATTGTGACTTGAATAGCTACAGCTGTAAGTACCTCCAAGATCGAGACAACTGCCGTGTACTCGTGTCGGAGGCCAAGACTCATTTTGGGTCGCTGCGCCAAGTACTTACTGTACCTCCCAAAACAGATGCGGATTGCGAGCCGCGATTTGCCAACCCCTGTCATAGGGAAAGATGAGGACTTTAGCCTAAAAGTTTTAGACTTGTAAGGCCTGATCCCATTGTAATGTATTTCGAAATTTTATAAAAATAAGTAAACCAGGCGTGGCTCACTCCGCGATTTCGTCGCTTTGCAACATGCAGATAGCTACAAATACATCCGTCCGACACCAATTTTGGTGGTTAACCATAAGCCGCGCGTGCCGCTGTCGACACCTAGCGGTCATATCTGTTCTAATCGTAATAGATGCGTTTTGTTAGAGATTGAATCTTCTGTACCTAGTACTATTATTTATTCTGTGCCTGTGCTAATAACGTTCTTTTAGTTAGCTAGTTAAAGAGTCCATCAACGTGCACACTAGCGCCACTGCTAAATAAACGTGATTATTTAAATTTAATGAAAGATATTTAAGAAAGGGGGCCCGTTACGTACTGTATTTTTATTTTAAGTACCTTTTGAATACATCAAACTAGTCTTTATGTTGCTGGATTGGTCTATCTATGCGTCCAAAGTTAAAACGGCCGTTTTTGTTTTGACTTCATAGTTCATAGATCGACGAATCCAGCAAAATAAAAACTAGTTTGATGTATTCAAAAGGTACTTAAGGCACTGGTCCCACCGCGAGCTAGTAAGCTATGAGCTATCGGCTATAAACACGAACAAAAGATAAGCACTTCCGTGTAAATAAAAGAGACACGGCGATATTTATAGCTCACCGCTGGGCGAGTAACTATAAATATCGCCGTGTCTCTTTTATTTACACGGGAGTGCCTCTCTTTTGTTCGTGTTTATAGCCGATAGCTCATAGCTTACTAGCTCGCGGTGGGACCAGTGCCTAAATACAAAATGCAGTACGTAGCGTAGCGGCCACCATTTATTAATACCTTTCGTTAAATTTAACCCCTGTCAAAGGTAAAGGTGGGGACTTAAGCCTAAAACTTACTAAGGCCTGATCCAAGTTGCAATGCGTTTCGAAATTTTATAAAAATAACTGAGACTCTAAGGATGGGTCTCAAATTCCCATACACACTGACCCACTTCCATTGCTCCTGAGTACAACGACTGTCTTGTCCCAAACAACAGACATTCCGCGAATCTGCAAGCGCGACCTCATTTCAAAAGAAAGCCCTCTGAGGTCGTTAACCTCAAGGACCAGCGTGCTGACAAAACATAACCCTTATCGTAAAGACATAAGAGTTCATTATTGGTCAGTTAGCGTTGCTGTTAGTATAGTCGCCATCAGATATATCGGAGCGGGCAAGGCGCTCACGAATATCTGAATACGCCTGTATTGCCAAGGCGCTAGAGTGCGTGTTCAGATGTATTTGAGCACCTCGGCCGCTCCGATATATCTGGCGGCGACTGTACAGAGTGTACAGTCGAGCATTGATAAACATAATTGGTATAATGGGACTAATTTTTGAATGGCGTCAGCGATGACTCAGACCTCTGTTATGTTATGGTGTGTGTTCATTTTGAGTTATGGACGTTTTAGATAAACTCTTGATAAATAATTGACTGTCTAAGCGAGAAGATTCAATTTTTAGGGTTCCGTACCCAAAGGGTA
This sequence comes from Cydia fagiglandana, assembly GCF_963556715.1. NCBI lineage: Eukaryota > Metazoa > Arthropoda > Insecta > Lepidoptera > Tortricidae > Cydia > Cydia fagiglandana. The sequence goes on from NC_085955.1 coordinate 9,548,594, forward strand.
AAAACGGGACCGTATTACTAAGACTCCACTGTCCGTCTGTCCGGCTGTCTGTTACCAGGCTGTATCTCATAGACAGTTGAAATTTTCACAGATGATGTATTTCTGTTGCCGCTATAACAACAAATACTAAAAACTACGGAACCCTCGGTGGGCGAGTCCGACTTGCACTTGTCCGGTTTTTTTTATTATTAAAGCAACAAGCACAGCCTACCGGGCTACCGTATTGCCCAGTGTTGCTCCACAAAAGTTTTTTACGGTGTAAATGCAATGCACCTTTACCACAGTGTAAAAAGTAACAGTGGACCGACGCCGTTGATATTTGCGTAAATGCCGACACCGCACAAGAACACAGTAGGGTTGTCACATACTTTTACACAACTGCCCAAAATAATATGTGATAATTAATAAAATAAGACATCCTTGTAAGTAGTACCGAGCTACTAGCAATGGCGATGTATGCAGCTCGGGTGCGCGACGTATATTGTTTCATAGACTGTGCCTTTACGCTGGTATCTTGTTTGCAACCATCGCGGCAAAAACCATCGAACTGCACGCGTATGGCATACAGGGTGCATACAGGCCATAACCACAGAATAAATAATAGTACTAGGTACAGTAGACTCACTCTCTAACAAAACGCGTCTGTCACGATCAGCACAGATATGGCCGCTAGGTGGCGACAGCGCCACGCGCGGCTTATGGCAAACCCCAAAATTGGGGTCGAACGGATGTACTTTTAGCTAACTGTAGCAAAGCGACGAAATCGCGGAGTGAGCCACGCCTGCCATAACCTATGTAATTATAGGTTGACGCCGCTAAGTCTAGACTCTATGGCGATTATTTTTCGTTCTGGGGTTGGTATAACATGACTTTTATGACCTCGCAGGTTTACAATTTTCTTTATATCGCTTTTGCCTGGCATTCGTTTAATGGTTCGGGGCAAAAAGCAATTTATTTGCATGATTGCATGCAAGACTCTAATGGCATTTATTTTCGCAGATAAGCAAATACCAAATGGCCTGAAATATGAAACTTATACAACAAAGCTTTCTACCGATATAAGGTTGATCCCATGCGTTGTTAGGCATGATCTACAATATATCTAATTTAATTTAATATATTATGGCTAAATCCCTAGTAATATTTAAAAAAATCGTTTATTTCAGACAGACTGCCATCGCGTTTAGCCTCATTACTACTAAACTTAAAACTAGAGTTAATATTATATAAAACAAAATAAAAATAATAATTTATATATACCTATGTATAATAAATTATAAATATATTATAAATGCGAAAGTGTCTGTCTGTCTGTCACATCTTCACGCTTAAACCGCTGAACCGATTTCGATGAAACTTGGTATGAAGATAGTTGCAGTCCCGTCACAAAGAGTAGTTTTTATCAATATAAAGAAACCGGGAAGTGGGTCAAATTTAACTTGCAAAATTTGATCTGTACAAACATAGGGGCTATTCATAAATTACGTCGCATGATTTTTGGATGATTTTAGAGGGTTTAAAAACCGATGACGTAATTTATGGACCCGGGCGGGACCCGGGTATGTCCTTAAACTACGTCCAAGACCACCGGTGGACGGGCAGCAGCGTCCCTCAAATTCGGTGTACTCGACTGCGATCGCCAACCCGCCTGCCAAGCGTGGCGATTATGGCATTCACCCCCCATAACAAGGGGGAGGCCTATGTTCAGCAGTGGACGTCTTATGGCTGAGATGATGATGATGATGAATTTATGGACAGCCCCATAGTTACAAAGCTAATTCAATGCAAGTAAAAGCTTGTGAATTACCATATTCCCTTGATCTCGAGAAAGATATTCCGCGTTCAGAAATGAACCGCTACGCATATGCTCGTGAAGTTGACCACCCCATATCGTTTGCCCGCAAATGGCATAGCTATATCGTTTGTTCATCGTTAGTTCACGTTTGTTCAGCAGGTAAAATCGTAAGGACCCGATTCTAACATCATTTTTTTTTAAAAACAAAAGGGGGTGGCTGTCTTCACGCTAGCCACCCCAAACCACTTTTTGTAATTTTTTTTGGTCTAGATAGCAAGATATTCGTTAGTTCACGTTTGTTCAGGCATTAAAATCGTTAGGACCCGATTCCTTCATTTTTTTTTATTTTTTTAAAGTGGGGTGGCTGTCTTCACGCTAGCCACCCCACCCCGAAATCAGCCAAACTAACCATGTGAAGTCACCGAGCGACGTTAGTTCACGTTTGTTCAGGCATTAAAATCGTTAGGATCTCATTAGATTTGCCATAAAAAAATAAAATCGAAAAATTCATATATATGGGCCAGCGGAGTCAAGTAATGTGGCCTAGCAAGCAATCGACGCGGATACTAACGATTCTTTAGCTTGAATAAACTTATATAGACGATATTTAAACGATTAATGACAGTGCCTTGCGGGCGTTCAAAAGATAATAAGAGATATCCGTAGTTTATATTTTTTTATAATATGGGGGTGGCTGTCTTCACGCTAACCACCCCAAACCACTTTTAGTACAAAAATTTGGTCTAGTTAGCAAGATATTCGTTAGTTCACGTTTGTTCAGGCATTAAAGTCGTTAGGACCCGATTCCTTAATTTTTTTTAATTTTTTCAAAGTGGGGTGGCTGTCTTCACGCTAGCCACCACACCCCGAAACCAGCCAAACTAACCATGTGAAGTCATCGAGCGACGTTAGTTCACGTTTGTTCAGGCATTTAAATCGTTAGGATCTCATTAGATTTGCTATAAAAAAATAAAATCCAAAAATTCATATATATGGGCCAGCGGAGTCAAGTAATGTGGCCTAGCAAGCAATCGACGCGGATGCTAACGATTCTTTAGCTTGAATAAACTTATATAGACGATATTTAAACGATTAATGACAGTGCCTTGCGGGCGTTCAAAAGATAATAAGAGATATCCGTAGTTTTATATTTTATTATAATATGGGGGTGGCTGTCTTCACGCTAACCACCCTAAACCACTTTTAGTACAAAAATTTGGTCTAGTTAGCAAGATATTCGTTAGTTCACGTTTGTTCAGGCATTAAAATCGTTAGGACCCGATTCCTTAATTTATTTTAATTTTTCAAAGTGGGGTGGCTGTCTTCACGCTAGCCACCACACCCCGAAACCAGCCAAACTAACCATGTGAAGTCATCGAGCGACGTTAGTTCACGTTTGTTCAGGCATTTAAATCGTTAGGATCTCATTAGATTTGCTATAAAAAAATAAAATCCAAAAATTCATATATATGGGCCAGCCGAGGCAAGTAATGTGCCTAAGTCGACGGCTGAAAAAAATAGTCAGGATCGGGTCCTTACAATGCCACTTGCAGGACAACGTCAGCTGACCATGCTGATTCAAGATAGATAGGTCATTTGCGGGCGATCGATACAGATTTACCGGCAAAAAATAAAACTTGAAAATCTGAATTACTCAAATTCTGATACTAAGTCGCAGGCTGAAAAAAATACTCAGAAGCGGGTCCTTACGACGCCACTTGCAGGACAATGTCAGCTGACCATGCTGATTCAAGGTAGATAGGTCATTTGCGGGCGATCGAAACAGATTTACCGAAAAAAAAAAACTTGAAAATCAGAATTAGAGTCTGGCTACTGAAATTTTACCTAAATTATTAGCGGGAAATTCAAAAAATCTTGGGCTGGTCACACTTTGTGTAGTAGGAATTATAGTTTTGATACTAGACAATATCTTTGATATTCTGTGCACAAGTAAGGTACCTAAGGAAATAAGCTAAATAAACGTTTAAGTGCACTCAAAGTCAGCTCACATAATTTCTACCACTATTTAAAGTACAGTCAACGACAAACACACATGTTTACGTTCCAATATTTAGATTTTATAGATATTTTTCAGAAATTTTAATTTATCCGTTTCTTTATACACTTGTCCTATTTATGAGATTCAGGCATTAATAAATTCACGTACTTAATCAAAGTAATCGGCAAATGTTAGAACTAGTACATAAAGTATCAAATAATTTATAGAGAACCAACCTCCTAATTTGTTTACATTTGGTTAGAAGTTGTAAACATTGCACTTTTTCATTATACAACGCTACACGTCGACTTCGCACATCGTCGTAATTATTTACGAGCTTAAATAATAGTTTGTGAACCTCACTCAGCATAGAAATTATTAATATTATTTAAAATAAACCCCATAAAAACCGCAAACAATTTGAATGAATGACATAAATTGACAACTGACTTTTAGCTTTTTTTAAAATCATAGACAATTGGTGATACAACAACGAAATATCTGTCAACAATTTTTGGCTAGCCAGACTCTACTCAACTTATGCTCCTAAGTCGACGGCTGAAAAAAATAGTCAGGATCGGGTCCTTACGATGCCACTGGCAGGACAACGTCAGCTGACCATGCTGATTCAAGATAGATAGGCCAGGTGCGGGCGATCGAAACAGATTTACCGGAAAAAAATAAAACTTGAAAATCTGAATTACTCAAATTATGCTCCCAAGTCGACGGCTGAAAAAAATACTCAGAATCGGGTCCTTACGATGCCACTTGCAGAACAATGTCAGCTGACCATGCTGATTCTAGATAAATAGGTCATTTGCGGGCGATCGAAACAGATTAACCAGAAAAAAATAAAACTTGAAAATCTGAATTAGTCAAATTATGCTTTTAAATCGCAGGCTGAAAAAAATACTCAGAATCGGGTCCTTACGATGCCACTTGCAGGACAACGTCAGCAGACCATACTGATTCAAGATATATAGGTCACTTGCGGGCGTTCGAAACAGAATAACCGGAAAAAAATAAAACTTGAAAATATGAATTAGTCAAATTATGCTTTTAAATCGCAGGCTGAAAAAAATACTCAGAATCGGGTCCTTACCATGCCACTTGCAGGAAAATATCAGCTGACCATGCTGATTCAAGATAGATAGGTCATTTGCGGGCGATCGAAACAGATTTACCGGAAAAAAAAAACTTGAAAATCTGAATTACTCAAATTATGCTCCCAAGTCGACGGCTGAAAAAAATACTCAGAATCGGGTCCTTACGATGCCACTTACAGGACAATGTCAGCTGACCATGTTGATTCAAGATAGATAGGTCATTTGCGGGCGATCGAAACAGATTTGCCGGAAAAAATTAAAACTTAAAAATCTGAATGACTCAAATTATGCTTTTAAATCTCAGGCTGAAAAAAATACTCAGAATAGGGTCCTTACGATACCACTTGCAGGACAATGTCAGCTGATCATGCTGATTCAAGATAGATAGGTAATTTGCGGGCGATCGAAACAGATTTACCGGAAAAAAATAAAACTTGAAAATCTGAATAACTCAACTTATGCTCCTAAGTCGACGGCTGAAAAAAATAGTCAGAATCGGGTCCTTACGATGCCACTTGCAGGACAATGTCAGCTAACCATGCTGATTCAAGATAGATAGGTCATTTGCGGGCAATCGAAACAGATTAACCAGAAAAAAATTAAACTTGAAAATCTGAATTACTCAACTTATGCACCTAAGTCGACGGCTGAAAAAAATAGTCAGGATCGGATTTTTACGATGCCACTTGCAGGACAATGTCAGCTGGCCATGCTGATTCAAGATAGATAGACCATTTGCAGGCGATCGAAACAGATTAACCAGAAAAAAATTAAACTTGAAAATCTGAATTACTCAACTTATGCTCCTAAGTCGACGGCTGAAAAAAATAGTCAGGATCGGATCCTTACGATGCCTCTTGCAAGACAATGTCAGCTGGCCATGCTGATTCAAGATAGATAGGTCATTTGCGGGCGTACGAAACAGATTTACCGGAAAAAAATAAAACTTGAAAATCTGAATTACTCAACTTATGCTCCTAAGTCGACGGCTGGAAAAAATAGTCAGGATCGGGTCCTTACGATGCCACTTGCAGGAAAACGTCAGCTTACCATGCTGATTCAAGATAGATAGGTAGGTCATTTGCGGGCGATCGAAACAGATTTACCGGAAAAAAATAAAACTTGAAATCTAACATCATTTTTTTTAAAAAACAAAAGGGGGTGGCTGTCTTCACGCTAGCCACTCCAAACCACTTTTTGCATTTTTTTTTGGTCTAGATAGCAAGATATTCGTTAGTTCACCTTTGTTCAGGCATTAAAATCGTTAGGACCCGATTCCTTCATTTTTTTTTTTTAAAGTGCCTTCACGCTAGCCACCCCACCCCGAAATCAGCCAAACTAACCATGTGAAGTCATCGAGCGACGTTAGTTCACGTTTGTTCAGGCATTAAAATCGTTAGGATCTCATTAGATTTGCCATAAAAAAATTAAATCGAAAAATTCATATATATGGGCCAGCGGAGTCAAGTAATGTGGCCTAGCAAGCAATCGACGCGGATACTAACGATTCTTTAGCATGAATAAACTTATATAGACGATATTTAAGCGATAAATTACAGTGCCTTGCGGGCGTTCAAAAGATAATAAGAGATATCCGTAGTTTTATATTTTTTTAATACTATGGGGGTGGCTGTCTTCACGCTAGCCACCTCAAATCACTTTTATTATTATTTTTTGGTCTAGATTGCAAGATTTTCCTTAGTTCACGTTTGTTCAGGTATTTAAATCGTTAGGACCCGATTCCTTCATTTTTTTTATTTTTTCAAAGTGGGGTGGCTGTCTTCACGCTAGCCACCCCACCCCGAAATCAGCCATACTAACCATGTGAAGTCATCGAGCGACGTTAGTTCACGTTTGTTCAGGCATTAAAATCGTTAGGATCTCATTAGATTTGCCATAAAAAAATAAAATCTAAATTTCATATATACGGGCCAGCCGAGGCAAGTAATGTGCCTAAGTCGACGGCTGAAAAAAATACTCAGAATCGGGTCCTTACGATGCCACTTGCAGGACAACCTCAGCAGACCATACTGATTCAAGATAGATAGGTCATTTGCGGGCGTTCAAAACAGCTTTGCCGGAAAAAATTAAAACTTGAAAATCTGAATTACTTAACTTACGCTACTAAGTCGCAGGCTGAAAAAAATACTCAGAATCGGGTCCTTACGAGGCCACTTGCAGGACAACATCAACAGACTATACTGATTCAAGATAGATAGGTCATTTGCGGGCGATCGAAACAGATTAACCGGAAAAAATAAAACTTGAAAATCTGAATTAGTCAAATTATGCTTTTAAATCGCAGGCTGAAAAAAATACTTAGAATCGGGTCCTTACAATGCCACTTGCAGGAAAACGTCAGCTGACCATGCTGAGTCAAGATAGATAGGTCATTTGCGGGCGATCGAAACAGATTTACCGGAAAAAAATAAAACTTTAAAATCTGAATTACTCAACTTATGCTCCTAAGTCGACGGCTGAAAACAATACTCAGAATCGGGTCCTTACGATGCCACTTGCAGGACAACCTCAGCAGACCATACTGATCCAAGATAGGTCATTTGCGGGCGATCGAAACAGATTTACCGGAAAAAAATAAAACTTGAAAATCTGAATTACTCAAATTATGATACTAAGTCGCAGGCTGAAAAAAATACTCAGAATCGGGTCCTTACGATGCCACTTGCAGGACGACGTCAGCAGACGATACTGATTCAAGATAAATAGGTCATTTGCGGGCGATCGAAACAGATTAACCGGAAAAAAATAAAACTTGAAAATCTGAATTACTCAAATTATGCTTTTAAATCTCAGGCTGAAAAAAATACTCAGAATCGGGTCCTTACGATGCCACTTGCAGGACAATCTCAGCAGACCATACTGATTCAAGATAGATAGGTCATTTGCGGGCGTTCAAAACAGCTTTGCCGGAAAAAATTAAAACTTGAAAATCTGAATTACTTAACTTACGCTACTAAGTCGCAGGCTGAAAAAAATACTCAGAATCGGGTCCTTACGAGGCCACTTGCAGGACAACATCAACAGACTATACTGATTCAAGATAGATAGGTCATTTGCGGGCGATCGAAACAGATTAACCGGAAAAAATAAAACTTGAAAATCTGAATTAGTCAAATTATGCTTTTAAATCGCAGGCTGAAAAAAATACTTAGAATCGGGTCCTTACAATGCCACTTGCAGGAAAACGTCAGCTGACCATGCTGAGTCAAGATAGATAGGTCATTTGCGGGCGATCGAAACAGATTTACCGGAAAAAAATAAAACTTTAAAATCTGAATTACTCAACTTATGCTCCTAAGTCGACGGCTGAAAACAATACTCAGAATCGGGTCCTTACGATGCCACTTGCAGGACAACCTCAGCAGACCATACTGATCCAAGATAGGTCATTTGCGGGCGATCGAAACAGATTTACCGGAAAAAAATAAAACTTGAAAATCTGAATTACTCAAATTATGATACTAAGTCGCAGGCTGAAAAAAATACTCAGAATCGGGTCCTTACGATGCCACTTGCAGGACGACGTCAGCAGACGATACTGATTCAAGATAAATAGGTCATTTGCGGGCGATCGAAACAGATTAACCGGAAAAAAATAAAACTTGAAAATCTGAATTACTCAAATTATGCTTTTAAATCTCAGGCTGAAAAAAATACTCAGAATCGGGTCCTTACGATGCCACTTGCAGGACAATGTCAGCTGACCATGCTGATTCAAGATAGATAGGTCATTTGCGGGCGATCGAAACAGCTTTTGCTTCAGCTTTTACCATGCTAATTCTGAGTATTTTTGTTAGTCGTCGACTGAGGAGCATAATTTGAGTCATTCAGATTTTCAAATTTTAATTTTTTCCGGCAAATCTGTTTCGATCGCCCGCAAATGACCTATCTATCTTGCATCAGTATGGTCTGCTGACTTCGTCCTGCAAGTGGCATCGTTAGGACCCGATTCTGAGTATTTTTTTCAGCCTGCGACATAGTATCATAATTTGAGTAATTCAGATTTTCAAGTTTTATTTTTTTCCGGTAAATCTGTTTCGATTGCCCGCAAATGACCTATCTATCTTGCATCAGTATGGTCTGCTGACGTCGTCCTGCCAGTGGCATCGTATGGACCCGATTCTGATTTTTTTTTCAGCCTGCGATTTAAAAGCATAATTTGACTAATTCATATTTTCAAGTTTTATTTTTTTCCGGTTATTCTGTTTCGAACGCCCGCAAGTGACCTATATATCTTGAATCAGTATGGTCTGCTGACGTTGTCCTGCAAGTGGCATCGTAAGGACCCGATTCTGAGTATTTTTTTCAGCCTGCGATTTAAAAGCATAATTTGAGTCATTCAGATTTTCTAGTTTTAATTTTTTCCGGCAAATCTGTTTCGATCGCCCGCAAATGACCTATCTATCTTGCATCAGTATGGTCTGCTGACGTCGTCCTGCAAGTGGCATCGTAAGGACCCGATTCTGAGTATTTTTTTCAGCCTGCGACTTAGTATCATAATTTGAGTAATTCAGATTTTCAAGTTTTATTTTTTTCCGGTAAATCTATTTCGATCGCCCGCAAATGACCTATCTTGGATCAGTATGGTCTGCTGAGGTTGTCCTGCAAGTGGCATCGTAAGGACCCGATTCTGAGTATTTTTTTCAGCCTGCGACTTAGTATCATAATTTGAGTAATTCAGATTTTCAAGTTTTATTTTTTTCCGGTAAATCTGTTTCGATCGCCCGCAAATGACCTATCTTGGATCAGTATGGTCTGCTGAGGTTGTCCTGCAAGTGGCATCGTTAGGACCCGATTCTGAGTATTTTTTTCAGCCTGCGACTTAGTATCATAATTTGAGTAATTCAGATTTTCAAGTTTTATTTTTTTCCGGTAAATCTGTTTCGATCGCCCGCAAATGACCTATCTATCTTGAATCAGGATGGTCAGCTGACGTTGTCCTGCAAGTGGCATCGTAAGGACCCGATTCTGAGTATTTTTTTCAGCCGTCGACTTGGGAGCATAAGTTGAGTAATTCAGATTTTCAAGTTTATTTTTTTCCGGTAAATCTGTTTCGATTGCCCGTAAATTGCCTATCTATCTTGAATCAGCATGGTCAGCTGACATTGTTCTGCAAGTGGCATCGTAAGGACCCGATTCTGAGTATTTTTTCAGCCTGAGATTTAAAAGCATAATTTGACTAATTCAGATTTTCAAGTTTTATTTTTTTCCGGCAAAGCTGTTTTGATCGCCCGCAAATGACCTATCTATCTTGAATTAGTATAGTCTGTTGACGTTGTCCTGCAAGTGGCATCGTAAGGACCCGATTCTGAGTATTTTTTCAGCCGTCGACTTAGAAGCGTAAGTCGAGTTATTCAGATTTTCAAGTTTTAATTTTTTCCGGCAAAGCTGTTTTGATCGCCCGCAAATGACCTATCTATCTTGAATCAGTGTAGTCTGTTGATGTTGTCCTGCAAGTGGCATCGTAAGGACCCGATTCTGAGTATTTTTTTCAGCCGTCGACTTCGAAGCGTAAGTCGAGTTATTCAGATTTTCAAGTTTTAATTTTTTCCGGCAAAGCTGTTTTGATCGCCCGCAAATGACCTATCTAACTTGAATCAGTATAGTCTGTTGACGTTGTCCTGCAAGTGGCATCGTATGGACCCGATTCTAAGTATTTTTTTCAGCCGTCGACTTAGAAGCGTAAGTCGAGTTATTCAGATTTTCAAGTTTTAATTTTTTCCGGCAAAGCTGTTTTGATCGCCCGCAAATGACCTATCTATCTTGAATCAGTATAGTCTGTTGACGTTGTCCTGCAAGTGGCATCGTAAGGACCCGATTCTGAGTATTTTTTTCAGCCTGCGACTTAGGAGCGTAAGTTGAGTTATACAGATTTTCAAGTTTGATTTTTTTCTGGTTAATCTGTTTCGAACGCCCGCAAATGACTAATCTATCTTGAATCAGTATAGTCTTCTGACGGTGTCCTGAAAGTAGCATCGTAAGGACCCGATTCTGAATATTTTTTTCAGCCGTCGACTTAGGAGCGTAAGTCGAGTTATTCAGATTTTCAAGTTTTAATTTTTTCCGGCAAAGCTGTTTTGATCGCCCGCAAATGACCTATCTATCTTGGATCAGTATGGTCTGCTGAGGTTGTCCTGCAAGTGGCATCGTAAGGACCCGATTCTGAGTATTTTTTTCAGCCGTCGACTTAGGCACATTACTTGCCTCGGCTGGCCCGTATATATGAAATTTAGATTTTATTTTTTTATGGCAAATCTAATGAGATCCTAACGATTTTAATGCCTGAACAAACGTGAACTAACGTCGCTCGATGACTTCACATGGTTAGTATGGCTGATTTCGGGGTGGGGTGGCTAGCGTGAAGACAGCCACCCCACTTTGAAAAAATAAAAAAAATTAGGGAATCGGGTCCCAACGATTTAAATACCTGAACAAACGTGAACTAAGGAATATCTTGCTATCTAGACCAAAAATTATAATAAAAGTGATTTGAGGTGGCTAGCGTGAAGACAGCCACCCCCATAGTATTAAAGAAATATAAAACTACGGATATCTCTTATTATCTTTTGAACGCCCGCAAGGCACTGTAATTTTTCGCTTAAATATCGTCTATATAAGTTTATTCATGCTAAAGAATCGTTAGTATCCGCGTCGATTGCATGCTAGGCCACATTACTTGACTCCGCTGGCCCATATATATGAATTTTTCGATTTTATTTTTTTATGGCAAATCTAATGAGATCCTAACGATTTTAATGCCTGAACTAACGTGAACTAACGTCGCTCGATGACTTCACATGGTTAGTTTGGCTGATTTCGGGGTGGGGTGGCTAGCGTGAAGACAGCCACCCCACTTTAAAAAAATAAAAAAAAATGAAGGAATCGGGTCCTAACGATTTTAATGCCTGAATAAACGTGAACTAACGAATATCTTGGTATCTAGACCAAAAAAAAATACAAAAAGTGGTTTGGGGTGGCTAGCGTGAAGACAGCCACCCCCTTTTGTTTTAAAAAAAAAATGATGTTAGATTTCAAGTTTTATTTTTCTCCGGTAAATCTGTTTCGATCGCCCGCAAATGACCTACCTATCTATCTTGAATCAGCATGGTAAGCTGACGTTTTCCTGCAAGTGGCATCGTAAGGACCCGATCCTGACTATTTTTTCCAGCCGTCGACTTAGGAGCATAAGTTGAGTAATTCAGATTTTCAAGTTTTATTTTTTTCCGGTAAATCTGTTTCGTACGCACGCAAATGACCTATCTATCTTGAATCAGCATGGTCAGCTGACATTGTCCTGCAAGTGGCATCGTAAGGACCCGATTCTGAGTATTTTTTTCAGCCTGAGATTTAAAAGCATAATTTGACTAATTCAGATTTTCAAGTTTTATTTTTTTCTGGTTAATCTGTTTCGATCGTCCGCAAATGACCTATTTATCTAGAATCAGCATGGTCAGCTGACATTGTTCTACAAGTGGCATCGTAAGGACCCGATTCTGAGTATTTTTTTCAGCCGTCGACTTGGGAGCATAATTTGAGTAATTCAGATTTTCAAGTTTTATTTTTTTCCGGTAAATCTGTTTCGATCGCCCGCACCTGGCCTATCTATCTTGAATCAGCATGGTCAGCTGACGTTGTCCTGCCAGTGGCATCGTAAGGACCCGATCCTGACTATTTTTTTCAGCCGTCGACTTAGGAGCATAAGTTGAGTAATTCTGATTTTCAAGTTTTTTTTTTTCGGTAAATCTGTTTCGATCGCCCGCAAATGACCTATCTACCTTGAATCAGCATGGTCAGCTGACATTGTCCTGCAAGTGGCGTCGTAAGGACCCGCTTCTGAGTATTTTTTTCAGCCTGCGACTTAGTATCATAATTTGAGTAATTCAGATTTTCAAGTTTTATTTTTTGCCGGTAAATCTGTATCGATCGCCCGCAAATGACCTATCTATCTTGAATCAGCATGGTCAGCTGACGTTGTCCTGCAAGTGGCATTGTAAGGACCCGATCCTGACTATTTTTTTCAGCCGTCGACTTAGGCACATTACTTGCCTCGGCTGGCCCATATATATGAATTTTTGGATTTTATTTTTTTATAGCAAATCTAATGAGATCCTAACGATTTAAATGCCTGAACAAACGTGAACTAACGTCGCTCGATGACTTCACATGGTTAGTTTGGCTGGTTTCGGGGTGTGGTGGCTAGCGTGAAGACAGCCACCCCACTTTGAAAAAATTAAAAAAAATTAAGGAATCGGGTCCTAACGATTTTAATGCCTGAACAAACGTGAACTAACGAATATCTTGCTAACTAGACCAAATTTTTGTACTAAAAGTGGTTTGGGGTGGTTAGCGTGAAGACAGCCACCCCCATATTATAAAAAAATATAAAACTACGGATATCTCTTATTATCTTTTGAACGCCCGCAAGGCACTGTCATTAATCGTTTAAATATCGTCTATATAAGTTTATTCAAGCTAAAGAATCGTTAGTATCCGCGTCGATTGCTTGCTAGGCCACATTACTTGACTCCGCTGGCCCATATATATGAATTTTTCGATTTTATTTTTTTATGGCAAATCTAATGAGATCCTAACGATTTTAATGCCTGAACAAACGTGAACTAACGTCGCTCGGTGACTTCACATGGTTAGTTTGGCTGATTTCGGGGTGGGGTGGCTAGCGTGAAGACAGCCACCCCACTTTAAAAAAATAAAAAAAAATGAAGGAATCGGGTCCTAACGATTTTAATGCCTGAACAAACGTGAACTAACGAATATCTTGCTATCTAGACCAAAAAAAATTACAAAAAGTGGTTTGGGGTGGCTAGCGTGAAGACAGCCACCCCCTTTTGTTTTTTAAAAAAAATGATGTTAGAATCGGGTCCTTACGATTTTACCTGCTGAACAAACGTGAACTAACGATGAACAAACGATATAGCTATGCCATTTGCGGGCAAACGGTATGGGGTGGTCAACTTCACGAGCATGCTACGCATATCAGTGTTGCCGACTCGGATTTTGAAAAAATGCTAGACTAATGTGTAGATTATGCCAAAGTTACGCCAAAGTTTTTTGAAATATGCTACAAAAAAATGCTAAAATGTCACTTTAAATTAGACACTTAAAACATATACATTTTTCAAATTTGCCGCCTTTTTCTACTGACAAGATCTGCTTGACCAACTTTATATAGTCCGTCGACGTCCCGGATGGACGTCCACAAAAGTCAAAATTCATATGAAAATATGAAACACATAAGACGATGGCGCATATTGTTGCTGCTAAGTTGGTGCAAACTTGGCTTAGACTAAATTATGCTAAAAAATATATATATAAGCGAAAATATGCCAGATCTGGCATCATTTATGCCAAGTTGGCAACACTGTCGCGTATTATCATGGTTCATTTACATTTGAATGGGACCAGACCTGGTACCTTAACCTAGGCCTAGGCCCTGTCGCCCCCGCAGTTCAATTACCGGTGACTCACTGGGCGTAGGTTCGATGCCAGACCTGAATCGAACTTGTTCAATATTTGTTTGGTTTAATTTCTTTACTTGTGATATTGCAGTCAAAAGGCTCTACCATAAATATTGTAAGGTGCAGGGGGCAATTTTGACTGATAATGTCGCCATAGCATAAATATATATATAATAACATAAATCTTCACTCCGCACTTCAAAATAGCGAGACTATTTTACGAAATTTTGGAGCGCGTGGCCTTGACCGGTCGGATGGAAAATATTTAAAAAAAATACACGTCAGGTTAAGTGGGGGAGGGGGCAGCCAAAAACCTCTCCATATTTCACCAAGGGAGAGCGGTCAAACAGTAGCCGAATATACCTCGCGTGATATATGCACAACCTCATGACGGTTTTCCCAGCATAACATAGCAGCATAGCGGTTTAGGTTTCATTTTATTATACGTCTTCTCCATATTGAACTTACTATTTTTGTGCTAGAAGCAGGCGTGGCTCACTCCGTCGTCGCTTTGCAACAGGTAGCTAAAAGTACATCCGTTCCACACCAATTTTGGTGGCTAGCCATAAGCTGCGCGTGGCGCTGTCGCCACCTAGCGGCCATATCTGTCCTGATCGTAACAGACGCGCTTTGTTAGAGAGTGAGTCTTCTGTCTGTACCTAGTACTATTAACTATTTATTCTGTGCTAGAAGTTCAATTCTACGTCCCGAAGAAACTCTGAAGGTGTAATATAGGATAGGACTAGGTATGTCATTTGGACACTAAACGTTCCAGGCACTGCACAGGTGGGTTCCGGATGCGGCGTTCCGCAGGACGCGTCCAATTGGGGCCGCGGCGGAACTCGCAAGATGGCGGTTAACGTTCCATTCCAAATTCAAAGTTCGAACTTCGATAGCGATTTGGAATATTTGGATTTCGAATTGCGGTATTTGAGTGAGAGGTGCGGAAGCGAGCGGACGTGTAATTTGATGACAACAATTCTGGCGAACAGTATTTTTATATAAGTACTAGGTAAAATAAGCTAATGAGGTGACTTTTTTCTCACATATGAATCTTATTTCAAAAATCTCAAATTGTGACAGGCTCGGGTACAATTTGTGACGGTTAAGTAATAAAATGTAAAAAGTCTAGCTTCCGCTATAACAAAGTTCTCCCTAAGTTCAAACTGTTCAAAGTTGACCTGTGATCTTTAACTTGATAGTATAAATAAAAGCTTGTAATTAACAAGTCCTTTTTAGGGTTCCGTACCCAAAGGGTAAAACGGGACCCTATTACTAAGACTTCGCTGTCCGTCCGTCCGTCTGTCACCAGGCTGTATCTCACGAACCGTGATAGCTAGACAGTTGAAATTTTCACAGATGATGTATTTCTGTTGCCGCTATAACAACAAATACTAAAAACAGAATAAAATAAAGATTTAAATGGGGCTCCCATACAACAAACGTGATTTTTGACCAAAGTTAAGCAACGTCGGGAGTGGTCAGTACTTGGATGGGTGACGGTTTTTTTTTTGCTATTTTTTTGTTTTTTTTTGCATTATGGTACGGAACCCTTCGTGCGCGAGTCCGACTCGCACTTGCCCGGTTTTTATTCTTACACATAATACAATAACGTTTACGTAATAGCTTGTCATTAACGGTATGTCATTAACTAAACAATGGGTTCTCTTCTCACACATGGTATAATTCGTTTATTCTGTTACCGCATTTAGCAAAACTGTAAAATATGCATGAATACGACAATGTTTAGAGTCTGACTAAGTTAATTTTGCACAGATTCGAATATACTTGCATATTAAGCTAAATATAATAGGAGCCACGTCTGCCAACAAACCGCTATGTGGTTTGGCAGAAGAATGTATTGTATCTAAATGCAAGTAAGCTTGTGAATAAACGCTTTATTTTTTTGTTATTTTTTTTATAAATATAAAACCGGCCAGGTGCGAGTCGGACTCACATTTCTAGGGTTCCGTACATAAGTCCGACTCACGCTTGACTGCACATTTATAATAGGTTTTCCTGTCATCTATAGGTACAGAACTATTTTGTGTATTTTTTTCAAAATTTTAGACCCAGTAGTTTCGGAGATAAAAAGGGGGGGGGGGGATAATGTACCAAATTTCAACTTAATTGGTCCAGTAGTTTCCGAGAAAATAGCCTGTGACAGACGGACAGACAGACAGACGCACGAGTGATACTATAGGTAAGGGTTCCGTTTTTTTCTTTTTGAGGTACGGAACCCTAACAAGTGAGGGAGTGTGATTTTAAACGTCATAGAAATTTGGCATAGTAATGACATTGCCACATTTTGTTATTGGATATGCCAAACAGAGCAGTCAGCTTGTTGGGACTATTCTCTCCTCGGCCCGATACTAACTTTAAGATACGTCAATTAATAGATCTAGAAACGATATGGATTAGTTGTTTTTAGTAATTAGTGACTTTTGCTTGGGGGTCATCCATTAATTACGTCGCACGTTTAGGGGGAGGGAGGGGGTCAAGAAAATGTGACATATTGTGACATGGGGGAGGGGGGAGACACAAACTTTGTGACGTCACTTTAACTTCATCAGTAACCGGAAATTTATTTAAATTATTTAGTTCGCTGTACATTTAAATAACAAGTTTTTAAAACGAAAATAGTTTTTAATCGTTTAATTTTCTTTCCTAAGCAGTTTTGGGTTATAAAATTACTAATATTTATATCGTCAAAAATATTTTGATAAAATATTAATAATACTTAGGTACTTACTTAATTCGATTTGGCGATTTCGTAGAAAAAATGTGACGTCACACTAGGGGGGGAGGGGTTTGCCAAATGTGACCAAGTGTGACAAGGGGGGGGGGGGAGGGGTCAAAAAACCTAGAAATTGGTGTGACGTAATTAATGGATGACCCCTTGTCACCTGGCGATATATTGGTGTAGATTTGTAGAATGACTTTCAGGCTATACTTACTGTTCATGAATAGTGTAAAATATATTGTAAATAACTTACCCTGTAGCTTTTCTCTGTTAGCAGTCCAAAGGATGTCTTCTTGGCACCATGCACAATCTGGAAAAAAAAATACTTATTTTAGTTTGGCCACAAAATAAATAATAGTAAGAGTAGTAAGACTACTATACAGAAAGGACTGGGTCGATCAACTATTTCTTATTGTTATTCTGTCCCATCAGCCAGGAGACAATAGTAGTATAGTTTCTTAGAAGAGCTGCTGTACCATGTTCTACAAACGTGATTGATAGATGTCCCATTATGGAAAGGCCTTATAACTACCAAAAAAAATCAAGTTTAGTTCATTTAAATACGAAATACTTAACTAGTATTTTAAGAGTGACCCAGGTCACCCAGGAGACCGTAACCATGGCAACTAGTGACAAGAAAAAGTTGATTCACCCGACTAACTAACTAAAAACGGGGCAAGTGCGAGTCGGACTCGCGCACGCAGGGTTCCGTACCATAATGCAAAAAAAAAAACGGTCACCCATCCAAGTACTGACCACTCCCGACGTTGCTTAACTTTGGTCAAAAATCACGTTTGTTGTAGGGGAGCCCCATTTAAATCTTTATTTTATTCTGTTTTTAGTATTTGTTGTTCTAGCGGCAACAGAAATACATCATCTGTGAAAATTTCAACTGTCTAGCTATCACGGTTCGTGAGATACAGCCTGGTGACAGACGGACGGACGGACGGACGGACGGACGGACGGACAGCGAAGTCTTAGTAATAGGGTCCCGTATTACCCTTTGGGTACGGAACCCTAAAAAGTAAACTAATTATTTTGGCTCAGCGATCCAAAGAGAACTTGGAACGAGAGCGTGCCACCTGTCCCGCTCCTGCGCAACTTCCTTCGTACAAAAAGGACACTTCCTACAAAACCAAAGTTTGACAGCGAGTCAGCGACGAATCATGCTAGCTCTTTCTAATCCTTTATTTCTAGCCCTTTCGGCTATATAGGGTTGTCAAAATTCAACAATTCAAGTCATTATCTTGTCTGTGGTTGCGCGCACGCAAAGAGACGTCAAGTTGTGCCAACCCTAATAATTGAGCCGAAAGGAGCCGAGAATGTCCGAGAGGAGGAGTGTCGCCCCACTTTCTGGACATCGGGTGATGGTAGCATGACGTAGGAGGAAACGGGGTCATTTGAAGCATGATTTTTGGATGATTTTAGGAAGGGGAGGTGTCAAAAATCGATGACGTAATTTATGGACAGCCCATATGTAACGTAATGAGAATATGACATAATTCCGTATAATCTACCGTCCACTGAATATAAACATTACTAGCACTAACCACACCAATCCACACGCTAAGTAAATACGAGTGAGATCACTCGCAAAACCTAAATCCGTTGCTAAGGGTACAGAATACGCGACATGCTACAACCTATACTATATCGTGTCAAACAAAAATAAACCTAATCATAATAGCCTACAGTCTAATTTAGATTGAAGAATACTTCATTATAACATGTAACAGCTTCATGCGGAATTGGTCTCTATGCGTGTGTGAATAAGGAGTAGTGTTGTGTGCGGTTGGAGATGTATTAACTGAAATAGCTGGCAAGGTCGCCGTCAATGGGCGTAGGCTAGTGGGTACAGGCGAATTGGGGTTAGGTCACTGTTCGGTTCAGTGAAATGAGCAAGGGCATGTTTCATAAAAGCTTACGCTAATAAGCGCCACTTGCACTATCCCACTAACCCGGGGTTAACCGGTTAAACCTAGAGTTACCATGGTTACCAGTACAATTTGTCACTGGGTTAACGGTTTAACGGGTTGACCCCGGGTTAATGGGATGGTGCAAGTGGGCCTATAGTCCGTTTTTTTTAGGATTAGAAAGAACTTCGCAGAAGTAAGCTTGTGGTTCCAAATCCGGCGCTTTTAGCGGTAATAATTTCAAGTAAATTATATGTATTGACCATGCTACATTAGATAATTCAATAATTATTAACAATTAAAGAGCCTGATAAAAACTGCACGCTTGCTTCTGCGGAGTTCTTTCTAATGCTAAAAAAAACGAACTATAAGTTACATTACTAGCTTGAAGTACTATATAAGGGGTTGTGCACAAATCACGCGAGGTGTTTTCGGCTACTTTTTGACCCCCCCTCCCCCCTGGTGACATTTGGTGAGGTTTTTGATACCCCTCCCCCACACAACCTCACGTGTATTTTTTTTTAATTTTTCATTCGACCTAATTTAAGATAAATAGTATTGTATATAGAAAATCTTGTTTATTTTTTTATTTTCGTTAATATCGCTAAAAAAACTCGCTATTTTGAAGTGCAGAGTGAAGATTTATGTTTTAACGAAACCGAGAAAAAGTATCTACTCATGCGCTAGGTTTTTATTTCTTAATTTCGTTCACTGTATGAATGAATGAATGATGAATGAATCCTCCTTATACCACCCTCCCCCAAGCCCTAAGGTCAAGGTTTGTGCACAAGCCCTAAGGTCCACCGATGTGTAGTTAGGATGTTGCTGTGTGTACGAATATTTCCCTCACCACACACTTTCTCATAAAATACGAGAGAAGTTTAACCCATCGCAGTCAATATGCTATTAAATCTATTAATACATCGCCTATACTTATAGTTAACAGTTAACAATAGGTCTGGAAACGGCAGCGAGCGCCATTAAATGTATATTTAGAGTCTAGAGTCGAGGGACATTGGATTGTTTATGTGTGTGATTGGGTGGTCGGGAATTCACACCACAGGTTTTATAAAGTACCAATACCACACCACATCACACACCACACCATACCACAGAGTCCATATACTAATATTACAAAAAAACCGGGAAAGTGCGAGTCGGACTCGCGCACGAAGGGTTCCGTACCATAAAGCAAAAAAAAACGGAAAAAAATGCAAAAAGAAAACGGTCACCCATCCAAGTACTGACCACGCCCGACGTTGCTTAACTTTGGTCAAAAATCACGTTTGCTGTATGGGAGCCCCACTTAAATCTTTATTTTATTCTGTTTTTAGTATTTGTTTGTTATAGCGGCAACAGAAATACATCATCTGTGAAAATTTCAACTGTCTAGCTATCACGGTTCTTGAGATACAGCCTGGTGACAGACAGACGGACGGACGGACGGACAGCAAAGTCTTAGTAATAGGGTCCCGTTTTACCCTTTGGGTACGGAACCCTAAAAGTGTATCTGTCTGTTACCTCTTCACGCTTATGCCGCTGAACCGATTTAGTTGAAATTTGGTATAGAGATAGTTTGAGTAGAATTAGTTGAGCTGAACCGATTTAGTTGAAATTGGTAAGAGATAGATGTCATCGAAATCGTTAGAGCCGTTTCCGAGATCCCCAAAATATACAAGAATTGCTCGTTTAAAGGTATTTTAAGATAAATTATAGGTATGTTATCAATGCAAATTTAGTCAGAAAAATCAATTTAGCAAGTGCGCGTCTACTGTACAAAGACTTGTCGGCGCGCTTAATAGAGGCTTCTGGTGACCAGAGGGCTGGCCACTATTTCGCCCAGCGTATTAGCATCGCTATACAGCGGGGAAATACGGCCAGCCTTCTGGGCACCTTGCCCGTTGACGGCGACCTAGGGCAAATTTTTTATCTTTAGTTTTGTAAGTTTTATTATGTTTGTTTATTCCTTTCTTTGTTTTTATCAATAAATAACCCATTTAGCAATTGGATTGTAAACTTGCTCTATTTCGCTACACAAATAAGGTCAGTCATTGTTGAATCTGTCAATCTGCATGCTCTGATAGCTTCCATACAAATCATACAATGGTCACTGCGAACATTTTATATATACGGATGTACGACAAGGTCGGCCATTATAGTGTCACGAGTTTAGGTGTCATCATTTCTGTTTTAAAATAATGTTTATATGAAAGACCTAGGCCATATCCGATTTCGGAGTTGGTCACTAAAAGGTGCTCAGTATAAACCCAAAACCTGCCTGGTAACGGGAATGCAGTTATTTTTAGTCACCCTGTATAGTTAAATATATTGAAAACGGGTCACTCACGTATTTTAAGTCGAATAACGCTCCGCCACCACCGCCGTCTGCGCCGGTCCGTCACCGTAAACGCAAGCTCCTGATGACACTCCTCGGTACGGAGTGAAACATGTCGAGCGTTTTTCGACTTAAAATACGTGAGTGACCCGTTTTCAATATATTTAATATGTCTATGTCTCACGGAAGTTTTATTATTAAAATCCTGTATAGTTAATAAAATTATCTTTAGAGATGTATAGGGTCTACGCATTCAATATTTGGAAGCCCAACAAGACATCATTCATAATCATTCATTGTAACAAGTGAGATAATATAGCTATTGATTGATAATAGTTAACCCCACCGTAACCCGTGATAACGAGGAGCAATTCGTCCATAAAAATATGAACATTACAACATTACTCTAGTGCAGCGGTTCTCAAACTTTTTTGGTGACGGAACCCTTTCGGCAAGCGAAATATTTGGCGGAACTCCAAATTAAAAATTTTCGTTCATCACTGTGGAAGTGTGGACCAGATATACCTATAGAAGAGCTGGTTTTTTCTTATTATTACTAGAGGCTTTGCGGAAACCTAGGGTTCCGCGGAACACACTTTGAGAATGGCTGCTCTAGTGTCAATATCCGAGAACGATAGCTGTAAAACAACTATGTACAAAACAAATTAAAAGTTACAAAAACCCAACGCGTTGCAAGGGTTTTAAAGCACGAGGGTTAAACAAAATTTGCCCCCGAGTGAAACACAAAATTTTTCACCACACCAACTAAAGGCAAATATTAAATGTAAAATATCAAACAAAATCAAACCAAATCAAATTCAAATGTATGTTATTAAATATTTTTCATCCATAATCATAATTTTAAAGTAAATTCTACCAGCAAACATAATTGATTACTTTGCCTTACATGTGAATAAAATGCAACTTTGCTATCAGTTTTTGAAGTGCAAAGTAAGCCTTTCCGAGCTGGTGTGGTGAAAATGTATTATCTTTCTTTCTATTCGGCAAATTCCATATTCGGCCCATCTCTATGAACAAGTTTTTAGGGTTCCGTAGCCAAATTATGGATTCGTCATGTCTGTCTGTCTGTCCGTCCGTATGTCACAGCCACTTTTTTCCGAAACTATAAGAACAATACTGTTGAAACTTGGTAAGTAGATGTATTCTCTGAACCGCATTAAGATTTTCACACAAAAATAGAACAAAAACAAAAAATTCCCCATACTTAGAACTGAAACTCAATTTTTTTTTTCATAAAACCTACACGTGTGGGATATCTATGGATAGGTCTTCAAAAACTCAATACTTTGCGCGAGCGACAGGTAAAATGTGTCCCCCCCCCTGTAACTTTTAAACTAAGAGAATAAAGCTAAAAAAATGTGATGTACATTACCATGCAAACTTCCACCGAAAATTGGTTTGAACGAGATCTTCTAGTAAGTAGTTTTTTTTAATACGTCATAAGTCGTAAACCGCAATTTTATTATGTCACTTGCTGGTTGCTGCTACGGAACCCTTCATGGGCGAGTCCGACTCGCACTTGTTCGCTTTTTAGGATTCCGTACCCAAAGGGTAAAACGGGACCCTATTACTAAGACTTCGCTGTCGGTCCGTCCGTCTGTCACCAGGCCAAACCAGGCCAGGCCAGGTCGAACCGTGATAGCTAGACAGTTGAAATTTTCACAGATGATGTATTTTTGTTGCCGCTATAACAACAAATACTAAAAACAGAATAAAATAAAGATTTTAATGGGGCTCCCATACGATAAACGTGATTTTTGACCAAAGTTAAACAACGTCGGGAGTGGTCAGTACTTGGATGGGTTGGACCGTTTTTTTTTGTTTTGTTTTTTTTTGCATTATGGTACGGAACCCTTCGTGCGCGAGTCCGACTCGCACTTGCCCGGTTTTTTTTGTTACTAAGTTGATTAAATCAGAGATTGACTTTGATTAGTACCGCCGCGGCCGCGTGATGTCATGATTGATAGATGACAATAAATATTGATATCATAATGTTGGATCTAGCGCAGGCGCAATCATAACACAGTCAGCATTATTGGTTGTGTGCAGTGTTGCCAACTTGGCATAAATGATGCCAGATCTGGCATAATTTCACTCGCTTTGGCACCAAAATTTTCCATTTAGCATCTGACATATTTTTTTGCATAATTTAGTCTAAGCCAAGTTTTCATTTGCACCAACTTGGCAGCAACAATATGCGCCATCGCCTTATGAAGTTCATGTTTTCATATGAATTTTGACTTTTCTGGACGGATGGACGTCGACGGACTATATAAAGTTGGTCAAGCAGATCTTGTCAGTAGAAAAAGGCGGCAAATTTGAAAAATGTATGTGTGTTAAGTGTGTAATTTCAAGTTACATTTTAGCATATTTCAAAAAATTTTTGGCATAATCTAGTCTAGCATTTTTTCAAAGTCGGTGTTGGCAACACTGGTTGTGTGCTGTGCGCGACAGTGGCGCCCGCCTGGCGGCTATGGGACACATTTGACAGATGTCACTACAATGAATATTTGAGTTCATAAAAGAGTGTGTGCAGAAATTGATACGTTTCTGCACTAGAGCATTTTAGGTTCCAAGTTTACAAGTAAGATTTTTTTTATATATAATTGATTTGGGGTAGAATGCGTCCAAGTGCCAATGGTGGGAAAATGCCGATGACAGGGTCGAGTGGAGAAAACGAGGGGAGGCCTTTGCCCAGCAGTGGGACACCAAAGTAGGCTAGAGAAAAAAAAAATGATTTGTTATGCAATTTCCATTCTGATATTTGACTCCCCATTCCATAAATAATGATACTTTTGTTTAAATTGTTAACCGATTCGGGGCTGATGACACGCCTGCCGTGTTATCAATGTTTTTTACGTGTGGCCTTATGATACGGGAGGAGTGTCATCATATTCTATGGCGCATGGCATGGCTGCCGTGTCATGAAATGATTGTTCCGCGCCACAGCCAAAAGTTTCGAAAATAGAACACGCAACGAATCGGAAAGTAGTGTAGTAATTTTAAAAAAACACATGCATTTTACTTTCCTTGTTTTCGAAATGAAAAGTAGAGTGTTTAACTCGGGTGAAAGGCATCATTTCAATAATTTCATCCCTTGGTTAACAAACTACTATAGTTATAGATATGGTTGCCTTGACTATGTGTATATATAGAAAAACGTTTATTGCAAAAACCATCTACATACAGCACCACACATATAAATTTAAAAAAAAAAAGGATCTTATACACTAAACAGTTAACACTATTAGTAACTTAACTAACATGCAATAATAGTTAGTCGTAGTCTTGATGCTGCTATAGAGGCTACAAATGGACACCACTCAGCATATGCTCTAACATACAATAGCTACAGCGCTGGTCTTCCGTGGATATCCTATTTTCATTCTTATATTAAACTGATAAATTCTAAAAGCAGGTCAATTAATGCTTATTTATATCATACAAAGGCTGAAATTATCATGCTGATAGCGAAGGTCATTGACCGACGGTGGAACCACAGTCAAAATATAACGCAACGATATGACACACATTTACATATTTAGGGATCCTTGAAAAAATATATATTGACTCTGTCATACAGACATTACTAATGTACTGTCTTCTTCTTCCTCGCGTTATCCCGGCATTTCGCCACGGCTCATGAGAGCCTGGGGTCCGCTTGACAACTAATCCCATGATTTGACGTAGGCACTAGTTTTTACGAAAGCGACTGCCGTCTGACCTTCCAACCCAGAGGGTAAACTAGGCCTTATTGGGATTAGTCCGGTTTCCTCACGATGTTTTCCTTCACCGAAAAGCGACTGGTAAATATCAAATGATATTTCGTACATAAGTTCCGAAAAACTCATTGGTACGAGCCGGGGTTTGAACCCGCGACCTCCAGATTGCAAGTCGCACGCTCTCACCGCTAGGCCACCAGCGCTTTTTACTAATGTGCTGTCACAGTCACATTTTTACGCTTCCTGCCGTTGTACAAATAAGATTGTGCCAGATTTTTGTGCACGACTGTACAAAAACTGACTTAAGAATCGTATGAGATAAATTAAATTATTTAAAAAAGCTATCATAATAATTATTGCTTCTCATACTTTAACTGTGTCTGAGGCGTCCATAGGCTACGGCGACTGCTTACTATCAGGCGGGCCGTGTGCTCGTATTGCCATCGGTGTGGTATAAAAAAACCGGGCAAGTGCGAGTCGGACTCGCGCACGAAGGGTTCCGTACCATAATGCAAAAAAAAAACAAAAAAAGCAAAAAAAAAAACGGGTACCCATCCAAGTACTGACCACTCCCGACGTTGCTTAACTTTGGTCAAAAATCACGTTTGTTGTATGGGAGCCCCATTTAAATCTTTATTTTATTCTGTTTTTAGTATTTGTTGTTATAGCGGCAACAGAAATACATCATCTGTGAAAATTTCAACTGTCTAGCTATCACGGTTCGTGAGATACAGCCTGGTGACAGACGGACGGACGGACGGACAGCGAAGTCTTAGTAATAGGGTCCCGTTTTACCCTTTAGGTACGGAACCCTAAAAACTAGAAGTTTTTATAACTTCAAGTGCCCAACGGAACCCACGCTCAATGGCATTTCGTGTATAAACAGTTTTTTTTGGCATCAAAACTGGACTCACCCGACCGGTCCTTCGAAATCCTGATTAGAGGGAGACGGGAGACGAGTGCTGTTCGCGTGAGCGGGATGGAAGATTTCGGTTGGCGACTTGGCGCCTTCATATGATATGGATATATAAGTATTTGGCGGTTAGATTCGCGGTTAATTTCTATATTTTTTGTACTGTTTAACGTCGAAAATGATTTGAGTTTATACTTAACGATACGTTTCGCGAGACTTAGTTTTTTTTTTTATAGAAACAATGTACGAGTAGATATGAGAATATTCATATAGGGTACTTTATGTGATATCGGAGCATCGTTAATGATGGCGTAATCGCGATCGATAATAAGGTCCCTTTTCATAGATGAGATGAGCGTTTTCCAAAAAAATATACATCTCATTCATGTCTTCAAAAAAAAATTGTATGAAAAATTATTTTTCCAGTGCGTCACGTTCATACAAATAAAAAAACTTTTCATACAAAAATGTGACGATCTGGAAAGGAAATCTTGGGACACATTTTTTCATGTATGAGGCGTGAATGTACAAATGATTCTGAGTAAAATGAGCCCAAGTCAATATTTTCAAGTCATGAATAAAATGTAATTTTTTTTAAACTCTCAAATAATGCCCCATTTGATTTGTAAAAACGAAGCATAGACAGGATCAAACAACATCACGGGGTCAAAGGAATTCTAGCCAAGATGGGACACTCTGACAACACATTGTCGTATGTATGGCGAAGAGGAAGATACAGTAAAACACCTAATGTGTGAATGTCACGCCCTCGCCAGACAAAGAATGAAGGACTTTGGAGCAGGAAACCTGGAACCAAAGGACTTTAAAACCCTACCTATGAGCTCCATCATCAGATACATGGATATGGTGGGAAAAGCTCTCGAGTAGTTGACGGATCTTTTCTAGGGGGTAATTGCACAAAAGATCCATATGGGTCGAAGTGTATCTGCAAGGGGCCCCGAAAACAATAAGATAAGATAAACATAGACAGAATAAATTATATCAACCAAATAAAAGAAAAGGTTCAGGTCGTGTAATGTCAGAAAGTTAAGGAGTTGGCAGAGGACCGGAAGAGTTGGAGATTGCTCCACCGACAAGAGCACAGCTCTTAAAGGCCTGTGCACACCGGCTGCGTGTGCGTGACGTGCACATGCGCGTGCGGCGTTGTAGTACACAGATCCTTATGAGAGACGGCACACCGCTTGCGTGACGTGTGCGGCTCCAACATTTTAGCGCACGCACGTCACGCACACGCAAGCCGGTGTGGCTCGGTCTTAAATATAAAGAAGAAGACAGGAAATCGCTGGTTAGTATGTAACAAAAAAATCCTTGGTGACTGACATTGACACATATAGCAAATATTTGTCTCGTAATAGAGCAATTTGAGCGTTGTGTCATAATGACATCAACACTTAGACCGTCTGGTGTGCTTTTACGAGACTAAATGATATCAAGGTTAGGTTCTAAATCTACAAAGGCTATTGCAGACTCTGTGGAGTTTTTATTCTTCTTTCCGATTATAAATTCAAAAGAAGAAACTGACACATTAGATTTTTAGATTCATTGATTGGGTTGTCAAACGCTTGGATTTCTGATCCTTGCAAAGGCTAAAATATAATTATAATTAAATACACTCGCTAATATCGAAGGTAAAATCTTATCATTTTAATACAGTGCATCCCCATCTGATGTTTTTCAAAGGCTTTTTGTAGATGGTAAATGATAAAAAAAACCGGGCAAGTGCGAGTTGGACTCACGCACGAAGGGTTCCGTACCATTACGCAAAAAACAGCATAAAATCACCTTTATTGTACTCCCGTACAATAAAGGTGATTTTATGCTGTTTTTTGCGTAATACATTACGTACGTAATACATAATACATTTTTACGCTTCCAGTTGTACAAAAAAGATTGTGCCAGATTTTTGTGCACGACTGTACAAAAACTGACTTAAGAATCGTATGAGATAAATTAAATTATTTAAAAAAGCAATCATAATAATTATTGCTTCTCATACTTTAACTGTGTCTGAGGCGTCCATAGGCTACGGCGACTGCTTACTATCAGGCGGGCCGTGTGCTCGTATTACCATCGGTGTGGTATAAAAAAACCGGGCAAGTGCGAGTCGGACTCGCGCACGAAGGGTTCCGTACCATAAAGCAAAAAAAAAAAACGGAAAAAAATGCAAAAAGAAAGCGGTCACCCATCCAAGTACTGACCACGCCCGACGTTGCTTAACTTTGGTCAAAAATCACGTTTGTTGTATGGGAGCCCCACTTAAATATCTATTTTATTCTGTTTTTAGTATTTGTTGTTATAGCGGCGACAGAAATACATCATCTGTGAAAATTTCAACTGCTCAGCTATCACGGTTCATGAGATAGGGCCTGTGGTGACAGTCATACGGACGGACGGGTATGAAAAAAGCACAACAATACCTGTATCACTATACCTTATAAAACAAAGACCCCCCCCCCCCCCCCGCGTCTGAGAGTTATGGAGGTTTTGGGCTCAGATGGGAAGGGAATATAGCATTTTATTTCGTGTTAACGAGGATTTCGTCTCATCGATGTTAGGGCCCCCACATCTAGCGTCTTTCGAGCGCCGGCGTCTGGTCAGCGCTATGGAAAATTACGTCGCTGCGCAGTTGCGTCGACGTTGCGTCGAGCAGCGACCATAGAGTTGTAGACGCCGACGCACGAAAAGACGCTAGATGTGGGGGGGGGGGGGCTTAGAGTTAGCGAGGTTCCACTGTCAGCCGTATTCGAACAATGAGATACGTCAAATTAATGTGTATTTCTGTATTGATATTTGAAATATGAATTCCGTGTATTACTGGAATTCATATTTCAAAGGCGATGCACTCTATGCACTCAAGTTGACTTTCTACGCTACCTCGCCCCGACTTATCACTTATCAGGCGATAGCGAGTGATAAATCTTTATTTGTACGACATAATTATCAGTATTGATACCGCGGTGTGTAATGTATCACAAGGTGTAATCGGGTTAACATATTTTATGATATATTGTAAAGAAATAATTAATGTCCTGCATTGAATGTACGGGTTTTTGAATAGAATGTTAATAGCTACCTATGGTGGCAACCATATTAGGTTGGAGTGAGACACAGCGATCGGACCTTTTGTTCCCTCCTATGGTTGCCGCCGCCGCCGGTCGCATAAAGTTGTGGCCGGGCCGATAGAGTTGATTAAAGTATATTTTTTTATTCGATAGACTAAAATGTGAACATAAAATGTCATTTAATACTATGAAATGACATTTTATGTTCATACAATTAATGTCATTTCATACTATGAAATGACATTTTATGTTCATACTAGGAAATGTCATTTTAGTCTACCGAATAATAGTTATTTTGTTTTACAAGGGGGCAAAGTTGTTGTTTAACCGCTCGTGCTAATATTGATACCCGAGCAAGCGAAAGATTCCAAAATTGAACCACAAGCGTAGCGAGTGGTTCGAAAAATGGAATCTTGAGCGATGCGAGGGTTTCAAAGCACGAGGGTTAAACAAAATTTGCCCCTGAGTGATACACAAAATTTTTCACCACACCAACCCGAAGCAAATACCTATTAAATGTAAAATATCAAACAAAATCAAATCCAAATGAATGTTATCAAATATTTTTCAACCAAAATCATCATTTAAAAGTCAATTCTACCAGCAAACATAAGAAAACAGGTCAAAATTAGCATTTGATTACTTTGCCTCACATGTGAAAAAACGCAACTTTGCTATCAGTTTTTGAAGTGGAAAGTAAAGCTTTCCGAGTTGGTGTGGTGAAAAAAAAATAGACCTTAGATGCCGACACTCGGGACGCTAGTGTGTGACGCTTACACTGGCCGATTCTAGAAACACTGTAGTCATAACGGATGTCTGTAGTCCGAGTGCTCAAACAATTAAAACATACTATACCTTTAGCTATTTCTGGACACAATGTAGCTTTAACATTCTCACATCACAAAGTAGCAAAATAGTAACCGCTTCCTTATCGCGGGTCTAAAAATAGACGTGACCACAACAAAGGGTATCTGTGGCAGTTCTAATGAGCGGGAATGTGCGAAATATCGTTATTTATAATGAGGAAAAATGATATTTTAATATTTTGCCTTTTATCCTAAAGTAAGGACGCGGAGCTCGTAGAATTTCGTACACTGACCGCTCCGCTTTTACCTATTTTTATCGCACAGTCATTGACCGCTGACAACATGGGCGAGAGCGAGAGCCAGAGAATTCTTCCGTGCTTAGCGTCCTGACTTTAGCAAGGATGCGTCGTATTTATCGTAATACTTACCTAGGTAAAAAAACATTGCTAAAGCCGCTTAAATGTAAAATTACCAAAACGAGGTGTATTCGGGTAATTTCGTATTTCGGATAACTTTAAAAATCGAAAGAAAAATATCCAAAATTCCTCATAATAAAAGTCCCTTTTTGGAATTAATCGAAGGTTCGCGGCAATTGGAATTACCTTAATACACCTTATATATAATTGTGTGTTTAAATTTAAAAGTATGTAACAGTTTTAACCTTTTGTACGCCACAGACGGCAATTGACGTCATTGCAAAATCATGACAATGACGCCAAAGACCGCATTTTACGTCGATAGTTTTTTGATGAAAATCTACTGAAAAACACCCCACTTTTAAGGCTTGGCCACACACAGAGCGCGACGCAGCGCCGCGTCCGCGCCGCGTCCACGCCGCGCGACCGCGGCACATGTTAACAGGTTACCGACGTCAAACAGACTGCGTCCCGCCGGTATCACGCCCGCGCGGCCCCTTGCGTCCGCGCGGCGCGTGCGCAGCGCTGCGCCGAGCGAACGCGGCGGCCCGCCGCGTCGCGCAAGGTCACATCAGTAGGATCGGACGTTAGGCAGCGAGCGGTGCGCCGCGTTCCCGCGCGGCCGCGCCGCGTTCACGCGCGCGATGAGGGCGTGTTGAGAGCGTGAGGCCGGCGCGATCGGCGCGCGCCCTGTTTGACCAGGCATCACGCGGCGCGGACGCGGCGCTGCGTCGCGCTCTGTGTTTGGCCAGGCCTTTAGGTTGGCATTATTTATTCGCAAAACTAAATTTTACCCCCGTGGCGTCAGTGGCACGGCAAATGGATGCGCCGTTTGGCGTTCAAAAGGTTAAATAAAGTTCGCACGCTCATTAATCATTATTTACTCTTTTAAGTACAATATTTAATTTATATTTCATGAATATTCAAAAAGAATAATCGACAATGTCATTTACTTGCTGCGTTTTTGTTAAGCCTTACTGCCATATAAAAACTTCAAACATATATTTCCCAACATATGTACTTCTACATACAAAAAGGCCTAACTTAGTTTTTACCAATACATACAGACATACAGTTTCTACCACTTTCTTACAGATCGACTGCACACGGCCTAATGTAGGTTATGTTTTTAAAGCGTATTGCGATATAAATGCTTTCAGTGCGATTCTCACAAGTCATAATATAAATAGCAATATTAAAACTGTTTAAATACTGTATTACAGCTTTACAGCGGTTCTCAAACTTTTTTGGTGACGGAACCCTTTCGGCAAGCGAAATATTTGACGGAACCCCAAATAAAAAATTTTCGTTCATCACTGTGGACCAGATATACCTATAGAAGAGCTGGTTTTTTTCTTATTATTACAAGTATATTTTCGCGGAACCCCAACAGAGGCTTTGCGGAACCCTAGGGTTCCGCGGAACACACTTTGAAAATGGCTGCTGTATTAGGTGCGCTGTATCTGTATAAATAAGCTATTACAATAAATGACATAATTAGAATGATTTAATTACAGAAATCGTTCGTTTGACCGTTACTTCTGTCGGCGGACGCGAAGACCGGTTTTTAAGCGAGCCCTAGACAGAGCGATTCTTGAGGAAGTTTTAGGTGTATAATTTGTTAACCCATGCGAAGCCGGGGCGGGTCGCTAGTTCATTATACATAAATAGAGAAAAGGTACCCCCGCTGCAAAGTTTATATGTAAGGTGCGAAGCGAACAGTACATATTGCTGACTGTACGAGCCCCGATGCAAATTATTTCGTCTAGTTCCAGGCAAAAATTTTGTTTATTTCAATAAATTTTACACGTGAACATAAAATGACCCAGTAATGGGAACCATAATAGCAATGTTTAATGTAGTTTATTTTGATCGTATAATAAAATTGCATGAGACTTTTATTGCTGAAAAAAAGGACTTTTCAAAAACGTCCAAATCATATTGTCCTCTCCTACCAGCACTGCTGCATGCATGGGCTCGAAACAAAATTGTCAGTACATTGGCAGAGCCCTGTTGCTTTCCCTAGTAATAGCCCTTTTCACATATGTTGTAATCCTACCCGTCAATAAAAACAAATAAAAAAAATTTTTTTTTTCAGTACAAACGGCATTTCTTGTATTTGGATTTAGTTATTGCAGAGTATTGCCATATAAAATTAAATTACATTAGTATAAGCATTAAATATTAGTAATTTTTAAACAAAAACATTATTTTTGAACAAACGCGAGAACCTCAAAAAATGGTCTCACTAGACGAAAACATGTGCCGATGCACAAGTGACAAAGTACGAAATGGGTCGGAATTTTAATTCCTTGACTGTACATGTACATACATATGATAATCTATATATTCTATATCACCTATTATAGGTTCAAGGTTCAGAACGTGAATGTTTTCAAAACCACAGCTGAACGATATTTCCCGATATTAATGACACATCTGGCGAAACGCCAAATGACATCAGATCGCATAGGTACATCTGTACTTACCGCAACTTTAAATTGATCATTGATGGACCTTAAGTGTGTGTAAATAAGGTCTATTGCCAGTCGAAAGTGTTGATAATGGTACTTTATATATGAGACGGACTGTATGATGCATCGGAACGGATATGTTTCATACATAGAGGTACAATAATATAGAGATGACACGGGGGAGGGACCAAATGACCGAACGAGATGCGCTTACGGAAATTTCAGTAGGAGTAGCAGAGAAAGCGGTATTATTGCTTGTCCTTGTCACAGTCTCACTTTTTGTTTGTTCCCCACCAAAAATTTTGTATGGTTTATGGTGGACAACAAATAACCCGACCGAATTACGTAGATTGTTTTTGGTATGTTGTCAGGAATGTCAAAAGGTGTTTTTAATATTGTCGCTTTGCGTATGTTTTGTCCCTTACGGAGGCACGCGTATAGCTTATCTATGTAATACTAGGTCTATGGTTTCATATTACATTTCTCGATTTCGGGGTTGGTCCCATAGTATAAGTTGCTCAGTATAATCCCAAAAACTCCCTGACAACGGGATTGCACAAATTTTTTGGCCACCTGTATGCATCTAGTATCTAGTATAGGTATATGTAGCCTTAATAATTTTCTCGCTAGAGTGAGGTCTATATGTGACGTTATTTATGAAAAGGGACCTTATTGTCGATGGCGCTTACGCCATTATTAACGATGCTCCGATATTAATACAATGCCGCGCGACGCTGAGCGGCGTAAGCTAATACCGACAATAAGGTCCCTTTTCATAGATAATGCCCCATATTACTTAACATGCCGTGATATCTAGTTAGTGCACTATGTTGAGATAAAAAGTGGTCACGCCCAAACATGGTCGTTATTAAAAGGAGTAACACTTTCTATCGTGTACTCGTTCGTGTTTCACTACGCACACGGCACGGTATATACTTGTATGTACATAACTGGACACTTTACACTAGTCTTTTGACGGCCCGATTCGAACATTAAGATACGTCAATTAATAGATCTAGAAACGATATGGATTAGATATGTCAGTGTCAAATGTGACGTGTCTTCAAACAAAAACGTCACTTTTGACACTGACATAACTAATCCATAACGTTTCTAGATCTATTGTTCCGAAAAACTCATTGGTACGAGCCGGGGTTTGAACCCGCAACCGGATTGCAAGTCGCACGCTCTTGCCGCTAGGCCACCAGCGCTTTTGGTAAGAAGTTATTATACTTATTATGGTACGGATATGTTTTCAAAAGGACATTGAGACATATGATCATTCAAATTTTTGACATTTCAATTTTTGCCATGAGAATTCTGCTTCTTGATCACATGTGCTTGTCTGAGCCTTGATTTTCGTATAGAATCCGCGCCATCTTTCGTGAATAAAGCTACTCTCGTATAAAAAATTAACCTTGAAACCTGCACGATTAGCTTCATTAGCTACACCATAAGAATCTCTGACTGTATCGCTGTAGAATAATAACCCACCGTAAAAAAAAGAGTTCAAAAAACCGGCACAAAAACGCGAGCCATGGGTCGACAACTCGACATTACCATACTCTGATCGATGTCACAGAATATATAATAGCACTACCGTACAGAAAGGACACTCCAACAAAACCGAAAAGGCTTGCTACACGGTCGCCGACAAGCCCCCAGTAGCAGAAGGTCTAAGGTCCTGTTTTCTAAGGGGACCTTGCATTTTGGAGACAAAGCAAACCACTTGGAACAGGTGTTTCTGGGGGTGATCTGAGCCGATTAAGCCCGGTTGCCAAGAGGTTCCACCCAGCAGGTGGGCAGGGGAGGGGGGGCAAATGTGGCTCCGGCGCGCCTCACTCTAAGCTATATATCTGCATACATCTAGCAACTATATCAAGTTTGGTGTCTTTTTCGTGTAATTCGAGGATGAAGAATTCATTTCTGTGACTAAATTTTCACTCTTCCATACAAAAAAATCGAGAAATTAAAAATTCCAAAAAAATCTTTTCACTTCTTTTTTCGAAAATCTTCTACAAAATTAAAACTATGAGGATTTGCTCTAGAAAAAAAATACCTGTGAATAGCCCAGTTATCCTACTATATATAATAGTAAACTTGTTAAACATTTTTTTTTCATAACTCTGATAAAAAAAATGTTTTGTGTCGCGCGGCGTACCTGCATTGTAAGAGCGGTATGCAGCGTTTAGGATTTTTAAGTATGTTTCGATGGTTTCTGATAAGTTGTTATTCTTCTGGTTGTAGAAAATTACTTCTGGACGTGATATATATACAAATATAAATTAAACGTATAAATATAGATGTTGGGAAAACTTTCGCCAATAGAGTTATTATAAATGTGATAAAATTAACAAAGCAGATAAGAGAGTAAGATATATATTGTTCGCAATTGCCACTACATGCCCATGGGTCCGTGCATTTTAGTTTTTTCTTAACGCAGTTGCACCTCCCTGCGCATTTTGTTTTGCAGCGGCAACGAATAAGCTCTAAACAAGCAGCAGCCGCCGCAGGTAGGCTTGTACATATGGGCTCCCAATAACCATTTTGTTTGGACCAGCTCCAGTCAGCAGGACATGGAAGCTGTTGCTGAGGGGCTATAATCTGTCCCCAAACATAGCCTCCTTGGTAAACTGCACGGAGAATATGTTTACGTGGGTAGGGCATCTTCCATTGGATGCAGATTCTCTAACTGAAGATTTTTTTTTGTAAAAAGTACTTTTCGGCACTCTTTTGCACTCGTACTTGTACCTGATGTACTCGTAAAATCAGTAACAAAATACTATGCATTTTGTTAAAATAACGTCTAGGGGCCAATTCACACCTCGTAATTCAAATCTGTCCATACTTACTATTGTAAGACTCTTACTTGCCATACAAGACAATAACAATTTTTATCAATATTGGCAATGCCTGCTCAATATTGCCTTGTTTGCCGTATTTAAACCCCTCCGTTACGGCAGGATATGCGCTCCAAGCTTGAAATACGCTTTTTCCCTGTCCATACAAAAAAGAAACAGTGTCGCAACCTGAAAAGGTGTGGAAGAATGACAAGACTTCTGACCTTTCTGGTCCTGTAAAATAAATTATATATCTATGCGTTACAAATAAAATCATATATTTAAAGAAAGTTTGCAGCACTTGACCAATTGCCCTGGTGAGCTGTCTCGTATACTGCGGTGACATATTTATTTTATTTACAATTAATGGAGGATTGGCACAGGAAAGAATCACCTGTTCCTCTCGTGCCATGCTATTGCATTTTCTTAAGCTAACGTTTGTAGTTCTTCCATTAATTGTAAATAAAATAAATAAATATGTCACCGCAATAAGAGACAGGTCAACTGGGCTAATGGTCACGTGCTGCAAACTTTCTTTAAATATATGATTTTATTTATAACTCATAGATATATGATTTATTTTACAGGACCAGAAAGGATAGTAGTCTTGCCATTCTGCCACGCCTTTTCAGGTTACAACACAGTTTCTTTTGTGTGTGGAAAGGGAAAAAAAGCGTATTTCAAGCTTAAAGCGCATATCCTGCTGTAACGGAGGGCCTTCTTCTTCGATACACTTTTGATAGAGTGGTCGTGGCCATTATGAAAACTTTTGAGCGACTCATTTAACGACACGTCGCCATTCCTCCCGTAGAGCTGCTTTCCGTAAGCATTCGCTTACTGTGACCGACACAGTGATTTGGTTTGGTCAGTACATCTCATTAGAGATCTTCCCCTAGCCCTGTCACCTCCTACTCTTTCTTGCACAACTAGACGTTCTGTAGATGTTCCGTCTCGACGAGACACGTGTCGAAAGAAGTTGAGTACCGAGTTTTGCCCGTAGAAAGCAACCGCTCTTTAATGCCAAGCTCCTCAATAATTGATGCTCAGTCCATGATATGCCCAGCATTCGTCTCCAGCACCACATCTCTAGTGCATTCACTTTCTGTTTTTCGGATGCCCTTAGTGTCCATGTGAGACATACAGCATACAGAAAAGTGGGAAATATGAGGGATCTGACAATCCTGGTTTTAGTGGTCCTTGTAATGTTCCGGAGGGATTTAAATACGGTAAACAAAACAACATTGAGCAGCCAATTTTGGAAAAAAATGTTATTGTCTTGTATGACAAGTAAGAGTCTTACAATATTAAATCTGAACAGATTTGAATTACGAGATGTGAATTGGTCCTTAGACATTATTTTGATACTATGCATTGTGTTACAGTGTTCGGATCAGGTACAAGTACAAGTGTAAAAGAGTGCCGAAAAGTACTTTTTACAAAAAATAATCTTCAGTTAGAGAATCTGCCTCCAATGGAAGATGCGCTACCTACGTAAACATATTCTCCGTGCAGTTTACCAAGGAGGCTATGTTTGGGGACAGATTATAGCCCCTCAGCAACAGCTTCCATGTCCTGCTGACTGGAGCTGGTCCAAACAAAATGGTTATTGGGAGCCCATATGTACAAGCCTACCTGCGGCGGCTGCTGCTTGTTTAGAGCTTATTCGTTGCCGCTGCAAAACAAAATGCGCAGGGAGGTGCAACTGCGTTAAGAAAAAACTAAAATGCACGGACCCATGGGCATATAGTGGCAATTGCGAACAATATATATCTTACTCGTATTTTAACCCGCATTTTAATCAAACATCTGCTTTGTTAATTTTATCACATTTATAATAACTCTATTGGCGAAAGTTTTCCCAACATCTATATTTATACATTTAATTTATATTTGTATATATATCACGTCCAGAAGTAATTTTCTACAACCAGAAGACTAACAACTTATCAGAAACCATCGAAACATACTTAAAAATCCTAAACGCTGCATACCGCTCTTACAATGCAGGTACGCCGCGCGACACAAAACATTTTTTTTATCAGAGTTATGAAAAAAAAATGTTTAACGAGTTTACTATTCTATATAGTAGGATAACTGGGCTATTCACAGGTATTTTTTTTCTAGAGCAAATCCTCATAGTTTTAATTTTGTAGAGGATTTTCGAAAAAAAAAGTGAAAAGATTTTTTTGGAATTTTTAATTTCTCGATTTTTTTGTATGGAAGAGTGAAAATTTAGTCACAGAAATGAATTTTTCATCCTCTAATTACACGAAAAAGACACCAAACTTGATATACTTGCTAGATGTATGCAGATATATAGCTTAGAGTGAGGCGCGCCGGAGCCACTTTTGCCCCCCCTCCCCTGCCCACCTGCTGGGTGGAACCTCTTGGCAACCGGGCTTAATCGGCTCAGATCATCCCCAGGAACACCTGTTCCAAGCGGTTTGCTTTGTCTCCAAAATGCAAGGTGGTGGACCTTAGAACCCCAGCTACAGACCGCGTGGCCTTGGCCGGTCCCGGACCGTGTAGACAGTTGTTACCAACAAAATTTGACCAAAACTGACCAAGGACAGACGGTTAGAAGGCTTGTCGGCGACCGTGTAGCAAGCCTTGAAGTTTGACAGCGATTCAAGGACGAATCATGCTGTTCTTTTCTAATGTATGACAATCCCTTTCGGCTATTTAGGGTTGTCAAAATTCAAGTGATTTTATCTGTGGTCGTCCACGCAAAGGGACGTCAAGGTGTGCCAACCCTAACAATTGCTCGGAGCAATGCTGAGCCGAATGGAGCCGAGTTTGCCCGAAGGGAGGAGTGTCTCTGCCGATGTTACTCTACTGTTACCAGGCGTGGCTCACTCCGCGATTTCGTCGCTTTGCTACAGGTAGCTAAAAGTACACCACAACAATTTTGGTGGCTAGCCATAAGCCGCGCGTGGCGCTGTTACCACCTAGCGGCCATATCTGTCCTGATCGTAACAGACGCGTTTTGTTAGAGAGTGAGTCTTCTGTACCTAGTACTATTAATTATTCTATGTTTATTATCAGTACATATTTTTAAAAACGATACAAGGCAT
This sequence comes from Cydia fagiglandana, assembly GCF_963556715.1. Taxonomy (NCBI): domain Eukaryota; kingdom Metazoa; phylum Arthropoda; class Insecta; order Lepidoptera; family Tortricidae; genus Cydia; species Cydia fagiglandana. The sequence continues at coordinate 9,587,331 of NC_085955.1, forward strand.
CCTTTTTTATAAGTTGACTGAGATAAGAATACAATTTTTCTTAGGATTAGATAAGAAAAACATTAATTTTATTTAATGAGTTGGGAGCCAATATTGCTTGTTCTAAGATTATGATTACATTGACATTTAGGCCAAACGAAACAGAGGCAAAATACTCGTAATGATTACAAATTACATACTAGCGACCCGACCCGGCTTCGCATGGGTTACACAAAACCTTAACAAATTATTATACACCTAAACTTTCCTCGAGAATCACACTATTAGGTTTAAAAAAACCGGGCAAGTGCGAGTCGGACTCGCGCACGAAGGGTTCCGTACCATAATGCAAAAAAAGGCAAAAAACAACGGTCAACCATCCAAGTACTGACCCCGCCCGACGTTAATGCTTAACTTTGGTCAAAAATCACGTTTGTTGTATGGGAGCCCCACTTAAATCTTTATTTTATTCTGTTTTTAGTATTTGTTGTTATAGCGGCAACAGAAATACATCATCTATGAAAATTTCAACTGCCTAGCTATCACGATTCATGAGATACAGCCTGGTGACAGACAGACGGACAGCTGAGTTTTATCTTATCTTATTGTTTTCGGGGGCCCTTGCGGATACACTTCGACCCATAGGGATCTTTTGTGCAATTGCCCCCTAGAAAAGATCCGTCAACTACTCTTTGAGCTTTTCCCAGCATATCCATGTGCCGGATGATGGAGCTCATGGGTAGCGTTTTCATGGCGGAGTTTAAGTAATAAAAAAAAATATATTACAGGACATTATTACACAAATTGACTAAGTCGCACAGTAAGCTCAATAAGGCTTGTGTTGCGGGTACTTATACTTAGACAACGAGATATATAGCATAAACATATTTTTAAATACATACTTAAAAAATACATAGAAAACACCCATGACTCAGTAACAAATATCTGTGTTCGTCACACATATAAATGCCCTTACCGGGATTCAAACCCAGGACCATTGGCTTCACAGGCAGGGTCACTATCACTACCCACTAGGCCAAACTGGACAATAGGGTTCCGTAGTTACCCTTTGGGTACGGAACCCTGGCAGTTACTTAAATGCAAAAACCATCGTAATTTTACGAGCAAGTCCTGTCTCTGTGAGATTACCCATTTAGACGGCGTTCGTGTAAACGGCGAAAAAACGACAATAGAACAAAAACTGGCGAATACAAGTACATAAATAGTGTATGAGTTAACGGTCCGGCGGCTGTGTAGTTAATAACGATGCGAGACGCGCGACGTGTTAATGCGGCATGACAATTGTCGGGCATTTGGTGAAAAATAATAGATAATATCTTAATTTTCTGATTGTGTTCTGCCTCACAATTTTTTAAACAAGCAGATACGTCTGCGAGCGATATTCCAAATTTTATGTTAAAGGAATATATGGAAAAATTTACGCTTCCGGCAGGAATTGAACCCGCAATCCCAAAGGCGTGTATACATAAGGGAAGGAATGGAAAGATTCGCGAGTTTCTGGTAGGCCTCCGTAGCTCAATTGGTTAAAGTTAACGCACGGATTGCGGCGGTTGTGCGTTAAAGTCCTGCCGGAAGCGTACATTTTTCCATTTTTTCCTTTAACATAACGTGTTCTGCCTAATTGGAGACTGCTTAGAAGCAATCAATTATAGTAGCGGTCGGCAACCTGCGGCCCGCGGGCCGCATGCGGCTCGTGAATCTGTCACTTGCGGCCTGCGAGCCTCCCTGGCTATGTAATATTGACAAACGACAAAGTCTGATAGGGGTCAAAAATCGCCAAAAATCGATGACGTAATTTATGGACAGCCCCCTAGCTAAATTGGTTGTTCTATATTTAAGCTATAGATTTTCTAATTAGAGAGAGTATTTATTGGAACACCACTCAAAACCCTCAAAAAAAGACAGAACATCTGATTATGGCTAAAACAGCCAATTGCAGATAAAAAGAACAAAAAAAAAACATTAAACACAATAAAAAATGTAAAACAGAACAATAATCTATTTCAAAGCCAATAAAAACCACTGAAACGCACCAATAAACAAATAAACCGTATTGGGCACATAATTTAATCTGCCCTTATCATTTCCAGTGATAACCGAGTTGCGGTAACATGCACTATCGGGGTTTTATTGTACCGTGATTAAATAGTTTTTCCTCATGGCGTAAAGGAGTGAAAACACAATAAATAAAATTACATTCATCTTATAGTCCGTTTTTTTTAGCATTAGAAAGAACTTCGCAGAAGTAAGCTTGTGGTTCCAAATCCGGCACTTTTAGCGGTAATAATTTGAAGTAAATTATATGTAGTGACCAGGCTACATTAGATAATTCAATAATTATTAACAATTAAAGAGCCTGATAAAAACTGCACGCTTGCTTCTGTGGAGTTCTTTCTAATGCTAAAAAAAACGAACTATAGGGTCGGTTGCACCAAACAGTCTGTCACCGTTGAAGTGTTCCCTAAATTACAAGCTTTTATTTAGTTTCACCGGACCGTTGTCTGTGTATAATCAAATCTTGCAAGTTAAATTTGATCCACTTCCCGGTTTCCGATTGAGCTGAAATTTTGCATGCATGAATAAATCGGATGACAATGCAATATTATGGTACCATCGAGCTGATCTGATGATGGAGACAGGAGGTGGCCATAGGAACTCTGTGATGAAACAGCGCAACCTAATAGTGTTAGGGGTTTTTAGAATTGTCTTGATGAGTATTAGTTGTCTGTCGTAAGTACAGTCAGCGATAAATGCTTGTACCAAAAATGAAATTTTTGCCAAAAACTTATTTTATTGTATGATAAGTGTCATAGTTCACTGCCAAGTGACTTTGGCCAGTCCGTCAAGCACCAGTAGTTGCGTCAGTAGTTGGTGCAACCGGCCTTTATTGCCATTATGTGTCAGTTAATTGATATTTTAGAAATAAATCCTTGACACATGACATAAGTTAGTTAAAAGGTCCGATTAAAACTAAAGGGATATAACAAACACTATTGCCGGCTATACACTATGCAGGCGCACAAGTGATTGTGTATTTTCATCACCTGGCACTACTTTTCCCCCAAATAAAACGCCTGGCATTGTTATATTTGAATTAAATACATAATTAGCTATTATATCACACCAAACTATGAGCTTTATAAATTGCACACCTTCAATTGATTTTACAACCCCTTTGTTGCTCATCCACTCCCGCACCCACCGCTGAACAGCTGCCAGGCACCTGAATTCATTAATAATGATAGTATGGCACACTAACTAGAGGGATTTCATTGCTCTATAAATTGCATACCTATTTCCGTGGCTAGCTCTCTGGCTACTAGTTCTTTCAGCACTAAACACTTAAGTTAACAGTAAACAGTTAAGTTTCTAACTTGTTAATAATAAGTTTAATAACGATCAACAATATTTAATGAAATACAACGCCTTTAAGGCCCACTTGCACCATTCCACTAACCCAGGGTTAGCTGGTTAAACACGGAGTTACCATGGTTGCAGCTATTTTGATAGCACAGACTGTGCAAGTGTTATTTTAATTGTCATAATTTCATAGAAGTTTTTAGGATTAACATAAAACTGGCACAATCTGTGCTATTAAAATCGCTGCAGAATTAGCTTGGTCTGACTCTACAAATTATTGTTGCTACAAAGATTTTTGTTTATGCATTTAATAAAATACAATTTAACCACTATCACAGAATAAATAATAGTACTAAGTACAGAAGACTCACTCTCTAACAAAACGCGTCTGTTACGATCAGTACAGATATGGCCGCTAGGTGGCGACAGCGCCACGCGCGACTTATGGCAAACCCCAAAATTGGGGCCGAACGGATGCACTTTTAGCTACCTGTAGCAAAGCGACGAAATCGCGGAGTGAGCCACGCCTGCCACTATGGTAATTATTATAGCAATCAGATTTAGGTTTTTTTTATAACCTTTTAAATATAAAGGCCATTTAACTCAACAACAGTGATGGCATGTCATAAAAATAAAATCAAGGCTTGAGTCACTTGAAAAACCGGCCAAGCGCGAGTCGGACTCGCGCACGAAGGGTTCCATACCATTACGCAAAAAACGGCAAAAAAATTATGTTTGTTGTATGGGAGTTGTACTTAAATATTTATTTTATTCTGTTTTTAGTATTAGTTGTTAGTCCGTTTTTTTTAGCATTAGAAAGAACTTCGCAGAAGTAAGCTTGTGGTTCCAAATCCGACACTTTTAGCAGTAATAATTTGAAGTAAATTAAATGTATTGACCATGCTACATTAGATAATTCAATAATTATTAACAATTAAAGAGCCTGACAAAAACTGCACGCGTGCTTCTGTGGAGTTCTTTCTAATGCTAAAAAAAACGAACTATAGTGGCAAAATAAATATATCATCAGTGAAAATGTCAACTGTATAGGTATCAGGGTGCATGAGTTACAGCTTGGTGACAGACAGACGGACAGTGGAGTCTTAGTAATAGGGTCCCGTTTTTACCCTTTGGGTATGGAACCCTAAAAATGAAATCATCCTGCAGGATTTTTTCCTCAAGCAGCATAGTCAAATTGTTTTTTTTGTTAGAAGTTAACTTAACTGGAAACTTATAGTTCGTTTTTTTAGCATTAGAAAGAACTCCACAGAAGTAAGCGTACAGTTTTTATCAGGCTCTTTAATTGTTAATAATTATTGAATTATCTAATGTAGCATGGTCAATACATATAATTTACTTCAAATTGAATGAAATGAAATGAAATGAAATAGCCTTTATTTCAGATAAGTATTTTGTAGTACATTTCATTTTGTTGTTAACTTATATATATATATCTAATCTAAATTTATATCTGTATGCCTTTTGTAGGCAAAGGTACTTCAAATTATTACCGCTAAAAGTGCCTTATTTGGAACCACAAGCTTACTTCTGCGAAGTTCTTTCTAATGCTAAAAAAAACGAACTATAGAAGTAAATTCCTATTGTAATGATTGATTACATTAAATTATTATAAAATTAATGATTAATTATTCATTGTCAGACTAGAAATTATCTTTTGTCATGAAAAAGACAATAAGATAATTGCTTTATTAGCAACTATATCATAGATTGGAACTAAACAAATAGTAAAAAACATAATTAAAAAATATTTTTCAATCTTTTGTTACCATAACATAAATTGTAAACGAAAATATGATAAGTACTAATCTGAGAACTTTTTCAATGCATATTCTTATTGCCCTTTCATGGCCAAAGCACACCTAATTGCAATTTTGTAATAAAGAAGATGTCCTTGATTAAATCATTGTAATCTGGTACTCGTACAAACTCAAAAGCGTGAAACTACTATCTGTGACCAATCCAAACCCAATCGGATGACCCAAGGGTCAGACTAAATTATGTTCTATAACCCCACCGGAAATAAAATGCTACGCGTTCCATATCCTCTCGAGAATATAGGTGCGTTTCAAACACGGCCGGTTAGCAATACGCCCGCACCCGACGATGATGTCATAGTCTTATTGAGGTAGATAACATGCAATTGATAAATGGCACGCCCAATTATACATCACCTACACCTTTTTACACTATTTTAAAGCCATTTTCAATGCCGTTTTTCATCAGTTTCCACTTAAAACCCGGAAAAAACACCAAGAAAAAAAAAGGTGTTTTAATATGTCAATGAGGTAAAAGCTCGGCGGACGTCCCGATAAATCGGCGGCTTGCCCGCAAATACCATCGTTCCTACAATAAATGACCCATTTCGGACCAAGCACCAGACACACCCTAAATGACTTCAAGCAATAGAAAGCATTTCCTGCATTAACAATAGCGTTCCAATTAGAAATTAAACATTTTCATGTACAATGAATGCTAATCGCACGCAATACGCACCGGCAGTGGACTCCAAAGGCGTTAAGTCAGGTTTTCCTGAGAACACTACACCAAATCACTTCACTTTTTGCGAGTAGCTATATTTCTTACACTAAGCACATAAACGAAGTAACATTATAATATCTAGATGCACAGAACGTTATTGAGTATATTTTAATGCACTAGCACCACCGACATTCCGCGTCAACGCGTTTATTTCCGTAATTCGTTCGCACAGGCCCGTCAACCAGCCGCCGCCAGATCGATGTCGTAGTTTCGTTTCGTTGCCGCACGGTCGCAGCGTCGCTGCTGTCGCGCAAATTAGTTCCAATACAACCGCCTGACAAGCCAGATGGCGCTGCGGTCATAAAAGGGATGCCATACGAATTTTAAAAAAATACCTTACATGAAAGTAAAAAAGAGCTGTGAAAAATAAAAAATGCTATTTTACTCGTTATTCATATAAAGAACAATCGCTACTGATGGATGGTGTTGCGGACTTGAGGTCTACTAATATAACAACATTGCACCCATTCACCCAACCCAACAATCCCTACATATTACCTATAAGGTTCTGGCCCTCTATTTAGTTAAATTACCATATTTACCATAAGGACATTGTATAACCACTTGTCTCTATATAAATTCTTAGTCTTTAAGAACATCCACTGTAATTTTCTCAATAAATTATTTGTATTTGTATAACTAATTTAACTTATAATATATTATGATTCATGTAGGTATATTGAATTATGGATTCATATACCTGCCATTTATTGTATACTAGCGACCCGCCCCAGCTTCGCACGGTTTACACAAAACCTTAACAAATTATACACCTAAACCAAAGACCTAAACCTTCCTCAAGAATCACTATATATACATATTGAGAGGTGAAAACTGCATGAAATTACGTTCAGTAATTTTTGAGTTTATCGCGAACATACATACACATAAACATACAGACGCGATGGGGGACCTTGTTTTATAGTGTATGAAATATTCGGTTTTAAATATTAGGTGAACAAGGCACGTCAGCGGCTGAAAATGTTGCTAGGTTGTACAGCAAGTACGCGAACCTTGAACAAGTGTACGATTTTGTCCCGGTTGGTGTGCTGAGGCCAAAACCTTTATTAAGGATATAGGGCGACGTTTAAGGAATAGGCTGCGACCCTCGCTCTGGTTCTTTTCTAGTCCAACATATATCACTGGCCATTCAGCGGGGTAATGCCGCCAGTATTTTTGACACATTTGATCTGGGAGACAATCAGAGTGGGGGGTAATATTTTATTTGTTAATTAGTTTACTCTTTCTTAGGTTTATTTTAGTTTATAATTTGTATTTTTAATCTATTGTAATCTAAATGTTTTTAATCATCATTATCAACAGTTATTATAATTAAAAATAGGAATGAAATTAAGTAATCTTCATACTGTTTATACAGAATATCTGCATTTTATAATATTTTCTAAAATAGTATATGAAATAAATAAATATTAATGTAATCTTTACCCCACTATTTTAATGTTTTGTATCCTAGCAACATTAGAACTCCATTCCACGCATTCACTCAGGCTAAATTTGTACTACCTGAATTGCGTAGAATGGAACGTGTACCGTTTTGTTTATCCTTTAAGTAAATCTCTTGAAAAAAGTTGCAAAATGGTACAAATAATAATAATTATAATACATATTTATCGTTAACAGTTCTTTTTTTTCCTAATTGTTGTATATTTTTTTATCTAAATTATAAATTCAAACTCGACAAAGTACAAAATAATAATTCAATAACAAAGTTTCAGTAACCGTTATTGTCATTTTGAATTGACAATGCATGTCCCCGTAAGGCTAACGAACGAAACGCTGCAGCACATTCTACTAAAAATGGCGTTCGCGTAGGTTGTGCGTTACTGTTATCTTTTAGTTTAATTTCAAAATTTTAAAACTGTTGACAAAACTAAGGTAAGCTTAACGCTATTAATGATTATTTACTAATTAATTTACTTATATAACATATTTGAGCTCCAATCATCTATTTTTCAGAGAAATATGGGTCGGTCGCCAAGTCCAAGGCGGCGGGAAGATCGGCTAGATCGGCGGAGAAACAGAGATCACGACCGGGACCGGGACCGCGAGAGGCGAAGACAGCGCACGCGATCCAGGTCTCGCTCCTTAGACCGCAGACGACGCTCCCCGGACCGTAGAAGGTCGCCCTCGCCCACTAGAAGACGCCGATCGCGTTCGATCTCTCCAGGGCCCTCTTCGTCTTTTGTAGCTAAAAAGAAGACTTTTGCGGAGCGTCCGATCGTCACCCCCGCCGATTTGGAGGGAAAATCTCCTGAGGAACAAGAAATGTTGAAAGTTATGGGCTTTTGCGGTTTCGACACGACAAAAGGTAAGAAAGTCGAAGATAATGTTGAAGGCGAGGTCCACGTCGTTTTAAAACGAAAGTACCGACAGTACATGAATAGGAAAGGAGGTTTCAATCGACCGTTGGACTTCGTCGCGTAGCACCGACCCGTATATGGTTACGCACAATCTAATTTCTATAGAATTTTCAGTTTTCTCAAGTTTTTTGCGACATTTTTAATGTCGTTGTGATATTACTGTTGTATGTGAACACACTAGTTACCTGGATGCGCAGCTATGAGCATATTCAATGTCTTAACACATTCAGTGCCGAAAACCCAACTATCGGGTATTTTATGATTCTGTTCCCAGGCCGGATCACCCGATAGTCAGGATCGTGATAATAGTGGTACAACTGGTTTTTATGATGAAATTGTTGTGGCCTAGCGCGGACGTCTTGTTTGGCTGGATGGCAATGAATGTGTATATGCTACAGTGGTTATTTTGTAATGATAATAGGATATTAACTTTAATATATGAATGTGATTATATTTCCCATTTTTATAAAGGTGCATCCATACACTGCAGTTAGATTTTGCGGAGCAACTCGGTAATATAAGGTAACTCACCCAGTTGCACAATGTTGCACCACAAAAGTTAACTGTGAAGTAGATGCACCTTAAACCATGGGCTTAGTTCAGCCTGATTGGTTATAAAATGTGGTATTTTAACTGTTGTAATAATATACTTGAAATTTTACTGACAAGACTTCCGTGAGACACAGACATATTAAATATATTAAGAACAGGTCACTCACGTAGTTTAAGTCGAAAAATGCTCGACATGTTTCACATACTGTTTGCGCCGGTCCATCACCGTAAACGCAAGCTCCTGATGACACTCCTCGGTGCGGAGTGAAACATGTCGACCGTTTTTAGACTTAAAATACGTGAGTGACCCGTTCTTAACATATTTTATGTACTCGAATATTTTTCATTTTGCACCTACCGTATTTTTATACGGACTTTAGATAATGGCAAACATGCCAGAAGAAAATTTCTTAGTTTCTGGAAAATTTTACAATTTTCATATTGAGTATCTATATTGCATTACTGACATTACTGTGCATATGGTTTCGATTTATGGTTATACTTTTTTTTTTAAATTTTTTAGTACATGATATCACCACATTTCTGCCAAGTAGAGACATTAAAACAAAATAGCCGCCCTAAACAAGTGTGTTCACATGTAATATGTGTTGATTCCATTTTTTACTTAGCATAAGTGTTATGACAATGTTTACCATGTTTTGCTGAGGGTAGGCCTGTGTCAAGACTTGAATCTTAAACTACTGCGAAAAAATTCACAAATTATTCTCTGTATTTTTATACATCTTGGAGACCATTGCCAATTGTGTAGTTTTTCATTTACAGTGAAAATAATCGTTTTTGCATTCATCTACATTTGATTGTCTTCCATATTTATGTTAATTTAATGTTTATCTTTTTAAATTTAATAGATTTTTCAATAACATATAATGCAGGGGAAATCTGGTACTATAATTGTTTAAAACACCATTTTTTTTAAACTTATTATCTCATATTCACTATGTATTTCCTAAAACAATAAGTTAGACACAGGTTTTACTCTCATTTGTTTTGCCAAGTGCCTTAAAAGTTTAAAATCAGTTAAATGGAAATATATGAAAAGGTGAAATTATAATATTTAAAAAAAATTGCCTAAGAAGAAACTATTAAGTCTAGTCACTATAATAAGGCCCGCTTCCGTGTCCCAGGGTTAGCTAACTAACTTGGAGTTAACCATTTAAACAGGGATTAACTGCACTGTAATTAACGGTTAACTCTGAGTTAGTGACTAGGCTAACCCTGCAATGCGCAAGTAGCCCTAAAAAGATAGTTTACTGTAGGAACCAAATTATATAATAAAAATAACATTCAACATGTAAACTGATAATCAAAAACAAAATTATTTCTTAACACTATTGTTACTTTACATGATTACAACTTTTAAGGCTCCTGGCAAAACACTAATCTTAAGCTAGTTATAAGCCCGCTAAACAGTCCCAGTGCGCAGCCGCGGCCCGCACTGGTCCGGTCCACTGTGTACCCGGGGCTCACTGTGCACCGGGTACACACACCAAGAAGCGCTAGGAGTCGAATCTGCCACTAATATTAATCTGTGTACCTTCTGGTCATAAGGGACCCGAGAAAGATAGAGCATAATTCAGCAACTTCATCTCAACAGTAATTTCGTCAATACTATGCGACGTCCCACGGGTAAAGGTACCTTATGGCGGTTGGCGCTTACGCTATTATAAACGTCGCTCCAATATTATTGCGGCGCTATGCGACGTAAGCGCCAGCCACCATAAGGTACCTTTTGCCGTGGAACGTCACACTATGAAAAAATCTCATATCTGACAATGTCACTCAAAGTTGAAAGGCAGTTTCTATATACGAAATATTAAAATAACAAATTGATTTCCTAATTAAACTGTTAATTTTGTATCACGGATGTAGAAGCATGCTCTAAGGCCTATAAGCCCTTTTGGAAATATTTGCTCATATATTTGTTGTGTAGCTTTTATTTTTCTATTATAAAAAGGGATTACACAATGTATATGGTCAAATATTCCTAAATGATTCTTTGGCCTTATTCTTCACTGACTTTGACAGAACAATTTATGGAAGTGTCATTGTTTTATACAAATTGTTCATAATGACATTCCACACTTTGTATTAGTTGCCACACAGAGTTGGCTTAGACCGACTAGTTGCAATTTTTCCACATTTCCATCGGAAGGTACAAGATTCCTTATAAGACTGAAAGCTGCCTGCCATGTTCCGTTTCCCGCGCCCCGCGCTACACACATATAGCCTTAGATACAGAGTTATTTACACACACACTCACATTCCCCCTATCCTCCACATGTACAATAGTTAAGTCTGTGTTGCCAGAGTCAAATATCATCAAGCCATTGCCAGAATGCCGAAATACTTTTTTTTAGTATAGGCATTTTGTGCAGTGCTTTATTGAGATTTAAATTTGTATTTAGTAATTTAAATTTATTATATACAGCTTGGGAAAAAAGAGTGGTAATAAAAAAGTGGCAACACTAGTGTTGTCCCTTTCAAACCAATTTATATAAGAAAACGGGACATTACAGTGTTGCCACTTTTTGCCAAGCTGTACCTCTTAAAATGTTGTAGATTTTTTTTGTCTGTTAAGGTGCAGATAATTTGTGGAGCAACACGGTAATATTAAGTAACTTACCTAATGTTACTGTGTTGCTACAATGTTACTCCACAAAAATGTGGTTTGGATACACCTTAAAAAAAATGTGTTTAGAAAATAGCCATCCAACGCCTATAGTCAGACCGTAAAAAGTCTGCAGTGATTTTTATAGCCCACGCAGTGCAAGTGTCATTTTAAACGTCAAACTTCTATGAAATTATGACGTATACATAACACACTTGGTGGGCTATCAAATCCGCTGCAATCTTTGTTTGGTGCGACTATAGTTGGCAGGGATTTTGATAGCACAGACTGTGCACGTTTTATGTAAACGTCATATTTCATAGAAGTCTGACGCTTAAAATAACACTTGCACAGTCTGGGCTATAACTTGATCGTGTTGTCAACATCACAAAAAAATCTCACTAAAGCAAAATATGGTTTGACGATATTATACTCTGTGAACACAGATGCCATAGCCAATAATATACAATTGTTGATATTTTTTACTGATATATTGCACCCGCGGCGCGCGGGGGGCACGGCCAGCATCATGTATACTATATAATGATATATGACATGTGATATATGATATGATTATGTAGAACGTTGGTGTCGGATCCGACTCTGAAACGCTTGTCACGCCATCTACACTTTTGAATGAATCGAAAATGCTAAAAAACTCTGATAATGACAAAACTAGTCATTATTTTCACTGAAATATACCTACGGAATTATGTAAGTCCTTGATAAAGAAAGGTCAAAGTTAAACTTTTTTTTTTACAATTTGTAAAAATATCTTAAAGCAATGCATTTGCAAATTCAATTACATTGTATTGCCCATTGTAAAGTTAGACCAAGAAAGGTCTGCAGCGATTTTGATGCACGCAGTGCAAGTGTTATGTATACGTCATAATTTCATAGAGGTTTGACGTTTAAAATAACACGCACTGCGTGGGCTGTTTAAATCGCTGCAGACTTTTCTTGGTCTAACTCAATGCATTCTACCTTACCTTTTAGCAACAATGAAAAAAAAAACGCACCTTTTTCAAGACTGTATCTGAAAAATATTGTTTTCTCAAAATAATATGTACAATCAACAGCACAATTTTATCCTCGTGAGTCTAAATGTACAGTCGCCATCAGATATATCGGAGCGGCCAAGGTGTTCACAATATCTGAGCACGCGCTCTAACTCCCTGACAATAGAGGCGTGTTCAGATATTTGTGAGCGCCTTGGCCGCTCCGATATATCTGATGGCGACTGTACATATTCGTTGCAATTTGATTTAAACCTTTCATGTATTTCTTTTGTTTCATTGCGTTTTAAAATGAATGAAATTCGTTCCAATCTATTTTGAGAAGATAAAAGTTGTAATGGAGTATCTGTATCCCTCGTGTAAATTTCATTCGATAGACATCGGTTACACGCTAATTCGGCGTCAGTTCAGTCCATCATTCCATTGTTGTATGGACGGTGACGTCGGTGACTGACGCGAGAATGACACAAAGGTTACACGATCAGTCTACTATCAGTTTTCTGTAATTCAAAACGGACTGACGAATATTATCAAAAACTTTAAATTTTCATCAGTACAGTCCATCAGTCCGCGTGCTATACGATAATTCTCCCGTCATTCTGACCAGACTGACTGACGCCAGAATTAGCGTGTAACCCATGTCATAGGGTGACGTGACGTACGCGTTTGCGTTTATTGTCATTTTGTATGGGATTTGGAGTTTCCAATACGTCACGCTTGGCGCGCTGTTCGGAATCCAGTACAAAAATAGATATATAACGCGAACGCAGGTCACGCTATCAAATGAAATCTACACTAGGGGTTCTGAAAGGAAAATGGGTCAATGATGAAATATATTATTTTTGACATCTTAGTTTTCTATATTAACGTTGTTTTTCAATGCTTACCAAATAACAACATTACAACTACTATCTAAGATCAAATTGTCAAGAATATATGTGATGTATAATGAGATGTATCCTTGACTCTAATACAAAAATAAAACTATTAAGTTTATGTTTTGAAGATTCTGAAGTTCTAGTCTTTTATTGTAACCATTCAGAACATGCAAATTATAGAATTTGAAGCAGACCATCCTAATAGCCGAACACACGCTACCGCACAGCACCGCGAACTTGGTGCGGTGCGGTAGTGTGTTACGGCTTTAATAATATGGGGTCTGACGGACCCATATAGAATTAAAAACACGTTTTACTAATATACTGCACAGTTTTGTAAAGTTTTCATTAATTTCATTCTGATTAGTATTTCTTTTCTATTTGAAATATTTAGTTACCGTTAAACGTCTTCAAATGTTTTTTTGTAATTATATGTACTTGCGCCATAAAGGCAGTAATATTCTATTTCAAAATTTAACTGAAAATAAAACTTCCTACATTAAATTCTTTATAGTTTTTTTTTACTATGGGTGAAGTTAATACAATCTATAACAATTTATTTAAAAAAGTAACATATCATGTTATATGTGAAGATTCATTCCCACTTGTATATACCATGATTTATTTATACTTATGTATCATTAGTAAAAATAAGTGATTCTGTTTGGTTTAAAAATGTATAAAATATTAGTCTGTAAATTGTGTGCCCTTGGCATTTTTGGATTTAAGTATAGGTTAGATAAAACATTAAAAAAACCTAATTTAGTATTTATTTAGTTGTAAAATATGCGATGGACATTTTGAAAACGCTCAAACATCATAGTCAAAAGGTCTTTCGGTAATATAGTGGGGTTTTCTCAAAATGTAGCATTTGCCATATTACATGACATAATCATTGAAACTGAATTTTGCCAAATTATACACATCTAACAAATATTTTGTGATTCTAAACTAAATGATAATGTTATGTAATAATAATGTTTTTGTTTTTATGAGTGATTTAAAGTCAAAATATATTTTATGTAATGCAAGGGCAAGTTTAAACTGTATTAAATCATTTTGGATAAACTTTACTTTCATTTTATATACTTTCTATTTCTACACTACACATTTCCCTTTTATACACCCATAATATCTTACTATTCCCAATTTGACACCGTTCCATGATTGGTCTTATTTCCGTTTTTAAGCAGACTAATAGCCGAAACACACTACCGCTCAGCACCGCGAACTTGGTGCGGTAGCGTGTTACGGCTTTAATAATATGGGGTCTGACGGACCTATACAGGTTGCCTAGGTGTAGATTTCCGATTTCAAATTATGATAAAATCAAAATAAACTAAACATGAAAAGAAGATGAATGCGGATTTTATTTTTCAGTACCTACTTTAATCACATTTTCTTCGCGTATGAAAATTATTTCAATTTTAAGTCGGAAATCTGCTACTGGAAACGTACTAGACCGCCGGCAGGCGTGGCACACTCCGCGATATCGTCGCTTTGCTACAGGTGGTTAAGTACATCCGTTCGACACCAATTTTGGGGTTTGCCATAAGCCGCGCGTGGCGCTGTCGCCACCTAGCGGCCATATCTGTGCTGATCGTGACACTATTACTTTTTCAGTGAGCGCGTAGCCAAAACGCTGCTAGTCGTAGTCGACCTGCCAGCCTAGCCAAGTGACAATCGTTTCCGCTACGACAACAACGCTTTGTGTCTATCACTCTTCCATATTATATAGTGCAACAGTGACTTGCGTTCGCTACAGTGCGTAAGCGATTGGAATGGTGGCTACGCGGTCAGCTTATAATTATTCGGTCACAGAATAAATAATAGTACTAGGTAAAGTAGATTCAATCTCTCACAAAACTTGTCTTTACGATCAGGACAGATATGGCCGCTAGGTGGCGACAGCGCCACGCGCGGCCTATGGCTACCCAGCAAAATTGGTGTGGGACGTAGACGTGCGCGCCGACCTAAAATTTGCCGGCGGCGGCGCGCCGGCTTTTTTGGTCGGCGCGGCGCGGCGGCGCCGGCGTGTAGCACATTTTTTCATTTAGGCATTACCTACTAAAAACTGCAAAAATTAACTATCTATAGTTTTTCACTAGCATTATACTTACGCACACGCTGTTTTGAACATATCCCCGATTCTAACATACATTTTTTTTAAACAAAAGGGGGCCTGTGGGCCCGATTCGGACCATGAAATAGACATCTATTAGATATCTTGTAGACATCACCAAGATACGATAACGATATGTTTAAGATCTAACCTGTCAAATTTAACATTTACGCGATTCTGGAGATACTCTTGAACGATTTCCACAGGATATGACTTAGAGATCCAATTCACATCTAAATACCCTATCTAACGTAAAAGTGACATTGGTTGCCCGAATTGCGCTGCAAAAGAGAACTAGTAGTAGTAGTTGATATCTAAACTGTAACGCATCTAGAATGGATTGGCCGTGTGCGCCGCGCTGGCGCACCGCCGCCGCCGGGTTTTTTGACCACGCCGCCGCCGCCGATAAATGATCGGCGTGACCTTGAGTGTTGTTAATTAGCTATTCCAAGTTGGTTTTTGGATTACGAAACGGATTTTTTGTATTATTTATGTTACAGTTGTCAAATATACATCAATTTTAATTAAATGAAACTGATTAGCCAGTTGCAGAAACTACTTGACACACCAATTAAAGTAACTGAGTAATCCTAAGTATTCACCGTCAACTGTTAACGAACTCACGAAGACTGCTGCTAGTGCTGCTTATACCTTGGACAGCTACAAGAACAAACCCCTCCATTCTCAAAGAGCTCTATATCGCCACTCATCTCTTCCTAACATGCCATGGGTGAGCCCTTAGATTCTTCGGGCATTTTATCCAACGCATGATGTGGAGAAACACATCAATTTAAGCTGAATGAATGGCAAACATGCTCGAGTTGGAGCATGTGCGAGATGGTCGAACGCTATGAAGAGGTCGGCTTGCAGCAGTCTGCACCGTGCAGTCCATAAGGCTTATGACCGCACGAAAGGAAGACAAAATACATGTGGTCGCGAACCTCAGTAATGAGAAAACGAGAAAGAAGGTAGTCTCGGAGAGCCTGGTGCTTGTACGACAAGAAAACCATTAAAAAGAAGCCATAGCAGTCCACTATAGTCTAACAAAAGTCAAGAATATGTGGAGTTCTGTTTTGTTAAAGTACGTCATTTTTTTTAAATAGGATAAGCCATGGAAAGCTTGAGAAAACGGAGAGTTACAAATCGGATCGAAGGGCATTGGGACCAGGTAACTTCTTAATGCAAGCCAGTTACTAGGGAAAATAAGTTATTATACCTATCCTATATTAATTTACAAACCCTATTTTACTCACTGCATATTCAAACTATACGTAGTTAACTGACCAGTAACCTGCATTGATAAAATTTTTAAAGAAAAACAACAAATTAATGTTTTTTCTTAAGAAACCTGAAATTCAAGGTCACGCCGAAAACACGTAGCCGCCGTCAATTTTTTGGCAAACGCCGCCGCTGATCTTTTTTTAATCGGCGCACACATCTAGAATGGATCTAGTAAGTGTCGTCTCTTGTGAATATCTTGAAGTTCGAATACGGCAGTGTCTGTCTTCGCGCTAGCCACCCCAAACCACTTTTTATAAGATAGCAAGATATTTGTTAGTTCATGATTGTTCAGGCCTTAGAATCGTTAGGGCCCCGATTCCTTAATTTTTTTTTTCAAAGTGGGGTGGATGTCTTCACGCTAACCACCCCACCCCGAAATCAGCCAAATTAACTATGTGAAGTCATCGGGCGACGTTCGTTCACGTTTTTTCAGGCATTAAAATCGTTAAGATCTCATTAGATTTGCCATAAAAAAATAAAATCGAAAAATTCATAATATTTGGCCGTGCACCGGCGCGCCGAGTGGATGAGCCGGCGGCGGCGGCGCGTATGAATGGCGGCGCGGCGCGGCGGCGCCGGCGCGGCGCGCACGTCTAGTGGGACGGATGTACTTGATGCAAAGCGACGAAATCGCGGAGTGAGCCACGCCTGATTCTGTTGAGAAATGCGACTAGAGTAGGAAAAAATCCGGACGTAAGCATTTTGCCCAACTTGCAATGAAGCCACTTGGCTCGGACAGTAAAATTATAACCTAGGAACAGGGGTGCAAGACTCCTGACTTCGGTCAAACTCGGCTCCGCTCGGCTTAGAATTGCTCCGAGCAATTATTAGGGTTGGCACCACTTGACTTCCTTTTGCGTGCACGACCACAGGCAAGATAATCACTTGATTTTTGACAACCCTAAATAGCCGAAAGGGATAGTGCCATATATTAGAAAGGGACAGCATGATTCGACCCTGAACCGCTGTCAAACTTCGTTTTTGTAGGAAGTTTCCTTTCTGTACGGTACGGTAGTACTATTAATTATTCTGTGCTGGGAACGAAGTAAATAAAATACTATTTTGTTTTAAATTATAGTGATTTATTATATAAACATGTAGGTTATTCCATATCTATCTAAATATTACATTGATTTGCATTGATGACGTAACGCGCAAGCTTTATTTATATTAACCAAATTTTATTTTACATAGGTACGTGCAAAGAGAATTTAAAATAGAGAGTTACTGTCATGGTAAATTATGTAGCTACTGCCATCTTTCGGCAGAAGATTAAAACTGTTGAACGCCATTTGACTTTGATCATTATTCTTTCACTGATATACTTGTTAAATATTAATATTAACGCCATCTACTCGAGTAGGCTGAAGGTTATTGCGCCATCGCTCGAAAAGATTGCACCTTTAGCCTACAGTCGAGTAGATGGCGTTAATATATTAATATTTAACAAGTTAACACATATCAGTGAAAGAATAAGGATCAAAGTAAAATGGCATTTTAACAGTTTTAATCTTCTGTCGTAAGATGGCAGTAAATTTACAGTGGCTACATAATTTACTTTGACAATCTGCCTCTATACACTCTATTCTCTTTGGTACGTGTTATATCTTAAATTAGAACTCAAGTGTAGGTTAATTTTTCCATATTATATTAATTACATTTCATTTATATTTTATCTTAATTTTGCATTACATTACAGCACAACACAGCTTGAGAACAAGGATTGGCTGACTCGTGAATATAGCGACCTCGCTGGCGCTCGGCTGTAAACTTTACTCAGCATACAATTCCTTGTCGGCCAATGTAATATAATATTGATATGACATTAGGTATATAAATACATACATTGAAAATATTCTTTCTTATTTAATAATATCAAACAACAATTGAGTTAGAGTCAAACCAAGATAAGTCTGCAGGGATTTTGATAGCCCACGCAGTGCAAGTGTTACTTATACGTCATTATTTCATAGAAGTTCGACGTTTAAAATAACACTTGCACTGCGCGGGCTATCAAACTCGCTACAGACTTTTCTTGGTCTAATTCTATGAAATGTTAAAAACTTTGGGCTTTAGTTTAGAGCAACGTTTTAACCTTTTCGACGCCGTGTCAAACACAAAAGCAGTCACCCGGACGCCACGTCTCCGAATTGTCAAAACTGAAATTGTACTTTATGCATATGCAAGTAGGTCTATGTTGCTCCGTGGTCTGTGACCGATTAATCAGTCTTTGGCGTTGAACCTGCGGTGCGGATATATCGGTCATTGGCGTCCAAAAAGTTAAATGGCCTTTTTTATCTGTAGCACGGTTGACAATCATACCGGTTGGTTGGTTGTGAACTGTGAACGAAATAGGCAATTAATACACGAAACTCTGCGTAGGGGGCGCCACTACCACAATCCATCACAATTTGAGGGTCAACCGCCAAACAAAATCAAAATTTCGTTAACTAACCTCTCTATCACATATGCATATTCAAGCCATAATAACTGAAAGAAGTAAGATAATTCCTGATAAGAGGCAGATAACTAAATTTCAATTTCCCGGTACCCAGGCCCTTTGTAAACAAACCGCCTTGATGCATCAATGTTATATTTCATCATCTTTAAAAACTTGTCAAAAAACAGTTTGGCGAAAAAATATTTCTAATAAATATAGCTGTATTTTTTTATTGAGTAAGTTCTCTTTTGGTTTTCTAATGCACCGCCTACAATATTTTATGCTTGGCCTTAAGGTTGACTGGTACAGAATGCCTCATGGCATTAAGTTCGCCTTTTGTACATTAAGTTATTCTTTTGTGCAATAAAGTTTTAAATAATAAATTTAAAAAAACCTGACAAATACAGGGCACGAATTTTTCTTAGACTAACATATCTTCTAGATTTAAACGCTCTTTATTTGAAATTATGACGTAAAAATAACACTTGCACTGTGCTGTCAAAATCATTGCAGAGTTATTGATGTAACTCTATTATTAATGTCTCTTTGGTTAACGTGGAAAATGTCGTGTATAGAAAATTCTGAAGCACAAAGTTTTTAACACCTCATACACTAACATTCTTATACAACTCACATCACATAGTACGTCAATATCAACATAATTATATCCTCCTAAGGCCCACGGTCCTACCTATAGTACATATTCAGTTCGATGAAATTTAAATCATATTCAATTGGAACAGAGTCGCATTTCTTTTGCTTCGTTAAATTTTCAAACAAAATCAACTCTATTCCCCGCACTAAAGGTTCAAATTTCAGTGGCAAATTCTGCATTTTTCCTTTGTATGACTGGGTCTTAGGAGGGTATAATCTTACATTCATGAGATCAATAGGATTATTCAATCCAGATTGTCCAGTGGACCACAGTGGGGCGAAGCTATTTCAGTGTAGCCACTGTGAATACTGTGATTACAAATGCAGTCAGAATCTACTCTGCTTGCACTGATGTGCCGTCACACAGCGAAATTTTTATATATGATAATTTCGGAAACTTCTCATAAATTTATATGGGGAACAAAACTTTATATTGCCAAAATAGATTTTTTTTCATGTGAATGTTTCCTGAAATATCAGCTAAATTTTCGGGACCTTTTTACATTTATAGCAACCGCCTTCCCCTTAATACTCTCATACGGATGTAGTGCATAATTATTTTCCATCGTATTTTCACGGAAACGTACGAACGTGTCTTGCTATTTCAGTCAGTCTCGGTACGAAAAGTACTGACGTTGACTGAAGTAGCATGACAAATACAAACGTTTCCGAGAAAATACGATGGAAAACAATTATGCACTAATCTGTACTAAAATGTAGAGATGCAACGGATAGTTGTTTGGCCGGATACCGGATATCCGGCCTGGACACTGGCCCTATATCCGGTATCCGGCCACCGGATATTCGGCCGGCGGAACTATACCTACATTTCGGTTTTTCAGGTGCGCATTCTGCAGGTTTGACCCGTTTCCTAGTAAACGTTCGCGCGGACTCATTTCTAGGTCCGAAATGAGTGCGCGTGCAAGTCAGTGAAATGATTAAATTGTTTTAAAATAATAAACAAGTACGATTATGACCGTGTCTGTTTCTTAAATCCAATTTGTTTACTCCGAAATCAAGCAATGTTACTATCCGGTATCCGGCCGGATAGGATAGTAAAATAGTGGCCGGATAGGCCGGATACCGGATAGTAACCGGATATCCGGTGCATCTCTACTAAAATGCAACCTGTACAGTCAACTGTAAAAATATGGGGCATTATCTATGAAAAGGGACCTTATTGTCGATGGCGCATACGCCGCACAGCGTCGCGCGGCATTGTATTTAATCGGAGTATTGTTTTTGTTGTACTCAAAAATATGTCCCATAGTTCGTATTTCACTGCCATAAGAGCTATGGGACATATTTTTGAGATGATTTGTACACTCATATTTTTACAGTCGTACTATAATGCAACCAGCGTTGCACCCCCGTGGAATCTATTCACGGACGAAAACTATCCATTAACGAACACACAACACTTTCACATATTTATAATACATATTGTAAGGTAATATTCCAATAAGTTATGTTGGCAGTACCGTCTTTACCATGCGGGCACACGGGGCCTGCGCGCAGGGCCCCCATCCTCGGGAGGCCCCGAAGGACGTACACAGTATATTTGATTAACCATAATAAATAGAAGATCATAATAGAAAAATGTTAGTTTAATTAGCTGTCTTTACTTTCCAAAAGGGCCGCAAATTCTAGGCCCCGGCATAGTTTAAGACGGCCCTGTATGTAAGGCTCGCTCAAGGAGGTTAAGGGGCAATTCCCCTCGTTTTATTTGTGCTTGTACTTTTTAAAGGAGGCTATGGGGCATCGCTCCCTTACTCTAAATATATTATTAATGTATTAAATGTTAGTCATTACATATTTTTGCATTAAAATGTCATAAATTCATCATAATTGTGTTTGTGCTTGCTCAAGGAGACTAAGGGGCGTCGCCCCTTTTTATACGTAAACTTATGTACAATGTGTTTCGTTCGTAATTACATATTAAAGGAAACTAGGGGGCTTTGCCCCTATTCTTACTATTACAAAAACTGCCGATTATAAGATTGTTTATGGTAACATTCCATTTGTAACCGCAGCTGCACTACCGGTACGACCGACGCTGTCATTATCAATTTTCATAGTAAAATGAACAGTAGTGCCGCTGTAGTTGGAAATGGAATGTTACCCTTAGTCTGACAAGGCTAAACATCCATTGACTTGCAGGTTGGTGACTTTAGTCTAACGCAGGGGTCTGCAAACCCGTGCCTGCAAAACTGCGTTCCAATCCGGCCCGCCGACACCCAAAGCGAATGCCCACTGTCCGGCCCGCGGGAGCCAGGCTCCAGGGGTTCAGCATTCATTGAGAGTGGAACTGTTCCTTACAGCAGCAACCAGGCGCAAAAACCGGTGGCCCGCGCAAAAGTTTCTGAGGCGCAATATGGCCCTCAGGTAAAAAAGTTTGGAGACCCCTGGTCTAACGCAATTTGCAATAAATAAAAGTAATTTTCAGGGACAGTTCAACAAAGCAACTAGTCTTTTTTTATCCTAGAACGTTTCTAGGAAACCTAAAAGGTGCCTGGCCGTTTAGAATATGAAGCTATTCGAACACCATCATATTCCTTTCGTACTTACTGAAGGAGGTTAGGGGGCGTCGCCCCTTTTCCTACTTATTTTTACTCGTAACACATTTTACGATGAAAACTGGTCATTTTATCGTGAGATTCCTTATTTTTTACCAATATAGTTTTCAGTTACTAGGTAGTCTAGAAAGGTGCCTGGTCGTCGAGGACATGCAGCTGGTTGCAGATCATTATATTCCCTTCGTACTTGCTGAAGGAGGTTAGGGGGCCTCGCCCCTATTCCTCCTTTTTTTAACTAACGCATTTTACAGTGAAAACGGGTCATTTTATAGGGAGATTCCTTATTTTTTATGCTCTTTGACCAATATACAGGGTCATTTTTGTTGTCAGGGTCAAAAAGTTGTTCATTATGGCCTACCTAATCACCTCGCACAATATGGCTAACGGTCCAAAAATGATCCTGTAGGTTTCAGTTACTAGGTAGTCTAGAAAGGTGCCTGATCGTCGAGGGTGTGAAGCCAATTGAAGATCATCATATTCCCTTCGTACTTGCTGAAGGAGATTAGGGGGCCTCGCCCCTATTCCTCCTTTTTTTTAACAATGAAAACGGGTCATATTATAGCGAGATTCCTTATTTTTTATGCTCTTTGACCAATATAGGTTTCAGTTACTAGATAGCCTAGAAAGGTGCCTGATCGTCTAGGCCAGCGGTCGGCAACCTCCGGCCCGCGGGCCGCATGCGTATGTGGCTCGTGAACCTGTCACTTGTGGCCCGAGAGCCGCCTTGGCTATTTTGTAAGTAATAGTGACAAACGACAATGTCTCATAAAGTCATAAATATTAACAAAGTACGGCCCGCGTCACCTCCGTTAACTACTATGTGGCCCTTGGCTGCTAATTGGTTGCCGACCGCTGGTCTAGGTTATGAAGCCAGTTGAAGATTACAGAGACATATTATTTCGTACTTCCTTAAGGAGGTTAGGGGGCCTCGCCCCTTTTCCTACTTATTTTTACTCTAACACATTTTACAATGAAAACGGGTCATTTTATAGCGAGATTCCTTTTTTTTATGCTCTTCGATTTGACCAATATAGGTTTCGGTTATCAGTTAGCCTAGAACACAGACAAGATATCCTCCAGACTGAGCATAGTAACCCTACCCCAAATATACGGTAACTCTGCCACAAATATACGGTAGTTTTACTTCATTTTCGAGTCAGTGTTTTTGTGTGACGTCCGTGTCTTTGAACGGACCAATCACGGCACGGGACTCGCTCCCCTCGTCCCCCGCACCCCAGTATTTTTGGCAGCATCGGTTTCATGAAATAATTGCTGTAAACTCCGTCTAGAGGATTCCTAGTCTATAGCCTAGAAAGGTGCCTGGTCGTCGAGGGTGTGAAGCCAATTGAAGATCATCATATTTCTCTCGTACTTGCTGAGGGGGCGGCCACGCTCGCGCTCCAGGTCGGCCGCCGTCAGCGCGAGGGCGCATGCCTCTGTAAGTTGAAATGTAGATTGATTCTTTCTACTTTAGATCATTTTCGTACCCTATATGTAAATTAACGAAAAACATTTTCTCAAGCCCGTTAATGAATGGCACACTGAGCAACTTTTATTATGGCGCCAACCATGAAATCGTTAAAAAGAAATCGACTGTCCTATAGAAAATTTCAATGCTATAGTTCGTTTTTTTTTAAGCATTAGAAAGAACTTGCAAGAAGGTAAGCGATCTTGACAGGTCTTTTAATTGAAAAACGCTTTTTAAAAATCAAAAACTATTAGTTATGAAAGCAGAAGAATATAAATGATAGTATTAGATTCATAATTGTTACAAATATGCCGTAACTTATTTTTAAAATGTGTTTGTCAATTAAAAGACACATCAAGATTGTTTACCTTATTTCTAATGCTAAAAAAAACGAACTACAGTGAAACCTGGATAAGTGAGATCTCAAGGGACGAGCAAATTTGTCTCACTTAAAGAGGTTTTCCACTTACCCAGGCTCCCAGTTAGCCAGGTACAGATAAATTTCTGTCTCATTTACAGAGGTTTCTATTAATAGAGGTGAGAATAGAGTATATTGCAGTTATAGAGGTGGTTAATAAGGTATTTAGTAATTAATATACAGTGAAACCTGGTTAAGTGGGACCTGGATAAGTGAGAAACCTCTATAGCTGGGACTCATGGTGCGGTCCCCACACTTTAGCACTGAATTACCTCTGTTACTGAGAAAAAACGAACCTCTATAACTGGGATTCGTTGTTGTGATTTTATAGTCACATTTACCTCTATAATTGAGACAGAGAGTGGATTTTACCTCTTTTACTGAGACTATATTTATAAGATTACATTTTCCTAATTGTTTTTTAGAGTTTTATAGGGAATTGACTTCTGTATCTGAAATAACGTCAATCTATGACCTCTCTAACTTGGACTTCATTGAATAATTTCCGTGTTCTTACTAACTCTTAGTCTATCCACAAATTCCGCATTTGCCTAATTGTGTCTAAACAACTTCAATTTTGATTTAGTTAATTTATGTAAGTAGTTAAAACTATCGAAAGGAAAGCTGAAATTTTAATAAGTTACGCAAAAAATAAATTTTCATTTATTAAATTTCAAATACGCAATGAAGTCCGTATCAAATTTAATTTAATTTTGAAATATCTATCCTTTGGAGAATCATTCAAAATAAATTCAAATAAATATTTAAACAGACTTAAAACATATTTAGGGACAAGGATTATTTTACCTTATTTATTTTTAAAGATAATTACTAAATTGTACCTTATTAACCACCTCTATAACTGAAATATACTCTATGCTCACCTCTATTAATGGAACCCTCTGTAAATGAGACAGAAATTTATTTGTACCTGGCTAACTGGGAGCCTGTGTAAGTGGAAAACCTCTTTAAGTGAGACAAATTTGCTCGTCCCTTGAGATCTCACTTATCCAGATTTCACTGTATTTAAAACTAAATAAGGTAAAATAATCCTTGTCCCAAAATATGTTTTAAGCCTGTTTAAATATTTCTTTGAATTTATTTTGAATGATTCTCCAATGGATAGATATATCAAAATTAAATTAAATTTGATACGGACTTCAGTGCGTATTAAAAATTTAATAAATGAAAATTAATTCTTTCTTGTTACTTATCAAAATTTCAGCTTTCGTTTCGGTAGTTTTAGCTACTTAGATAAATTAACTAAATCAAAGTTTGAAGTTGTTTAGACACAATTAGGCAAATGCGGAATTTGTGGATAGACTAAAAGTTAGTAAGAATACGGAAATCGTTCAATGAAGTCCAAGTTAGAGAGGTCATAGATTGACGTTATCTCAGATACAGAAGTCAATTCCCTATAAAATTCTAAAAAATAATTAGGAAAATGTCAATACATCTACTTGTCAACGATAACTATTAATGATTACTGGATACAGGCAATATCAGTTGTCACAACTGCCTGCCTGCTTACACAATAATAATAATAATAATCTTTCCATTTTTCTATAATAGCTCCCAATGCCTGCTGCAACCGGTTTACGGGTATCTATTTATGCACCCGTGAATGGGTTCCGGCAGGCGTTCTACATGACATCAAAGCTCTCCAGACGGCCTCTACGTGTTGGATCTATATCCCCACGCACGCCTTATAAATGACCGGGCTTAAAAACCCGAGAGTTTGTAACGGAGATACAAATAATAATAAAAAAAATGTAATCTTATAAATATAGTCTCAGTAAAAGAGGTAAAATACACTCTCCGTCTCACTTATAGAGGTAAATGTGACTATAAAATCACAACAACGAATCCCAGTTATAGAGGTTCGTTTTTTCTCAGTAACAGAGGTAATTCAGTGCTAAAGTGTCGGGACCGCACCACGAGTCCCAGCTATAGAGGTTTCTCACTTATCCAGGTCCCACTTAACCAGGTTTCACTGTATATACATTAACCTCGGAGTAATTAACAATGGAGCCGCCATTAACAGGCGTTCCCCTCTGTCGAAAATAGGCGGCCAATGGTCAACCACATGTCAACCATATGTATGGACTGACGTTTATCTGACATGACGTACCTATACATTTGATGTGCCCCTCCCCCGCAAAAAACGGCAGACTATTTTGTACCGAAAATTTTAGATATGGCGTCTCCGTTGGTTATATCCTCTAAGACATTAACAGGTTTGAGTAGATGTTATTCGTTAGTTTTACATACTGTATAAAATAGAAGTAAAGTTAGGTGATTCCCACCTGGATGCACGAAGCGTGTGTGCACGGTGGGCCCGGCGTGCACGGCGTGCACGTTAGGCACAGTAGGCACGGCCAGCACGGTGGGCCCCGCGCCGCCGGTGCTGAGCGCCGAGGCGACCGCCGCCGCCTGTACGTACGATAACACTATGACCAAAGTTCAATTTTAAGTAGCAAACGTAGCTGGTAATAAATAAATAATAAAATAAATAATAGTACATTATTGTCGAGGCTCGGAAGTAGCTACTTGCAGGCTGAGGATTCGTTTTAAACGGACGACCTTGGGAGTCCGTTTAATTGAATCCGAAGCCAGCAAGTAGCCTTCCAGCCGAGTCATATATAGTGCTTTTCTCAAAAATGGTGCAATAAATACAAATATCATAGAAATATTTTACAAAAGCAACGTTCTTACGTATATATTTTCACAGAAAAAAAGCCCTTGCACCTTTTTATTTTTTTTAATAAAAAAAGAGAAGTGTATTTTTCTGCCAAAAATACGCCAACCTATTTGAGACAGCTAAACGTCGCGGTACTAATCATCTGTTTGGCTGTTTAATGGGCCTGAGTCTTCATTTGATATGGTCATTTCAACTTTTAAAAAGTTTGGAACTCGACAAATAATGGAATTTGTATACAACATTGCAGTCCCAAAATCGAGACTGCAATGTTTTTAACTTTTTAATTTTTGACTGACCATAAACTACGCGCTTCGCATAAACTACATGGTACAACAAGGTGATATTGGAAAGATTATCCCGACGCTGGTCTTAATTCATTAGATTGTTTACTTACATTACAACTATAATTTCTACTTAATATTACTAGATTTGGAGGAACTCGTTTAAAGAATAAGACACCTGTTTTTGAGTCATGTATATAGTTACGCTTTGAATAGATTTATAGGCAGAAGTTTGATATTTTCAGGAAGGGCATTAAATATTTTCATACATAAGTAATAAGTTAATAATTATTTTCCATAAAAAGTGAACTATTCGGAATGAAGTCTAATACCAGTTTGTTAGGATATCTTGTGTTTCTGTGGTAAACATTTTTAAATAGATCTGGGTATTTTTTTACAAAAACTGCTGCCTCGAAAATATACATGCATGTTAGTGACTACTTATGACATAACTTTTTCGTTTTGACTGTTTGTTCGTTCGATTCAAAAACAAAAGAAAATCAAACATATTTTCCATAAACTAAAATGAATGAATATATTATTATAAACTAGTGTGAAATACCTCCAGCTTATCCAAATTGAACTCGGACTGAGACATTCTTTCCAAGGCCTTGTATGTGGTGAGCAGCCGCCGCTTTATATAGTTCTGACGTATCTGAAAAAACAATAGTTATTTATTTCACTCGGGGGCAAAGTTGTTGTTTAACCGCTCGTGCTAATATTGATACCCGAGCAAGCGAAAGATTCCAAAAATGAACCACGAGCGTAGCGAGGGCTTCGAAAAATGGAATCTTGAGCGTTGCGAGGGTTTCAAAGAACGAGGGTTAAACAAAATTTGCCAACGAGTGAAACACAAAAATTTTCACCATCACCAACCACACAAATATTAAATGTAAATATCAAACAAAATCAAATCCAAATGAATGTTATTAAATATTTATCATCCTAAATCATCATTTAAAAGTCAATTCTACCAGCAAATATAGGGGATGTCCATAAATTACGACATCTATTTTTAACGATTTTTGACCCCCCCCCCCCTAATTAGAAATGACGTAATTTATGAATAGCCCCATAAGAAAACAACTCAAAATTTGCATTCGATTACTTTGCCTCACATGTGAAAATATGCAACTTTGCTATCAGTTTTTGAAGTGCAAAGTAAGCCTTTCCGAGCTGGTGTGGTGAAAAAATTTTTTTCACGGACACTTCGGTCTTTCAAATCGGTTATATTCGTTTTTTTTTTCAAAAGGTCTGGAACAGTGATATGGATTGTGTCATACCTTTTTGTTATCGGAGAGTAGTCGCTGTGCGGGTTGGACACTCGCGCGCTGAGGAGACGGCAGCTGTGACCCGCCCACTAAAACGCATTACAGTATTTTCGAAATTCACAATATAGATGGTCAAGCAAATCTAGTCAGTAGAAAATTCGGCAAATTTAAAAAATGTAGGCGCAAAGTGATATCGTCCCTTAGAACATTCCCTTCCGAGAGAGCACAACTACACGCTAAAGTACAAATTTAACACAAAAAGTTAATTTAAAAAGCCTACACTATCCAATTAAAACCGGGCAAGTGCGAGTCGGACTCGCGCACGTAGGGTTCCGTACCATAAAGCAAAAAAAAAAACGGAAAAAATGCAAAAAGAAAACGGTCACCGATGTTGTACGATGGTTTTTACATTTAAGTAACTGCCAGGGTTCCGTACCCAAAGGGTAACTACGGAACTCTAAAAAACCGGGCAAGTGCGAGTCGGACTCGCGCGAGAAGGGTTCCGTACCACAATGCTAAAAAAAAAAGAAAAAAAAAACGGTCACCCATCCAAGTACTGACCACGCCCGACGTTGCTTAACTTTGGTCAAAAATCACGTTTGCTGTATGGGAGCCCCACTTAAATCTTTATTTTATACTGTTTTTAGTATTTGTTGTTATAGCGGCAACAGAAATACATCATCTGTGAAAATTTCAACTGTCTAGCTATCACGGTTCGTGAGATACAGCCTGGTGACAGACAGACGGACGGACGGACAGACAGCGAAGTCTTAGTAATAGGGTCCCGTTTTACCCTTTGGGTACGGAACCCTAAAAACTACAATAATAACAATAAAATAATTTAAATTACGGTATCTAAACAGTCATTAGTCATCTTATCAATCTTATCATACAAAGTGAAAATACAGTAGAATCCGGTTAGTACGACTTCGCTTATAACAACCAACCGCTTATAGCGACGTAAGTATAGGCACTTGTTTGGTTTTAGTACAAACTACTATGAACGAACAACCGTTTATTACGACACCGCTTATAACAACCGACCGCTTTTAACGACGGAAATTGACACAAAATCCGTCCGTCAAGTCCGGTTACAACGACAAGCGACGTAGTTTTTACAAATAAATTCTTGGTAAGAAGCTTACTCCCTCCCGCTCACCCAACTCCCCTTTTGCCTATACGGAGGAAGATGAAATAGTCACGTGACTTTTCGTAAACTTGGTCTTCTTACTTTCGTAAACTAAATAAAACCCAATTCCCATTATTCATTTGAGCTTAAACTTCACATTAGTACATAATTATGTAAGTTGGTTATCAATGCAATATTTGGTAGGTACCTTCGACCTGATCTGATGATGGACACAGGAGGTGGCCATAGAAACTGTGTGATAAAACAACGTCATCTTGATTAGATCTCCAAGCATTACGTCTTTTTATTTTACGGGATTCGAGTAATTTGCGGATGACGAGTGAGTACGCGTATATTGAAAAGTGGCTTCTTCTAAACACACAAGTCTCTCCATTTTGACAAGGTGTCGTAATACTAACGTAAAAAAATATTTTAAAAGAAATGTTTTCTTTTTTTCTTTAATTGTCGCATAAGTATTAATAAATACAAAATTATGTAATTATTTTGATTGAAAAAATATATTAAAATTGGCAGTTTGTTTTGTACGACCTCCGGATAGTACGACGTAATATCAGCGGTCCCTTGGGTGTCGTTATAACCGGACTCTACTGTAATTATATTATATGGAATTTCGCGCCTTTTTCTACTGACAAGATTTGCTTGACCAACTATACATGCCAAGTGTGACTAAGGGGCTCCCCCATGACCATGATCTTCGATCTTAAGCTTAGTTTTGTAGCTTATCATATAACAGCAACGGCTTTAAGCAATATACAGGGTGATTCAGGAGACGTGAGCAGGACTAACACTGCGCATTTCGTTAATTTTAAGCAACTGTTTCGTATCAGTATTAGTGAGGTTAAAGTTAATTTTCTAGTCGTGTTGAAAAAAAAGTTATTATTTTTTTTACGACATGCATGGTCACCCTAAAATTTGAATACTAAACTACCGATATTCTGTGTCAAATTGAATGTTATTACTGTCATCACGGTCTTAAGTAGGGTGACCATGATTGTTGAGAATTAAATTTGCCCTCACCAAAAAATACAAAATAGGAAAAAGTGTTGTTGTTTCTCCTAAATACGACGGTGATCGATCAATTATCAGTTACTGAGTGTGCAGGATTAGTCCTGCTCACGTCTCATGAATCATCCTGTAAAGTCCATTCCAATAGAACTTGCAAACTATGTCAACAAACCGCCATATTGAAATTGTCTCTGAATGATGAATTTGCTAGTGATGGGCAAGAGTCTTACTTAGTCCTTTACTTAAGGCCGTAACACACTATCGCACTGCATCACGAACTTGGTGCGTCGCATCCATAAGTGAGAGCGAGAAACAGATATCTCTTAAATTCAATAACAAAGAAGTAAGATACGCGTACATGCCAAGAAAAACAGTGAACGAGTAAAATAATATTGAAACCGTCAATCATTCAACAGTCATTATTTTGTCAAATGTAGAGTAGATTTTTATTTATGAACAGTCCAAAACTACCAGTTTTAATTTTCCGTAGTTTAATAATAATGTTTAAAAATGGTGCGAAAGAATGGAAAAGGTTATTTAAAAAAAAGGAATTAAAACGATTAATCTGAGTTTACATATTTATTGAAATTTAAAATTGTCAAACTACCGCGTAGTGTATATAACCGCGTTGGCAGGTACAGACCGTGAGTCGCGTAGTGTGTAGCGGCTTTACGAGTATATCACCAACTTTAGTCACAACACTACCCATCATAGACAATTGTAGAATGTAAAAGAAACAAAAATGTCATTACTGTAACGGTGCGTGTAACGAAGCGTTACACTATCGACCTTCATACTATTTCTGGCACCATACAAATTCTAAATTCCTTTTTGAAATTCAAATCCTATTCCAAATTCCATTCAATGATTTTTATTTTCAGTTCGATCACATACTTTGATCGATAAACATCATTTTATCTAACGGACTGTACTTCCCAAGTTTCTAAACACGACCGTTTAAGTGTGATTTTTATTAGTAAACGTAATAATTCATAAGTGCGTGCAGTTCAGTATAGTGCTCGTTTTGTGGCCCTGCACACCTTCCAGATATATATCTACATCATCACCAAGGCACATATTGTAAGTTATTTGATTTCTAACCTTCTGAATTACGAAAGTATTTTTATACATACCTATCTGTTAACACGTAACCTGTATTGTTACAGGTGCCTTTTTATTTAAATAATAAATACCCCTCATCGCTCTGGATCCTGCCATTTCATTCCCATCATCCCTGTGAGGCTCCTCTACCTGCCCCCTCACACTGGCGCCATCAACGTGCTCAAACCCGGACCTGACAAGACACCCACCCACCCTACGACGCTGAGCAGCCCGTTCCAGTACCTCCGTGCCAGCACCTACTCCTACCCAACAACCGCAACCAGCTGTTCCAGTCCTACATTTCTCCTTTTTCTAACAATTTTTTTTTTATATTGTTTGTAATTGCTAGCTTTAAGATCTTTTCAAAATTCTAAAAGGTTATAGTCAACCCAACTCAAATTTTCGCAATATCTCTCGGCCTAACATCATTTTATTTAATTTTCTATTTTACAACCAACCTTTTATCTAATCCTCAACCGTTTAACCAAAATTCCCCCCTTAAATAACCAATTACATATACATCTATCATCATTCATCATCTTATACCAATTTATCTATATCTATTTTCTAATCCCTATTATGCCAACGTCCTACGCTTTTTGTCGCGCCACGTAACAAAACTCTTAACATAGTGATTACACAAAACATCTATCACATACAATTACACAATCCAAGATTTCCACTGAAATCTCACAAATTGGTTTCAATCCTAAGTGTTTTTAAAACTCCTTGGAGTCACTGAAGTGCGAACCAATCCTGACTTACGGCAGTACTGTTGGAGATAATCCGATAGCTTATCCTTCACCCGATTAAATAAATATACACAACTAAGCCTAATATCACAATAAACTTCTCCTTTCGATTCAATAAAAAATAAAATTTAATAACTACATATTTTATTTATATTGATAACATCAATTATTCTCTTCGTGATAGGTATCCACTTTAATAAACAATGAATCCAGCACTATTAAATAAACCTGAACTCATCTATGAGCTCAAACTCAGGAACATTCAGTTCCCAGCCACCGCGCAGGCTGATGATTTAAGACAGCTCCTCACTCCAAATTTATTCGCGGACCCGTGTTCGAATCTCTCCAGCCCATATGATCTTGAACAGGATATCACCGAAATTAGCAGATGCCTCACAATAGTTTCTTCTCAGCTACAGCTTGCGACCACCAACCAAGCGAAGCACGATAGAATAGCGGTTTTCTTATTTCATTTATATAACAGAATAGAACGTCTCCATATTACCACTGAATTATCTCCAGAAATTATTGACAACTATTCGAAAATATGCGAATTTTTGTCAAAATGTCAAACAAAATTTAACATGTCACAACCGTCAACAACAACGTCAACTTACGCGTCAGCAACCTCTTTGATAGATGATTCCACAAATTTAGACCTACTTGCTCGAAAATTAACCAACCTCTCTGAAGCAAAACCAAGCGATTTTAAAAAATTCAACTATAAAGGTGATAGTTGCCCTTATGATTTTATTCGAAACATCGAAGAGTTTGCAATTGCGCGTAACATTGACGACAAACGCTTACACAAATATATATACGATTTTTTATCAGGCACTCCTTTAGATTGGTATAGGTCAAAGAAAACAACCCTTACAGATTGGAAATCATTTAAAACCCACTTCTTAAAAGATTTCGAATTGCATGACCATGACCACAACTTACTACAAAATATACATTCCCGTAAACAAAAACAACATGAACGAATAATAATGTATTTTTCAGCCATGGAAGCCCTCTTTTCCAAATTACATGAACCCCTTTCTGAAAAACAAAAAATAGATATCCTCCGTAGAAACATGAGCCCTTATTACAGTTCCAGATTAGTTCCTACAGATGTTACGTCTATAGACACATTATTCCAATCGTGCAAATGGTACGAAAGCTGTAATACTACCTCTACTTATAGCTCTAGCAACTATACCAACATTCGACAAGATTCTAACCATACCCCCCCTTCCCAACCGTACATACCACCATTCCCATTTAATAAACCGGTCCATACTGTAACAGCACCACCTTCTACGTTACGTTACTCCTGTCCGCGTTGCAGAACAAACGATCATTCTTTAGATATTTGTACAAGTAAAAATATAGTATGCTTCCGCTGTGGCAAACAAAATGTCACTTTTGCAAAATGTACAGTTTGCCATAAATTTCCAAAAAACGCATAAAGGAGAAAAGTAACTTAAATAAAACTACTGCTACAGAATGGAACCAATGGTTAGATACCATTAAATTATTTATGTCATCATACAATACTACATCAGCACTTTTCACTCAAGATCCATACGATGAACGACCTTATGTCAACATCCAGACAAATAATTTAACTTTATGTGGCCTCTTAGACAGTGGCAGTGCTTTAACTATTTTCGGAAATAATTCCCATAAAATTCTCTTATCCCACAATTTTACCATAAATTACGACCATAAAGTCGTAGGCTCTGTAGCCGACGGCTACGCTATATACTCTATTGGTACAATTCAACTACCAATTTCGTACAAAAATATTGTGGCTATTATTACCGCTCATGTTATCCCTACTGTAAAGCAACCCTTGATTCTAGGCACAAATTTTTGGAGAAAATTCAATATAGCTCCCCACATATTACCTGACATAACGTCATATTCTGATAAACATATAGATACCCTAGTTATTTCCACCTGCGACCAACACATCACTAATTATGACAACCTTTCTGAAACTCAACAGTTAATTTCAGATACTATTATTGAAAAATTTAAAAATATTTCAACAGAAACCAAACCCTTAGGACGAACCCACCTCATTGAACATCACATAGATACCGGTGACCATCCACCAATCAAACAGCGATGCTATAGGCTTTCTCCAGAGAAACAAAAAGCTTTATGCAAAGAAGTTGATGAAATGCTAAAGCTTAATGTTATCGAACCCTGTGAAAGCCCATGGCTAAACCCTGTCATAATAACTCCTAAAAAAGATGGAACGTGGCGTTTTTGCATCGACAGCCGTAAACTAAATTCGATTACGCGCAAAGATGCCCACAAACTCCCACTCATTTCTGACATTCTAGATAATCTAAAAAATGCTAAATATCTATCATCGATAGACATAGCAAAAGCATTTTGGGAAATACCCCTACGCCCTTCTGATAGACCTAAAACTAGTTTCCATGTACCCTCAAAAGGCATGTACATGTTTCGCGTAATGCCTTTTGGATTGACTAATGCCCCTGCTACCCAACAACGCTTTATGGATGCGTTATTCCCTTCTGAAAACCTTGATAACTCAGTATTTACCTACTTAGATGATATTATCATCATAAGTAATACTTTCGATGAACACATCACTTTACTTAATAAAGTTTACCAAAGGCTAGTACAAGCCAACATTACTATAAACTTCCCCAAGTGTTCATTTTTCAAAAAAGAACTTAAATATCTTGGTTACATAGTTAATGAACACGGCTTTCAAACAGATCCTGACAAGGTTAAGGCAATACTTAACATCCCACCTCCCACAACTCCTCGAGAAGTTAAAAAGTTCCTAGGTACAGCAAGTTGGTATAGACGCTTTATCCCCGATTTCAGCACAAAGGTTGCACCACTAACTAAACTTACCTCCACTTCCAAAAAAGCACCACCATTTAAATGGACATCACTAGAAGACAATGCCTTTAAATCCATTAAAGAAGCTCTAGTCTCTACCCCTGTTCTTGCTTGCCCAGACTTCTCAAAACCCTTCGCAGTCCACTGTGATGCATCCAGCTTCGGCATCGGTGCCATGCTGACCCAAGAATTTGATGGCGTTGAGAAACCCATTGCTTATATGAGCAAATCCCTAACTAGTCCCCAAAGAAATTACTCAATTACAGAAAGAGAACTCTTAAGTGTCTTACTAGCCCTAGAACATTGGCGTTGCTATCTTGACAACGGCTTAAAGTTCACAATCTACACAGACCATTCCGCATTACAATGGTTTCTCCATCTAGATAATCCAACCGGACGTCTAGCCCGCTGGAGTATTCGTCTATCTACATTTAACTTCGAAATTAAACATAAACGTGGTAAAGATCATCTAATCCCTGACGCTTTATCACGCTTACCTTCAGTAGACGTTATTAACTACAATAGTTCTAATACCAATGACGACTGGTATAATAATATCTACGCTAAATGCAGTTCTAACCCCAACACCACTCCAGATTACATAATACATAATAATAAATTATACCGATACTCAAAAACCCCTTCGTTACTCCAATCTGAGTATAATTGGAAAGAAGTTATCCCACTAGAGTACAGAATACCCATTATCACAGAAAATCATTCCACCCCAACTTGCGCTCATTTCGGAACATTTAAAACATACAATAAAGTTAAATTGAAATATTTTTGGCCAGGAATGTACAAAGATATTTCAAATTTTATTGCCAAATGCGAGACTTGCTTAGCTTGCAAACACCAAACCCAACTAAAACTTGGCCTAATGGGTAAACCTAAGCAATGCTCTCGACCCTTTCAATGCATTTCAATAGATCTGATCGGCCCCTTGCCTACTACACTAAAACACAACAGATTCATCTTTGTCGTTACTTGCTGTTTTTCAAAATACTGCCTCCTCTTTGCGATTAAACGTGCTACGTCATCAGTAATCGTTCATATTCTAGAAAACCTAGTTTTCCTAGTGTACGGAATCCCACAGACCATAATTCTTGACCATGGTCCTCAATTCGTTAGTCAAGAGACAACGGATTTATTCCACTCCTATCAGATCCCAAAAATACACTATTGCGCAATTAAATGCGCCCAACCAAATCCCGTGGAGAGATATAATAAAGTTGTTACCACAGCAATATCCTCATTCATACAGGATGACCACAGGAATTGGGATATCAACCTACATAAGATACAATTTGCTATTAATACTTCCGTAAATGAAACAACAAATTATACTCCTTCTTTCCTTGTATTTGGTCGCGAATTAGTCACATGTGGATCAGCATACGATAAATCTGATCTCACAGATGATATTATATTCGCGCCCAGAGACGAATACGCTGATAATCTTGGTCTTCTCCAGCCTGTCTTCTCCGAAGTACAAGCCCGTCTTTGGAGAGCGCACCAAACCAATTCTTCATCGTATAATAAACATCACCAACATTTCGAATTCAACGAAAATGACATCGTCTGGAAACGAAATTACGCAATTAGTAATTCTCCTAAACACTATTCTGCTAAACTTGCACCCAAGTTTATTAAATGTTCTATCCTAAAAAAAATATCACCCTTAGTATATGTCCTACAAGACATGTCCGGCAAAATGCTCGGACGATGGCATATTAGAGACCTTAAACCTCTCCCCAAAATTCTAAAATAAATAATATACTGTTTTTCCTTAATTAGATTCTTATTTGGCTCAAACTTAGCTACTTTTCTCCTAAGCTCCTAACTTGTAAAATATTGTATATAATGTTATACATTTATAATTATATCTCATCCCCATTATACATTTCGGACTCATTACATTTCGTACATACCTACTTAGTACGAATTTATACGTTCATTTATACTATTTAATTTATATAACGTTATATTACGTTCATATAACGTTATTCAAAGCTAACTCTACCAGAGTTAGAACAATACTTATTTATATATTTCTTCCCTTGACATAACGTTCATATTTACGTACTTAGGTACATACGTACCGTACAGTACATTTATTAATTCCATTAAGGAATTATCTTATGATATTTTGTAGTAATCCTACATTCCATACGGCATTATTTTGTTGAATAAATTTCAACAATCGTACTCTTTGTAGGTACACATTATTGTAGATATTATATTTAGATTCATTAATATTCAGCGGGTGGTTACTGATTAATAAGCAGAGAGCGAAACTTTGGTGCGGGTGACGTCATTATGACGTGTAGTCGCATATAGGATGTTTTTTAAAACAACATTGTAACACGTCAATAATTCTTAATAATGATAATATATATATAATTGTTTATTTATAAAAATGCTTGGTAATTTACACAAAAAATAATATAAACATTAATAAACGATACGAGTAACATTTTTTATTGGGTAATGACTCATTGTAATCTAATGTAATTCTAACAAAAAATATTATTCCTCGTGTAAATAAAACAACACAACATAATGTTCCTCTGAATGACGAAGTTTTTTCTTAATATTTAGATATATACATTTCACACGTACATTCAGGGCAAAATAATTCTTGAACCTCTCGCCAGTTAACAAAATTGGCGTCGAACTGGTCATAATTCCTATAACCACACCTGGAGCAAATGTTGTTGACGGTCAAACCTTCTTCATTTAAATCAATTTCTTTTGATGGGAATGACGCTAATGTCTTTAAAAATAGTTCTTTGCGTAAAACTACTGGCAATCCGAGATCCCAAACCCATCCTCGAAAATTTATCATCTAAAACAATAAGTGTTAAGGAATAAAAGTAACAACATCGGTATATAATTATTATACGGGGCCTGTACTTTTCATGCCGATGACATCAATTTGACGTCACGCTGCAGATGATCCCAAATGGTTACTAATGATAAGAGGTGTAAAAACTTACTTTATCAGCAAAACTGTATTCATTATTCTCATCTAAGTAAAAAAGAAGATTTTTATTTAATATTCTAGCAGTGCTCTCCATTGTAAGGTCTCGTAATGATTTGGGAATTGAATTACTTCCACCCATCCTTTACGATTACGAATATATCTA
This sequence comes from Cydia fagiglandana, assembly GCF_963556715.1. Taxonomy (NCBI): domain Eukaryota; kingdom Metazoa; phylum Arthropoda; class Insecta; order Lepidoptera; family Tortricidae; genus Cydia; species Cydia fagiglandana. Next base: position 9,625,949 of record NC_085955.1, read on the forward strand.
GCAAAACTTCAGGAAAGCGACAATAAATATGGTATTTTTTTAAAAGTATAGATTAAAGGTTTTTCATCTAACTGCCAGTTACATAGCGTTTACTAGGTACCAAAAAGTTTATATACAGTCAGTTTGGGTAAGTTTGGGCCGCTGCACCCAAAGGGTAAAACGGGACCCTATTAATAAGACTCCGCTGTTCATCCGTCTGTCCGTCTGTCACCGGAACCCTAAAACATGTTGTTTTTGTGGTGTTGCCAATGTTACCCAAACTGACTGAAATCCTTCAGTTATTATACTTCGATTCAAAATTAATAATCAAAATCTGTTCTAAACTACTAGGAGTCATGTTACATCGCCTGCTAGTAAAAATCCACTTCAAAATTGAGAAAGATCTTTCTACTTCTACGGACGTAATAGGAGCATATTTGAAAAAACGCCACAAGTCCATTTTTTCTGAGGATTCATGGAGACAGATTTCCTTGTCGTCGTTCAGATCAGCCATCTTTTCCATAATCTGTAATCCACTATTTTTTTGTAATATTGTTTTATGTTTTTTGTATATGTTTTTCCCCTTTGCATGTAGCCTAATCTTAGATAGTTTTGCCGTGACAGTTTTAACCACACGCAATGACTCGCTCAATGCCAACGTTGAATTTTGTAGATGCCTAGTAGAATCAACCAAGATGCTGCAATTTTCAGTTATGAAAAGTATGTTCTCTTTTACGTTAGGTTTACGAATTGCTAACTTTGCTCTTCTCACTTTGGCTGCATTTTGTTCATTTAAAGCATTAATAACATTAGTGATTTCATCAAAGTACTTCCTGTAGTACATGCATGCCTCAATCCACGTATTCCATCGTGTTATAATGGGCCGTGGTGGCTGAGGCATGTCAGGGTAAAGTTGTCTCAATACTGTCATTCTTGAGGGCGATTTTAAAAATAATAATTTCACACTTGCTATTAATTCATTAACATCGTCGTATAATTCTCTAATTTTCTCTGCAACACGATTAAGCCCGTGGGCTACACATGTTACATGTGTCATATTTGGGAAAATGCCGTTTAGTGAGCGGCCTGCTTTTAACATATACGGAGCCCCATCAGTGAGAAATAATGCCACTCTTTCATGATAATTATCACTTTCAAATAGTTTGTTTAACGAGTCAATTACTAATTCTTTAATAGTGACATTATTTGTTTTGTCCAGAACTTGACAAGCGATAATATGTGGTCTGCTCGCGTTAGTTTCCTTAAGAGCTCCGACAATAACATTTGCAATGTTTTGCTGTAGTCTGTCTTGTGTTTCATCAACACTTACGTAAATATAAGAATTACCTATATCTTGCCGTATAGAAGCGTAAGTCTTTTGAAATTTTTTTGGTAAATAATTACATCTTAGGTTCCCTTCTGATGGTATACTCACACTGCTTGAATATTTTCCGCTTATGCATTTTTCAAGAAAATTAGAAAAGTTTTTATTTTGTAATTGTTTCCAAGGTATATTCGAAGCTATCATAAAATTTGTTAAATCCATGTTAAAATCATATTGTGTCATTTTCTCTCCTTCTCGTTCAATATGCTTTGTTGTTTTCAAATGTTTCTCTATATTGCTTGCTTTTGCTGTTAGATTTTGGTCACAGCAGGAGCAGTACATATTTTCATTTTTTACAATCAGAAAAGGAAATTGCTGCAAATACGGCCGCATAGACTCCATAGCGACTTCAAACAATAATATTTCGGTTATATTTTACTAATAAATAAATAAGTAAACATAAATTGGTTGTCATTTCCAACAATCTTGTTTTTAACATGACAAAGACAGTTAGTTATGTTTTTATACGTGGCCAGTACGTATAAAAACTCTTAACTCAAGTTTCTATATCAGTAAACTAAAGAGGCTAATAAGTTGTTATTTGATTAAGTATCTATAATCTAGATAACAACACTCTGTATTTAGCTTGACGTCATACGTCTGTCATCGGCACCAAAGTTGCGCTCTCTGTTAATAAGCCTTAATACTAATGGAGAGCGATTTAATGAGTACGTCCTCTACTTAAAGGAGTACTCTATTGAAACTTATTTTGGTTAAACAATTAACCAAAATTTTATAAGATGATGTATGAATGACCTTTGGTATGCATGTTTAAATCGCCTCTCTTGTATGATAAACATTGTATATAACATCCCCACCTTCTAAATTTATCACTCATACCCATATTCATTACATTATATTTACATTACGGAAAAATCCTTTGGCCATAAGCCCCAGGATTTTCCCTTCCAGGGCGACCCCGGTAGTGTAACGGTGCGTGTAACGAAGCGTTACACTATCGACCTTCATACTATTTCTGGCACCATACAAATTCTAAATTCCTTTTTGAAATTCAAATCCTATTCCAAATTCCATTCAATGATTTTTATTTTCAGTTCGATCACATACTTTGATCGATAAACATCATTTTATCTAACGGACTGTACTTCCCAAGTTTCTAAACACGACCGTTTAAGTGTGATTTTTATTAGTAAACGTAATAATTCATAAGTGCGTGCAGTTCAGTATAGTGCTCGTTTTGTGGCCCTGCACACCTTCCAGATATATATCTACATCATCACCAAGGCACATATTGTAAGTTATTTGATTTCTAACCTTCTGAATTACGAAAGTATTTTTATACATACCTATCTGTTAACACGTAACCTGTATTGTTACAGGTGCCTTTTTATTTAAATAATAAATACCCCTCATCGCTCTGGATCCTGCCATTTCATTCCCATCATCCCTGTGAGGCTCCTCTACCTGCCCCCTCACAATTACATCAGGGCCTAATAACCTAACTTATGAAACCATTTTAAACTTTTAATGAAATATCCAAGATACAGTTATATATTGTTGTATTTTACGGTAACGACCGCTTTAATAGTGTATAGTGTATGTGTTTCAATGGTGTTTGATGAGATGATGTGAAAATTCAAGGAAAAACAGTGACAAAACAAAGTTACGTCCTTTGTTTACAAAGTTAGCAAGTTCTATTGGAATGGACTTTAGTATCCCATATTTACTTCAAAGTTCATTGTCTTCGAGATATTTGGCATCAAAGTTGAACAAGTTTAGGCTAATAAACTGGTTATCTGGCCTTAACTTTTGTGTTAATTAGTTTAAAATTAAAATCCTGGACACGTATTTCGAGACGCCCAAGCGCTCTAAAAAAAATTGAAATCTTGTGTGACGTAGTTAATGGATGACCCCTGAACTAAAGAAAAAAAACAGGGTTTTAAGTTAACCAATTGCATACTTCATTAAAAACGTCAAAAAACATAAAATACGAATAGGGCATTCTAGTTTTAATGCGCAAAGCAGAAATATTACAGATATCGGTGAAATATTAAAAATACTCCAAATTTTCTCTTAAATGTCTCACGAAGTGCTGGTAGCCTAGCGGTAAGAGCGTGCTACTTTCAATCCGAAGGTCGCGGGTTCAAACCCCGGCTCGTACCAATGAGTTTTTCGGAACTTATGTACGAAATATCATTTGATATTTACCAGTCGCTTTTCGGTGAAGGAAAACATCGTGAGGAAACCGGACTAATCCCAATAAGGCCTAGTTTCCCCTCTGGGTTGGTAGGTCAGATGGCAGTCGCTTTCGTAAAAACTAGTGCCTACGTCTTGGGATTAGTTGTCAAGCGGACCCCAGGCTCCCATGAATCGTGGCGAAAATGCCGGGATAACACGAAGAAGAAGAGTCTCATGATTGGTGCCGTTTCTATAGCTAGAGCAGGCGTGGCTCACTCCGCGATTTCGTCGCTTTGCTACAGGTAGCTAAAAGTACATCCGTTCCGCCCCAATTTTGGGGAGAGCCTTAAACCGCGCGTGGCGCTCTCGCCACCTAGCGGCCATATCTGTGCTGATCGTGACAGACGCGTTTTGTTAGCGAGTGAGTCTTCTGTACCTAGTACTATTATTTATTCTGTGGCTAGAGTGGAATGGGACTCGAACCTGCGACCCAGGTGCTGCAGGACCGGGAGGCAGAGCTCAGCGTGAGGGCTTCCAGCGCCGCGCACAGTCCCACTTCTGATGTCGCGCTGAAATATATAACATTAAATATAAAAATAATGTCTTAAGTTACCGCTATAGTTACTCATGAAATAAAACTATTGAACTATATCTTTATCTTAACTTTTTATTTTATTTTATAGCCTTGTATCAGAATATGTGACGTATCGTTTGTTTAATTATTTTCCATTGGTAATTATTCTGTGTGCCCTTTGGCAAAGGCCTTATCTTAACTTAGCCATTTATAAAGAGATTGAAGGGCGAAGATATTAGCGCACATAGGGGCTATTCATAAATTACGACATTTCAAATTAGGGGGGGGGGGCGGGTCTGGACATCGGATGATGGTAGCATGACGTAGGAGGGAACGGGGCCATTCGAAGCATGATTTTATTTAAAAATCGATGACGTAATTTATGGACAGCCCCATAGTAAATTAGGACATAGAATGATCATTTGTATCCCAGCTTTAGTGCCGGAGTAGGCCCAGTAATCCGGATACCGGACCATCGAGGTGCCGGATTATCGAGATTTCACTGTTCTGTTCCCTGTGTGTGTGTGTGTTGTTCACTGTGTTGTTGTTGTTGTTGTGTACTTGTTGTAGGTAAGCTGCTTACGAGTATATTATAAGTAACTAAGAAACTTTTTGTTTTTATTATTATTTTCTTTTTCTTTTATTTACGCTGTTGGTACAGTACGGATGACTACCGTCTCCAATTCTCCCTCAATTACTCAAAGGTTAACCGGAAGAGATCCCTTAAAGGGATAAGTTCGCCTTTGTACTAATGACGAATGTTATTTTTCCTGTTTTGTTTTGATTTTTGTACAATACAGTGTTTTACTACTACTATTGTTCCGTAAAGTTGGAAAGGGGGGGGGAGTGCAGTACCTGCGCGGCGGGCGCGGCTTGTCGGCGGTGACGTCGTCGGCGCTGAGCGAGCGCCGGAGCCCCAGCGCGGCGCACAGGGCCGCGCAGCCCGCCAGCAGCGACTTGCACGCGTCCGCCGTCTGCAGCGGCAGCCCTGACGACGGCCGTCTGACAACAAACGAATAACATTAAACCGTCACACAGGCACAGAATAAATAATAGTACTAGGCACAAAAGACTCACTCTCTAACAAAACGCGTCTGTCACGATCAGCACAGATATGGCCGCTAGGTGGCGACAGCGCCACGCGCGGCTTATGGCAAACCCCAAAATTGGGGTCGAACGAATATACTTTTAGCTACCTGTAGCAAAGCGACGAAATCGCGGAGTGAGCCACGCCTGACACAGGTGCGTTTTCCGAGCGGGGCGTGAGCGTTTTATATGTAAAAACGGCGCGCCCCGCTCACGCCCCGTACGGAAAACGCGCCTGTGTGACGAAGCCTTTACAATAAAAGAGTTATAACTTACTTTTGTAACTTGCTTTCGGGATGTGGACTGGCCACTCGCAAGTTCGGATCCGGACCCTGACCGGCCTGTAAAAAAAATTATTACATGCATTAAATATAGCCGGTCAAACTATATCAATGAATAAGACGCGAAATTGTCCCTCGCAGGCGAGTTACCTTGCAGGCGAGTAGTCTAAGAGCCCTCGCGTCGCTGGCCGCGCTGGAGACGCTGAACAGCGATAAGTCCGTAGTGACAGACTCGCGGGACGGCGAGCGGGCGACGCCGCGCCAGCTTTCGCCGCCCGCCACTTCTAGAATAAACATAAATAGTATTTTATACAATCGTGATATAATGGAGAGCTTTTTAGTCGAGTACCGCGTTAAGGCCACGAAGCTTGCTGAGTGGCCTTAATGGGTACGAGATTGAAAAGAATGATTATATCACTATTGTATAAAATTTGGTAGGTATACGAAATCTTAATTCTTTTTTTTTAACAATTACAGTCGACGAGAAGAAAAAGGTTTTTTAGGGTTTCGTGGTACACTAGGAACCCTTATAGTTTCGCTATGTCAGTCTGTCTAGATTGATTTAGTGGTAAAACAACTAAATAATGTAAAACATGGAAGATATATTATTTCGAATAGTTGAAATTATCCCGCAGTCGAAATTGGCCCGATGCACCTTACCCTCCTAAGGGGCTATTCATAAATTACGTCATTTTAAATTAGGGGGGGGGGGGGTCTGGACATCGGATGACGGTAGCATGAAGTAGGAGGAAATGGGGTCATTTGAAGCATGATTTTTGGATGATTATAGGGGGGGTCGAAAATCGTCAGAAATCGATGACGTAATTTATGGACAGCCCCTAAGACCCAAACCGATTTTTGCGCTTTTGAATTTGGTACAAGTACGCGGGGACTTACGAGGTTACATAATAATGCACACTGGGCCTTACGAGGTGAAATAAAGATCGTTCAACGCCCGGTTCCCTAGTTCATACACAATGGGAATGGAGGTCAGCACTGCACTGTCCCAAATACGGGGCTTTGTTTAAAAATAACTAGAAGTAGGCTAATATAGTAGGCTATTTGCAAGCTAATAGTGAGGGCTGTGCGGTTGCACCCACATTCTTAGCTTAGCCACAGAATAAATAGTAATACTAGGTACAGAAGGCTCACTCTCTAACAAAACGCGTCTATAACGACAGATATAATGTAAGAGTATAGCAATTATGGGGCATTCCACGAGACTGTCGCTTACATAACGCAATTCTTCTAATACTTCTGGAAATGCTGAGTAAGCGATATTGGGTCAGGTAATATTTCATGACTTGGCTAACAAATTGGCAGTATATTCTCGAGATTCACGTATTTTATTGAGGTAGCTGCCATACAAGGCAAAAGCGTTATGTAAGCGACAGTCTCGTGGAATGCCCCTTATCTGGAAATGTTATGTTAGACTTTACTATACTTGGGAACAAAAAAAATATTTCTAAGGCAAGTGCAAATAAACACCTAAAAATAAACAAGCATAGAAAATAATAACTGCGCTTAAATCAATCTTTATCCTCTGAATCTAAAAAACATGCATATATATATTTAAATTTATAACTAAACATACTTTTACGATAACATCACATGTTAAAACAACTTTTCTAACTCCTACATAAAAAATAATCTCTAAAGTCTATAACGACAGATATGACCGCCAGGTGGCATAAGCGCGAGCAAGACTATAACCGAGAAAATCGAAGTACGCAAATTGCGGGGATTTTTCTCTGTCAATCTAATTACGCCTTCGTTGGAGTAAAAGAGAAAGATCCCCGCAATTTGCGAACTTCGATTTTCGCGGTTATAGCCCAGGCGTCCGTACCGTAGCGGTGCGCGGCAACTACTTATTTAACTTTCAAAAATTTGTATGAACCTGTTTTTCGCTCCTAACTCTTATAAAATATCATTTGATCTTTACCACTTGCTTTTCGGTGAAGGAAAACATCGTGTGGAAACCTGCATACATCCGCAAAGAAATTCAAAGGTGTATGTAAAGTCCGCAATCCGCATTGGGCCAGCGTGGGGACTATAGCCCAAGCCCTCTTGCGAGTGAGAGGAGGCCTGTGCCCAGCAGTGGGACGTATTTAGGCTGAATTATTATTTCAATTTTAATCAAATATACTGTTCCTGTCTATCCTTCGGGGCCCCCTGAGGATGGCCCCGTGTGCCCTTATGGTAAAGACGGTACTGGGTATGGTAATCAAAACTTATTTCAATGAGAGCACAAATAATAACAAATAAAATTTTAATGAGTAACAAGTAACAAATTTAAATATTTACTTTCTTACAGAGGATTTGTAAGAGTATAGCAATTATCAGGAAATGTTATGTTAATTTAAACTTTAATACTATACTTGGGAACTACAAAAAGATTTCTAAGGCAACTGCAAATTAACACCTATAAAAATAAACAAGTATACAAAAAAACTGCGCTTAAATAAATCTTCATAATCCTCTGAATCTAAAAAACATGCATATATATTTAAATTTATAACTAACATATATTTACAAAAACTAAAACACCGCATGTTAAAATAACATTTCTAACTCCTATAAAATAAATGTCGCGGATCCTATTGATTTTTCGGCACGAAAATAAATATAGGGCACTTAATTTGGACCTAAACCGATTCTGCGTACCGATAGCAAGGCGTAATAAACAAATACTAACCGATCGCTTCGGGATCCACGGTGAATTAACTCGAAACACTGCTGAAAAACTAAAAAACTATCCACTTATATGCTAAAACGCTATAATTATTATGTAAACAATGATTCTTGTGTGGTAATTCGCAATATTGTCAATTTTTTTGGCCAAACGTCAGACCGGTGAAAATGAAAACTGGTGGAATTGGTGGATGCGTTCAGGAACATCCGGTGTGATAAGCCGATTATATCATTTCTGGTAACATTGTTATGCAGTATTACCCGCCCAAATTTAAAACTAGTTACTAAAACTCGTTTTCAATCAATTTGACGACGTTTCTATTTTTAACCCTAATATACCTATGAACGGTATGCTGCGACATCTACCGAAAAAATGTAAACCTACTAGGAGCCTCACCTAGCTTAGCACTCTGTTGTACAGTAGTCCATGCTAGTAGTTCGGACAGAATTCCACAGATGTCACCTTTTGACGAGATTATTTGAAGTTTAGTAATACCACAGAATTTTCAATAGATGTCACTATTAAACATTTTTGTATTTTTTTCAATGGAGTTTCTCAACTATGCCAATAGATGGCGATAGTATGTGATGATATGATTGAAACAATAATCATAAATTTCATGAATACCTTTGTAAATGCAGAAACGTCTGCAAACAATACCACAATGAAACTGCATTTTTCCACATTTCCCGTTTCTATATGCATATTCCCTGAATGTAGTAAAAAACCCGGACAAGAGCGAGTTTGTTTACTATTTCTGTTTACTATTGTTCAATTTGTTGTTATAGCGGCAACGGAAATACATCATCTGTGAACATTTCAACTGTCTAATTATTCACGGTTCATGAGATACAGCCTGGTAACAGACAGAGGGACAGAGGATTCTTAGAAATAGGGTCCCGTTTTCACTCTTTGGGTACGGAACCCTAAAAAGCAAGCAACGCCGCGCGGCAGAGCGTTGTTGTTTATTGATTTGATCCAAATTTGAGGAAGCAGATCGTTTCAAATGTTTGACAAACTGCGTATTGGCTCGTTCCGCGGGGGCTCACATGGCGCCGTTGCCACGGGCGGCCAAGGCACAAAATAAATAATAAATAGTACTAGGTACAGAAGACTCACTCTCTAACAAAACGCGTCTGTTACAATCAGGACAGATATGGCCGCTAGGTGGCGACAGCGCGATGAGCCGCTTATGGGTAATAGCCACCAAAATTGGTGTGGAACGGATGTACTTGTAGCTACCGGTTGCAAAACGACGAAATCGCGGAGTGAGCCACGCCTGCCACGGGCAGCCAAGTGACAATAGGGTATTTGACTGTATTTAAAATAAATTATTTTATTTTACACCATTTTACACCATGTATGAAATAAGCACCAGAAGATTAAGAGCCCATCAAGGTGCACACTAGCGCCACTGCTATAGATGGTCAAGCTAATCTTTTTAGTAGAAAAAGGCAAGAAATTCAAATTTTCTATGACACGATATCCCTTTGCACCTAATTTGCCGCCTTTTTCTACTGACAAGATCTGCTTGACCAACTATAAATAATCGTTATTATTTAAATTGAACGACAGGTACTTAAAAAAGGGGGCCGCTACGTACTGTATCGTGTATTTAAGTACCTTTTGAATACATCAAACTAGTTTTTATGTTGCTGTATTCGTCGATCTAGGAACTCAAAACAAAAACGGCCGTTTTAACTTTGGACGCAAAAACACAATCTTATGATATGAGTTATTGATATTAATCAAATATAATTGAAATGCATAGATATAGAATATATTTTATATTAACATATTCACTGCCATGAACACATATATGTATGTGTGTTCATTTTGTACTGGAAACGGGCGCCCCGTGTTGAAATGCAAATTAAATAATCATCTGAACAATCAAAATAAGGCAGTTAATTTTAGTTTTATATTCATTTTATAACAATATGAGTTTTTCTCTGCATCGAAATAATAATAATACCAAGTTCCCATGTAAGCCGACCTCAAGCTCGTCCCGTAGCTACCCGTATACATAGCTAGCAAGCTATACATAGCTACATACTCATTGTTGGGTATTACGTACCGCCGCAGGCACTTACCGGAAATAACACTTTTTGGGAAATGACTAAAGTCCTTTGTCTATATTTTTTATACAAGTTTAGGCACAGAATAAATAATAGTATACTAGTACAGAAGACTCACTCTCTAACACAACGCGTCTGTTACGATAAGCACAGATATGGCCGCTAGGTGGCGACAGCGCCACGCGCGCGGATGTACTTTTAGCTACCTGTAGCAAAGCGACGAAATCGCGGAGTGAGCCACGCCTGGTTTTGGTACGTAACAAATCAAATTAATTTATTAAATATTTTGATTTGTGTTTTTTAAACAGTCAAACTACTTCAAAATTGTGAGTGCCGTAATTTGGTGTAGATATTTTTTTCTACGCGTTGAAGACATTGCAGTCGTAAAAATGTTTGCTTTAAAGCAGAAACATGAAACCCTCGCAACGCTCAAGATTATATTTTTTGAACTACTACGCTCTAGATTTTCGAATATACAGTTATAAGTACATATATAAAATAAAAAAGTTCTCTGTCAAGCCGAAAGGGATAGAGCCATTAGAAAGGGACAGCATGATTCGACCCTGAACCGCTGTCAAACTTCGGTTTGTAGGAAGTTTCCTTTCTGTACGGCAGTACTATTATTTATTCTGTGCACCTGCTGTTGCACCGGTGTGATAAGTTATGGCTCCTCTACACGATGGGCCAACGAACGCCAGCCACATCAAGGGACGCATAATGTATGCGTTAGAGGAAAGCAAGTGATATTGCTATCTCATTCTACCGCATGGCTGCATCCCTTGGAGTGGCCGGCGTTGGCCCATCGTGTAGAGGAGCCATTATACGCGTGGCTGGTGGCTTTCCAACTAGACGTAATCGATAGAAGGAATCCCTAGTCATTTCGGAAACCGCCTTATTTTCCGAACTGCCTGTAGCAAAGACATTACACAAACCGTGGAACTACTTTACTTGTGTACATATATGAGGCAAACATATACATATACATATTTATACTCGTATATGTAAATTGCAGATCGCGTGTCCGTCCTGATTAAAATTAATTCCTCTTCATATATATCTTATATATACAGGGTGATTCAGGAGACGTGAGCAGGACTAACACTGCGCATTTCGTAAATTATAAGCAACTGTTTCGTATCAGTATTAGTGAGGTTAACGTTAATTTTCTAGTCGTGTTGAAAAAAAAAGTTATTAATTTATTTACGACATGCATGGTCACCCTACAGTTAGAATACTAAACTACCGATATTCTGTGTCAAATTGAATGTCATCACGGACTGGTTACTTTTGAAAACTCGTATCTCACTCAAGTTTGACAGTTTATTTTCTTCGTAATCATAATGCTGTCATTACGGTTAAAGAGGTTTATTTTTATTAATTAGGTCTTGTAGGGTGACCATGATTGTAGAGAATTAAATTTTCCCTCGCCAAAAAGTTAAAAAATAGGAAAAAGTGTGGTTGTTTCACCTAAATACGACGGTGATCGATCAATTATCAGTTACTGAGTGGGCAGGATTAGTCCTGCTCACGTCTCATGAATCACCCTGTATATTATATCTAACTATCCGCAGAGAAAACGTTAAAAATATTTTCAACCCCATTTTCACTCCTTTAGGGGTTGAATTTCCAAATATCTTTTTTTCACAAGGGGGCAAAGTTGTTTAACCCCTCGTGCTGATATTGATAAGTTTGATAACCGATTAAGCCAAAGATCCCAAAATTTAACCACGAGCGTAGCGAGTGTTTCTAAAAGCGAGCGTTGCGGGTTAAACACACTTTGCTATTTTGAATCACGAAATTTGTCACTCCATCAACGAGAGGAAAATAACTCTGTCCGTCTGTCTGTTAACTCTTCACGCTTAAACCGCAGAACCGAGTGAAATGAAATATGTATGTAGATAGTTTGAGGCCCGGGGAAGGACATGGGATTATAGGATAGTTTTTAATCATCATCATCATCCGACGCAGACGGAGTCGCGGGCTGGCATAGTTATCGAATCGATTTGAAGGTAATTTTATTTTCCCAATTGAAATACGTATTTAGTACACGTTATATGTAGGTTATGTACATTATATATATACATATTATATATAAAGCTGTTGAAATACGAAGTTGGCAGCCCTGTGTGAATTAACATTTTTAGTATCGACCATAGAGTTACTAAATTTTGGATGAAGATTTTTTAATTAAAAAAACCGTTTTTTTAACACTTTGGTGGTTAACATAGCCTATAGATAATAGATTGACGTTTGCAATAACATAAAAATCTTATAAGCGTAACGAGTGGTTAAAAACAGAAACATGAGCGTTGTGAGGGTTTCAAAGCACTAGTCAACTCGATATTTGCATGCGAATACTTTACCACTCTTATGGATAAAATACATCTTTCTCATCAGTTTGTAAACAAAAAAGCGAGCCTTTACGACTTAATGTAGTAAAATAGTACATTACGATACAACTGCGGAAAAGAGGACATTCGAAACGAGTGGCGATAAATTAAAGCACGACCGAAGGGAGTGTTTTAAAACTTTTAAATCGACACGAGTTGAGCATTACCTTTTCGCACGTGTACGATACACGTGCGAAAACGTACAGCACATATGACCCATTAAACTTTAGACATTTAAAAAGTGCTATTTTACGCACTAGTGCGGGAAAATAGGACCATATGTACCTACTGTAAGAATATTTATCCGTCATCAGTTTACTCTTCATAATTCTAAACCATTAATTAACCACCTATCCGAAGTCGGTAAAGCCGACTCTAATCACTCGCTACTTAATGTTGGTACGATTTTAAAATTAAAAACTTGCCTATGTGTGCGTGGGTCTGTGTGCGTGCTTACATAATGAATAAACACTGCGGGTGTGTGGGTGAGCGCGAGAATGGTGTGGATACGGCTGTTGTCAAGTAAATAATATTGATTATGTTGATATTGACATAATATGGATTAGTAGCTTTGACTTATTACATGCATACAAAAGTAAAAGACCCCGCAGCAAACATAGGGAAAAAGTGGTTTCAGTTAAATCTCACGAAATTTTAGTATGATGTTAATTTGGCTCTCCTGATTATATTTTTGTATGGGCACAACTCTCTCAGAAGTATACTTTCAGAAATAATCAAGTATATAATTTTCTATTTACGCGACATGTTTTCTAAAATCGATGTATTGTTATGACACGCACTGACAGTTACTGACGTTATAAGGTGAAGCCACCAACTGTCAAGAGGAGGAATTACGTAAAAATGGCTAACAAACACATATTTTGTACAAAACAATTACATTGATTATTTCTGAAAGTATTCTTCTGAGAGAGTTGTTCCCATACAAAAAATTAACCAGGAGAGCCAAATTAACATCATACTAAAATTTCGTGAGATTTAACTGAAACCACTTTTTCCCTATGTTTGCTGCGGGGTCCTTTACAATATAATCACAAGCAAACATTAAAAACTTTTATTTGCCTGGGGATATGGATGTTTTATTTCCTACAGAGAAGCCCTGATGATAAATGTATTTATTTTAACTTTATTGTACAAAACAAAAAAAAATTACAAATGGTGGACTTAGGGCCACTTGCCTTATTCACTAACCCGGGGTTAACCGATTAAACCTGGTGTTACCATGGTTACCAGTACAATTTGATACTGGGTTTACAGTTTAACTGGTTAACCCCGGGTTTATTTTTGTACGATGTACGAAATATCATTTGATATTTACCACTAGCTTTTCGGTGAAGGAAAACACCGTGAGGAAACCTGCATACATCTGCGAAGAAATTCGTAGGTGTATGTGAAGTCCCCAACCCGCATTGGGCCAGCGTGGGGACTATCGCCCAAGCCCTCTCATGGATGTGAGGAGGTCTGTGCCCAGCAGTGGGACGTATATAGGCAGATTTTTTTTTTTATCAATATTAAGCACGTGTCCTAGTTAGTCCCATCGCAGCACTTGATTGTGGCGCGCCGGCGAGCGGAATGCAAACTAAACGGCCAGGGCTGTCACCGCCCGATAATAAACATTATATTTTTATTGTTTTTCCCATCGTACGAAAATATAGCCTGGCAAGCCAATAGGCTTCAACTACAACATTTATTTTTATTTTATTTATTAGACACACAAAACAGATAACATTTATTACATGAAATAATTATATTCAGTTAATTTATGAAATATTTCTTCAACAAATACGCCACAAGCGCACTTTTACACATCAACATTGAAATTACATTACATCAACAATTATAAAATACAACTAGAGTTAGACCAAGAAAAGTATGCAGCGATTTTGATAGCCCACGCCGTACACTAGTGTTATTTTAATCGTCAAACTTCTATGAAATTATGACTGGGGGCCTAGCCAAGACGACAATCGTTTGCAGAAAACTAAACGAAACGCTATGTGTCTCTCTAGGGATCCCTTTGTTTCCCATAAACTTATTGTTTCGAATTTCGATAGTCAGAAATTGATATCCATATAATTCATTACCAGTTTACGGGAAAAACACTGAAGGCTTCACACTTCTTGCACCATCACCTTCAATTGCAATTAAATTATAAACAATAAGATAATAAATCAATAAACAATTAAATTAAAACTTATCCTTGACATTCGATGTTGAATGGTGGCAGCCCTAGCGTTTATCAGCACTCACACACGCGCAGTTAACGCACACACGCGCAGGTAACGAATTAGGGTCGTCTCTAGCGGCGATATGGTAAAGTGTGGTAAGTCATGTTTTTAAAATTTTGAGTATTTCTGTTTTCTGTTTTTATACAATATGATAATAACAAGTGATTTTTTGTTTTGTTTTCTTTATAGTCGGAGTATAATAAAATAATGTGACTACTATAGGTAAAGATGTATGAACTACAAAATTATCCTTCATAATTTATAATACTTATGTACTATTATTATTACTTAAGAACAAGTATTTGAGACGTTTCAAATTAAAAGATTCAATAAGAAATCAAAAACCATGACTAAGAAACAAAAACCTAGAAATTTCGTGTGATGTAATTAATGGATGACCCCTTATGTACCTAAACATAAATGAAAAGAGATGTAAAGTAACGATAACTAGCAGCTACTGGTTTATTAGGGTTCCGTACCCAAAGGGTAAAACGGGACCCTATTACTAAGACTTCGCTGTCCGTCCGTCCGTCTGTCTGTCTGTCACCAGGCTGTATCTCACGGACCGTGATAGCTAGACAGTTGAAATTTTCACAGATGATGTATTTCTGTTGCCGCTATAACAACAAATACTAAAAACAGAATAAAATAAAGATTTAAGTGGGGCTCCCATACAGCAAACGTGATTTTTGACCAAAGTTAAGCAACGTCGGGCGTGGTCAGTACTTGGATGGGTGACCGTTTTCTTTTTGCATTTTTTTCCGTTTTTTTTTGCTTTATGGTACGGAACCCTTAGTGCGCGTCCGACTCGCACTTGCCCGGTTTTTATTGCTTATTCTACGTTACCGAAAAAAAAAAATTCTTACTTACTTCCTTTCCCCCGTCCCGTATATTTTTACTCGGCGCTTCCCCGCTCATTGTTCATGTTCCGGTCACCACGGTCGCCACAACACATAGCTTAAGGCAACGCGCATGTTGTCACTGCCATAGTAAAACCTAACCTAAACTATTAGATTGACTCAGCCATTTTGAAAAATAATCGAAAACGGAATGTCCAAAAAATTTTAACGCTTTAAACATAAATATTTTGTATCTTGATATATCTTTAGAATAGGTACAGCTAAGCTAACTAGAACCCCCATGATTTTGATTTTGGAAAATATTCGAAAACAGAACAATAAAATAGTGGGGCTTTAGTCAATAAATATTTTGTATCTAGATAGATAATTTATTTCATAGGAAAAAAGACAGTAGAAAAAACAAATAATAACTTATGAACTAAATACATCTATAAATAATACTAAATTAAAACTAACAACCCTAAATATATCTAAAATAAAATAAGGAATATGAAAACTACTCAAAGAGGCCTCCCCGCGCTACCCCCGGCGCAAAGGTGCCCATCACACTCGCTGCGTTACCGCGTTGAATTGCGATGGACAGCCTTTGCACCAGGAAAAACCCGGAGCGCGGGTCAAGGCCCCTTTCTTGCATGCTTGCTTCTTTTGTATCTTGATATATCTTTAGAATAGGAACAGATGTAGCGCCGAATTATTTTCCATCGTGTTTTCTCGGAAACGTTCGTATTTGTCATGCTACTTCAGTCAACCTCAGTACTTTTTGTACCGAGACTGACTGAAATAGCAAGACACGTTCTTATGTTTCCGTCAAAATACGATGTAAAGGGGCCCACTGATTAACAGTCCGCCGGACGATATCGGCCTGTCAGTTGTTCGGAACCAGGGACAGGCACCGGTTACCTTAACCGGGGTTTTTCATAGGGTTATTTTAGAAGCGGTTATAAAAACCCCTACCATAACGGTAACCGTCTGATAAGGTAACACTTTGATTCGGTAACCGTATCAGATACGGTTAACCTCTGTTACCGGTAACCGAAATAAAAACCCAGTCTATTCGGTTACCTCATTATAAGGTTTTTGACCAGTTCAAACGATTGTAATCTTTACGCACACTCAAATTCAACTTGTTATTGAATAACCGAGGTTGGCATGGGCGATCTATGAAGCCTCCAGCACAAACAAGTTTTTTTGCCGTTCCTTTGTTTACCTTTATATCTACCTGTGTGGTGTGTTCTTATTATAAATCTTATTATATTAAAATAAAATAAATAAAATAGATAAAATAAATAAAAATTGGGGCAAAGGGCAAATTTGCTATTTATAGTTTATTTTTAAGCTTAGTTTTTAATTTTAGTTTGTATTTTCTATTTTAAGGCTTTTTATTGTTTGGAAAGAGTATTTGGCTGTATTTAAAATAAATGATAATTTTTGAATAAAATGGATAAAATAAATAAAATGAATAAAGTAAATAAAATTAATAAAATAAATATAATAAAAAAAAAAAATAAGTACAGTAAATAAAATAAATAGAGTAAATAAAATACATAAAATAAATACTCCCAAGGTCGTCCGTTTAAAACTAATCCTCAGCCCGCAAGTAGCTACTTCCGAGCCTCGACAATAATGTACTATTAAATGTAGCAAACCAATAAGCAACCGATAATAAAGGTTTCCTTAACTGAATGAAAACCTGTTAAAAACCCTTAACAAAGATAGGGTTACCGTTTCAATAAGGTTACCATTACAATCAGGTAACAGTATGATAGGGTTACCGAATGATAAGGTAACCGAATCGATTGGGTTACCGAATTGATGGGATTAAGCGTAAAGAGGGGTTTTCCGGTCCTTGTTCGGAACTGTCAAAAATTTGTTCTAACTGACAGGCCGATACCGTCCGGCGGACTGTTAATCAGTGGGCCCCTTTAGTCGTTAATAACATTATATAATATAAAATAGTTTGCAATAAAACCATTGGATCGTACGCTTATTGGCCACCATGGTACAACACTACAGACGGACAAGTATTTTTCTATACAGGGTGGCTAAAAAATAAGTGCATTCCCGTTGCCAGGGAGGCTTTGGGATTATACTAGAGATGCAACGGATAGTTGTTTGGCCCGATACCGGATATTCGGCCTGACCTTCGGCCGAATATTCGGTATCCGGCCGCCGAATATTCGGCCAGCGGAACTATACCTACATTTCGGTTTTTCAAGTGCGCATTCTGCAGGTTTGACCTGTTTCCTAGTAAACGTTCGCGCCAAACGTTCCTGACCTCCTAGTGAGTATTAGAAGAAAATGAAAACATTTATGTTATCCAATATTATTATCCACTCCATTTTTAACATACTAATAAATATTTTAATAATTTTGTGAGTATTATGTTCTTTGTTCCTGACATGTCAGGAAAATCCCTGTTATCTGGTAACCCTAATCTCGACTGATACTAGATATGAGGTCAAATATAATTTGTTTTTCAGAGATGTTCGAAATTATGTCATTATTAAATCAATATCGACGTTATTATTCTGCAATAATAAATTAATAACATATTAGCATTCCTCAAGCGATTCTAACATAGACTAGGAATCCTCTAGCCTCTAGCGGCCCACCATACAAGGAAAATTGGCAATCGAATTTGAATCAACGGTATTAAAAAATAGAGTTGAATTTATTTTGTTTTAAAATCGAACGAAACGAAATAAAAGAAACTCTATTCCATTTCATTAAGATTTAAATTTCATTGGAGGTAATTTGTACTAGTATTAGGACATTGAACCCCAAGAGGCTAGACCGAGTTTAAAGCAATTATTTCATGCAACCGATGATGCCAAAAATGCGGGGGTGCGCGGGACGAGGCCGAGGTGAGCGAAGTCCCGTGCCGTGATTGGTCCGTTCAAAGACACGGACGTCACACAAAGACACTTTCGACTCGAACATGGAGTAAAATTACCGTATGCGTGGCAGAGGGGGTAGCGCGACTATGCTCAGTCTGGAGGATGTTTTGTCTGTGGATTCTAAGTACTTACATAACATAAGTACTTACATAAGTACATACATACTGATTAACAGTCCGCCGGACGGTATTGGCCTAGCTGTCAGTTAGAACAAAAATTTGACAGTTCCGAACAACTGACCGGCCGATATCGTCCGGCGGACTGTTAGTCAGTGGTCGGCTTAACACAAATTGACTAAGCCCCACGGTAAGCTCAAGAAGGCTTGTGTTGTGGGTACTCAGACAGCGATATATATAATATATAAATACTTAAATACATAGAAAACAACCATGACTCAGGAACAAATATCTGTGTCTTCACACAAATAAATGGCTTATAAAAATATACCGGTTATATATCATATACCTATAGGTATATGTATATTGTGACGTGTAAAATTATTTATAATTTTATCAATAAATATCTCAATCTCTCATGATATATTTTATATTATTATATTATTTGAACAGTAATTTTCATTATAATTTTCTAAAAAATGGACCTTAATATTTATTATTAACTTTGATCATTATTATTCGATTGTATTTATGTAACTATTCATTAATATTAAGCTTCGTATTTATTCAAAACATAATAGAACAAAACATAACAGCTTTACTGCCTTTTAAAGAATAATTAACAAATCATAATTCATAATTATTCATAATTATTATGATTTTTTAAAGAACAACAAGCAAACCCGCGCGGCAGCGCTAGTTTGTCTACTCATAAAAATTATCGTATTACCGCTACGTGTGTGTGCGTTGCGGTCTGCACACACACACACACACACACACAGTTGATCTGAAAACACTCAGGGCTGCCGCTACGAAATATTGGCAATTAGTATTGACACGTGTATTTAAGCAATTGAAGAAAAATAGGTTATGATTGTTAAAGACTAACCCCCTTATTCATAAACGCGTTATATAAAGGGGCCCACTGATTAACAGTCCGCCGGATGGTAACGGCCTGTCAGTTAGAACAAAATTTTGACAGTTCCGAACAACTGACAGGCCGATACCGTCCGGCGGACTGTTAATCAGTAGGCCCCTTTATACAAATAATAAAAATTTTGTTCCAGATATGGATTATATCTATGTATCTAATTATATATTGAAAAAGATATAATATTGAGTAAAAAAGAAAACAAAAAAATATATATTTATCTTTAAAAGTATGTATGTATAAAAAAAAATCTATTTAGTAAATGAAAGTATCAACCAATATGTATGTATTGGGGCATTTCCACTTAAAAGTGTATCATTTACTTTTTTCGATAATCTAATCTATCAAATTTTGGGTTATTTCTACTCAGAATCACGAGGACTATCGATTTAAAAAGAAAAAATGTGTCCCAATAAAATGACAGTTTTGTAACGCATCATTTTCACGTAGGTATATTTTGTATAGACCGTTGACCGTTACAAAACTGACACCCAAGCCCGAAATTGGTATGAAAAAGTGAGGACTTCTTTTTTCTTTCTCGTTCAATAATAGTAATTAAATTCAATAATAGATTCAGAGTCGAAATAGCCCAGAAGTTGATGGTTTTTCGAAAAAAAGTAAATGGTAACATTTTTCCTGAAAACCTTTCAAGAAAAATGCAAAACTTATTTGCTGCTTTAAAATGTCACATTTCAATTAATTATCAATATCAATTACGAATACAAATTCTTTATTTATATCATCAAATATCAACAACAAAAGTAAAAATCAATATTTGAATAAATATCATTAAAACAACATTTATCCCTACAAACACCAATCCATCGCCAGCCCTGACACACACACACTCACATCGTGTACACACAGCACACAGCGCCGTGGCGGATATATGAAACCGAATGCTTGTCAAACTAAATGGATACGGTAGCTAGGGCGGTGACAGGGATAATAAACTTATCGATAGATCATTCCTTTGTTCTTATTTATTTTGTTTTGTTTGGTTACGTAAAGTGTATTTTATTTCGATTTATCAAAGATTAAATTCTTTTTATTTATTTCAACTCTTAGGCTAGGTGATTTATAATATGAATATAAAAGTAAAATATAAAAACCCTTACAAAACAATAAAAAATACATATAAACACATTATAAAAAACCTAACCTAGGGTGCCGCCAGCAGCGGGGCAAGGCCAAAGCTACGGTGCTCAGAGAGAGGGACCGGCGGATTATCCGCGCCGTGTCCAAAATCACCGCCTTCTGCATCTGACCCTTGATCCAACCACCTAGCGAGAGTCTCTCAAGATGTTGGTCGAGACACTTAATTTATACAGTGTATGTTTGTTTAATTGTATTAAGGTTTTTAAACATTTTAACGAGGATATGTACTTAAAAAATAAAAGGTTCAATTCATTTCGATGGATAATTAACTCATATGATGACAATTTACCTACAAACAAACACATGTGTATAATCGTGTTCTTTTCGATTGTAATTAAACAACTAAAAAGTGTTAGCTAATATCTCGGTTTTCTATAGTACTACACCTCGGCTGTGAATAGACGGTCAATATACGAGTACTTAGCTTACTTAGTATTGGTTATGTAATTTTTTTGTTCATTGATTTATTCCTAATATGGATTGGATATGTCAGTGTCAAAATTGACGTTTCTTCAAACAAAAACGTTGTTCGAATACGGCTGTATATTATCATATATTATCGACATACACAATAATAATATCGACAAGTTTATCGACACTCGTCAATCCCTAGCAGTAGCAGAGTCGCGCACGAGGTATGTACCTCGTATTATTATTAGCAGTGTAAGGCTCGGCGCACACTGCGCTCGCTCAATATATCATAAATAATTATTTTACACTAATTTTCATAACTTGTTTTAGTACATTAAATAAATTATTAATAAGAGATTACTGATTAAAATAGCATTTTGAACCAATTAGAGGCCGATAAAGTACCGATTCTGTCATAATGGCTAGTTTGGTACTGAAATTAAAACGCTAGAGTAAACGTAACTTATACTTATTAAAATTAAGCGAGAATGGAGCATCCCACATCCCACGGGCTGTCCCGTACAAAAGCATTTTATTTCCTGTGTTGCGACTTTTTTCGGCATTTAAAGCAGGCGATTATTTTTCTGTGTATATTTTTGACCATTTGTCATAGAAATAGTTATTTGTTTTACAAGGGGGCAAAGTTGTTGTTTAACCGCTCGTGCTAATATTGATACCCGAGCAAGCGAAAGATTCCGAAATTGAACCACGAGCGTAGCGAGTGGTTCGAAAAAGGAATCTTGAGCGTTGCGAGGGTTTCAAAGCTCAAGGGTTAAACAATAATTGCCCCCGAGTGATACACAAAATTTTTCACCACACCAACCCAAAGCAAATATTAAATGTAAAATATCAAAAAAAATCAAATCCAAATGAATGTTATTAAATATGTATCATTCAAAATCATCATTTAAAAGTCAATTCTACCAGCAAACATAAGAAAAAAACTCAAAATTTGCATTTGATTACTTTGCCTCACATGTGAATAAAATGCAACTTTGCTATCAGTTTTGAAAGTGCAAAGTAAGCCTTTCCGAGCTGGTGTGGTGAAAAGGAAATTCTTACACCTGCAAATCTTCTGAAAATTCGCGTTTGTACGGGAAAAATCATAGATCATAGACAATATCATGAAATGCTCCGAATATGTCTCAATATTTTCAATCCTATTAAACAAGTATGTTATTGAATTAAAAATTAAACTTAAATGATGACAATCCAATTAAATGACAGAAGTAATCATCGCTCTGGATTCTCACAAATTTCTGGTTTTTGAACGTGTTTTTTTGGACCAGTTTTTAGGGTTCCGTACCCAAAAGATAAAAACGGGACCCTACACTGTCCGTCTGTCCTTCCGTCTGCCTGTCTGTGACCAGGCATGAACCGTGATAGCAAGACAGTTGAAATTTTCGCAGATGACGTAGGTATATCTGTTTCTTCTATTAACAACAAATAGTAAAAAGTACGGAACCCTCGGTGGGCGAGTCCGACTCGCACTTGTTTTAGTTTTTCGTATCATAAGTCAAGGGCGAGTCGAGCTAACGGCACACCGCACATTTATACCTTACGATGGCAAAATACTTAACTACATTTAACTTTCAACCTTATTACTTTTTGTTTAAGGTTGATTTTTAAATGGTGAATATTGGACACGCGTCTTTTTGTAATGGGGATGATATTATATGATAGCATGTTGAGTTGTGCCTATATGTAGTTTGTTTTTAATTTTTATATTTGTTTTACATAATTCTATGTTACTACTTAGTTCCAGTTTAGTTTCTAGTTTTTGTTGTTATACATATTTTAAATTTATAAAAATTACAATAACATAGACGTTTTGGGATTACATTGAGCAACTTTTACTATGGGACCAAACACGAAATCGCGAAAAAAAAATACCTTCCCATACAAAATCAAGGTCAGCCAAAATGTACGAGTATGAAACAGTCAAATTTTTTTTTCGCGTTTTCCGGGTGGCCCCATAGTAAAAGTTGCTCAGTATAATTCCAAAACCTCCCTGGCAACGGGAATGCAGTTATTTTTTAGTAAGAGCCCATCAACGTGCACACTAGCGCCACAGCTAAATAATGGGGATTAAATTTAACGATAGTTACTTATTTAAAAAAAAGATATGGATTAGACATGTCATGTCAGTGTTAAACGAGTGTCAAAATTGACGTTTCTTCAAACAAATACGTCACTTTTGACACTTGTTTGACACTGACATATCTAATACATATCGTTTCAATATCTAGTAAGTATTTGACGTATCTCATTGTTCGAATACGGCTGATTGGTTGCCCGAATTGCGCTGCAAAAGAGAACTAGTTGATATCTAAACTATATATAACGTATCTTGAATGGATCTAGTACGTGTCGTCTCTTGTGAATATCTTGAAGTTCGAATAAGGCAGTATAGTTGAACTTAGAAGCTAATCCATGGTATCGTATTATACAACGTGTATACTAATTAATAATGCTAATAGGTAAAAAAACGTCCGAGGCCGCCGCCAAGGTCTGTCGGTCAATGTTTCATCTTCACTTCAGACGATAGCGAATAGGAATAGGAAAATATTTGTGTATAATAAATACATGTTTAAATAAACAAATAATAAATAAAATCATTTATTTACAAACAAGATATATACAGTGGTATTACTGAAAGAAATTAATATAATATACCGGGTGATGTACAGGCCACACCCGGTAGGTATATGTATTATATTAATTTATATTATATTAAAACACGAGCAAATAATTTAACTGTAGGCTGTACTCCTCATAGTCATACTGACCATCATTTGTTCAGCGACTTTTAAAAATAAGTTGTGGTTTGATTTTTAATACACTTTAGTGTTTATTCTAAGACGCAATGTATTGCGAATTTTGTTATGTTTAAGGCGTGACAAGCAACGTCAATCACAATGATATGGCGTGGCGATGGCGTCCATTGAAGATAATATTTATTTTGTATGAAAAATAGGAAGTCTAAATACATACTTAAACGTAACAAATATAAGAGCCTCGGTAGAGAGTACCATTTTGTACCATTTGGAGTTGAAACTCTAGGTCCATGGGGTCCCAGCGCGCGTAAGTTGTTCGCAGAAATCGCGAAGCGTCTGGTTGACGTAACTGGTGACCGAAGAGCTGGCGGCTACCTCGCACAACGTATCAGTATTGCGATACAGCGGGGAAATGCCGCCAGCATCCTTGGTACAATGCCTCAGGGGCCTATTTTAGATTTAAGCTAGTCATTAATTTCGTTTAGTTGTACCACTGTATATATATTGTTTGTAAACAAATGATTTAAAAAATACATACTTTATATTTTTTAAGTTGTTGAATAAAAGTGGCACCCTTTGAGGAGAACAATCCATGTTTTAATTATTTGCTCGTATTACTATTAGCATTATCCAGGCGCTATACCTACTTTAGCTGCTGTTATTAATTCCACGCAGACGAAGTCGCGGGCAAAAGCTATTAATTTAAATAATAATGAAAATCTTGAATTTCCCAGGAACATTATTATATGGCAGAATGTTTTCTAAACTTGGCATATTATCAGAGCTGGTTATTGGAATGTGGCCAAGGTGCATCGCTGTTATATTATTACCGACTTTGGAGAAAAAAGGTTAATTAATAAGTTCATTTTTAGGGTTCCGTACCCAAAGGGTAAAACGGGACCCTATTACTAAGACTTCGCTGTCCGTCTGTCACCAGGCTGTATCTCGCGAACCGTGATAGCTAGACAGTTGAAATTTTCACAGATGATGCATTTCTGTTGCCGCTATAACAACAAATACTAAAAACAGAATAAAATAAAGATTTAAATGGGGCTCCCATACAACAAACGTGATTTTTGACCAAAGTTAAGCAACGTCGGGAGTGGTCAGTACTTGGATGGGTGACCGTATTTTTTTTTGCTTTTTTTTTGCATTACGGTACGGAACCCTTCGTGCGCGAGTCCGACTCGCACTTGCCCGGTTTTTTTATTTCTCATGTTCTGAAAGAGGGTCATTGTTGTTCTAAAAGGTGTGCAGAAAATGATACGTTTCTGCACACCTTTTAGAAATAAAATGCTCTTTAGGTTCCAAGTATGATTTTATTAATACATATTTTTACGATAAACAATTGAAATTTGGGTATAAATGGATTTGTTATACAATTTCCATTCTGATATTTGACTCCCCATTCCATAAATAACGATACTTTTGCCTAGAAATTGTTAATTGACCCTCAAATATGACAACAACAACAATTCTTGCAAAAAAATTGTACTTAGTCATGTTTTTAAAATACACATGCATTTTACTTTCTTCGTATTCGAAATGAAAAGTAGAGTGTTTAACTCGGATGAAAGGCATCATTTCAGCCTCGGAATATTGGCGCTATCACTGCGTTCGAGCGCCAAACAACCTCTGGAGAAATGAGTGCCTTTCATCCCTTAGTTAAAGGGGCCCACTGATTAACAGTCCGCCGGGCGGTATCGGCCTGTCAGTTAGAGCAAAATTTTGACAGTTCTGATCAACTGACAGGCCGATACCATAGAAGAAATAATAGTACAGAAAGGACACTTCCTACAAACCCGAAGTTTGACAGCGATTCAGGGTCGAATCATGCTATCCCTTTCTAATATATGGCACTATCCCTTTCGGCTATTTAGGGTTGTCAAAATTCAAGTGATTATCTTATCTGTGGTCGTGCTCGCGTAAGGAAGTCAAGTAGTGCCAACCCTAATAATTGCTCGGAGCAATGCTGAGCCGAACGGAGCCGAGTTCGACCGAAGTCAGGAGTGTCTCCCCACTGCCGATACCGTCCGGCGGATTGTTAATCAGTGGGCCCCTTAACAATCTACTGTTGCCAGTGCATGTGGATGGCGTCCATGTAAGAGTACAGTCAGCAGAAGTTGCTAAGCGGGCGAGGTGTTCAAAATTACCTTGACACGCTCTTATTCTCTTAACAATAAAGTCGCGTCAAGATCATTTTGAACACCTCGCCCGCTTAGCATCTTCTGCTGCTGACTGTACGCAGTAAAATCGTCAGTTTAGTGACTTTAGTGTTTGCGCCGTGAATTATCATGTTTTTAACATTCGGTGCGCTTCAACAGACGTACGAACGGACAGACACGAACGTACAATAATTTAATATATTTGGGTCAAAAACATTCAATTTTAATTTAGATTAGTTTAGTTTTTAATTTTAGGTGTTTTATAATTTTAGTTTTTAATCTTTTTGATGTTACTCATTTGTGCTTAATTTGTTGTAAAGATGAATCAATAAAAAACATTCCGGAAAATCATCGCAAACTGAAATCCCTTAAAATCTTTATTACAGATTTGATTTACTATGATAAGGTTGATTTAATTAAAACAATGTTTTTTTAACCATTTTATTAATGTAGGTAAGGATTGGTTTTATATAGGTAGGTAAGGGGTCATCCATTAATTACGTCACACGAATTTCTAGGTTTTTTGACCCCTCCCCCTTCCTTGTCACACTTGGTCACATTTGGCAAACCCCTCCCCCCTAGTGTGACGTCACATTTTTTTTACGAAATCGCCAAATCGAATTAAGTAAGTACCTAAGTATTAGTAATTTTATAACCCAAAACTGCTTAGGAAAGAAAATTAAACGAATAAAAACGATTATCGTTTTAAAAACTTGTTATTTAAATGTACAGCGAATAAAATAATTTAAATAAATTTTCGGTTACTGATGAAGTTAAAGTGACGTCACAAAATTTGTGTCTCCCCCCTCCCCCATGTCACAATATGTCACATTTTCTTGACCCCCTCCCTCCCCCTAAACGTGTGATGTAATTAATGGATGACCCCTAAGTAATCATATGATTTCATAATCATTTTATTTACTTACATTATTTCTAGATATAACTTTAGTTTTAATTTATAAGAACCGGGTTTCGTGTTAAAAACAAATATTTGTTTTTGACTGCAATGTATATTAATTCGAAAAAATACCTTCCTAGCTCAAGTTATTTGAATTGTCGATAAAAGATCAAAAATTCGCAAAAATCTACAATTTCACAGCAATTAATAATCAGCAATATCAAAGACATATGTAACTTCGTATGACTATGATATACAGCTTGGCAAAAAAGAGTAGAAATTAAAAAGTGGCAGCACTGTAGTGTCGTCCCGTTTTCTTATATATATTAGTTTGAAAGGGACGACACTACAGTGTTGCCACTTTTTAATTTCTACTCTTTTTTGCCAAGCTGTACATGATATATATGATATGATATGTATGATGATGATGATGATGATGATGAGTGGTAGACTTTATAGTCTAGGGAAAAAACGTGCCTCGGAAATCAAGAAAAAGTCATTCTCGGATAGATGGCGCACACACCTTTAGCCTATAATCGGCTAGATGGCGTGACGACACCGTTTCATTAACAATTTTAACACATATATATATCAGTGAATGAACATGGATCAAAATTGTAAAGAAATAATAAAATTATTTATCCAAATATATTCATTTTTAGGGTTCCGTACCCAAAGGGTAAAACGGGACCCTATTACTAAGACTTCGCTGTCCGTCCGTCCGTCCGTCCGTCCGTCTGTCTGTCACCAGGCTGTATCTCACGAACCGTGCTGATGAATAGCTACGATGAATAGCTAGACAGTTGAAATTTTCACAGATGATGAATTTCTGTTGCCGCTATAACAACAAATACTAAAAACAGAACAAAATAAAGATTTAAATGGGGCTCCCATACAACAAACGTGATTTTTGACCAAAGTTAAGCAACGTCGGGAGTGGTCAGTACTTGGATGGGTGACCGTTTTTTTTTTTGTTTTTTTTTTTTGCATTATGGTACGGAACCCTTCATGCGCGAGTCCGACTCGCACTTGCCCGGTTTTTTTAATAATTTTATACGTTTTCATTTTGAGTTTTAGTCGTGTGTCGATAGATGGCAGTAAATGTACTGTGACTACAAAATTCACAATGACAGGACCCCTCTATACTATCTATTACTTTTAGCCATATCTATCACTTCCTAACCCCGCGTCGTACAGCCATCATTTATGCGCACACATGCGCAACTCGCGTCTGTGTGCGTGCGCCGAACGCTGGCTCTTATGGACACGGCGTTATTATTATTATTATGTATTTTAAATATTTGATTAAAAATAAACAAATTATGGAAAATACATCTTTTCTTGAATAATTATTTATTAATATAAATTTAAATTACTAAAAGACATTAAACAGGAATATAAAACTAAAACTAACTACAATTAAAATATTTAACTAAAACTAAAAATTAAAAATACCTACCAATATTTGATTTGTAATTTTTTGTATGACTGGTGAGGTGAATATCAAAACTTGAAAATGCACCTGATTTAAACTTTGAATCGTTTTTTTTAATCATATTTATTTATTATAATTTTTCTGTAATCTGAAATTCTGTATTTAAACTATGACTAGTTTGTTTCACTTTGTATGTATTTGTAAGAAAGGGATAAAACATACTTTAACTAATTTAGGTTCGTAAAGTTTTATGAATAAGGGGGTTGGGGGGAGGGGTTGTTAACCTCGCTTGGATCGCTTGGTACTACCGATATACCGATATTTTATTTATATTTTATACATTTTAGTTGTAAGTCGTATTCTTACATGCAATAATGTTTATCAAAAAACCGGGCAAGTGCGAGTCGGACTCGCGCACGAAGGGTTCCGTACCATAAAGCAAAAAAAAACGGAAAAAAATGCAAAAAGAAAACGGTCACCCATCCAAGTACTGACCACGCCCGACGTTGCTTAACTTTGGTCAAAAATCACGTTTGTTGTATGGGAGCCCCACTTAAATCTTTATTTTATAATGTTTTTAGTATTTGTTGTTATAGCGGCAACAGAAATACATCATCTGTGAAAATTTCAACTGTCTACCTATCACGGTTCGTGAGATACAGCCTGGTGACAGACAGACGGACGCACGGACGGACAGCGAAGTCTTAGTAATAGGGTCCCGTTTTACCCTTTGGGTACGGAACCCTAAAAAGAATCCGAATATCAGTCGGTAAAGAAATGAATAAAAACTTTTCAAAAACGTTAACACACATATTATTGTCAATAAAGCACATATGTCATTGAAACCGCATCCACACTAAGCTAACAAACAAAATGGAAGACATTCCAGCTTATACACGGCACGCACACATAAAAAATTTGAATGTGTACCATCTTGCCAATATATACATACCTCCCAATAATTTTAAAACGCACAAATGTCAACCCTATTTATGTATAAATAAGGGTTAAAGCTAATAAAGCGGACGGTAAATTTAACTTTGCATTTGACTTACGCGTCATTCAAAACGCAACAATTCTTGACACTGTGTTTTCATATTTTATTTTTTTATAAATTTTCTCATAATTATTATAAATTTTATTTATAACTAACAATGTTTCACCTAATTTTAAAAGATTAAACAATTTTTAAAGTAGTATTTGTTCGTTTTAAATTTAAATGTGTAGTAGTGCTAAGGACACAGTGGACACCGTGCCGCTAGTTGGTAAGCGGCACGTGTGTTGTGCTTAGGGACGTGCACGTTGGCATAGACACAATATTGACCTGCTGTGTACGACGACCAACTATTATTGATATTTGTAAACTACAATTGTTGCATTTAAGTATGGATGTAAAAATTATCAAGATGCAAGTATAGGGTTTAAAATATTCAAATCCAGGTTCATTTATTTAATAATAACGAAATTCAATAAACATTTTAAGTATTCAGATATTTACATGAAATATTTGAATTTATGACATGATCGCTATTAAAATATGTAGTAATCTAATATTATTACTAAATAAAATAAACTTAAATCATGACGTGTAATGTACATACTTATTTAATTTTATTATTCTGAATAGAATAAATCGACAGTTAAAAAGGTTTAATTGTATTTCGTGAAAAACATTTAATCTGTACTTCTCTCTATACCCACCCATGAATTCACTATTTCAATAGTGCTAAATAACTATAGCATGCTAAAAAACGAAATACCAAACAAATGTCTTACTGTTGTTGCTAAATTATATGCAATAAAACTCGTTCGACCTCGTTTAAAAATTTCATTTCATTTATTTTGTTGTAAAGTCATGTACATAAGTAAATCCAAATGTTACAATAAAATACAAGTCAGACCATTACCAAATACAAGTCATTTAAAAATAATAAAAGCATCAAAACCGTTCGACACAAAGTGCGGAGCAAAGCTTTATCCGATTTAGCACCAAAAGTGGGTGGCGGACGAAATTATTAATTCTTCATAGCAATCGCATCTACTCTACTTATTTATTGATCTACGTTGGACATTAGATTTTAGGTATTTGAAAACTATAATACGCAATAATATTGCTATGCTTTTCAGCGATAAAGCAGGCCACTGACGAGCCTTCCAAATGGATGCCGTTACAATGGATTCATCCAAATGGACGGCATCCTAATATTAAACGTTGTACGTTTTTGACATTCACGGACCGATTTTGGATTGCAGCCACGCTATTCGGACTGTTGGAAGGCTCGTCAGTGGCCACCTTAAGACCGCCTATTGTTTATCTCTGTTTATATTTCTGTTTTCTTTTGCTATATATAGATATTTCTGTACTGTAGTACTATTTATTTACCCCCTTATTCATAAACGTTTACTAAAGTTGACAAGCCGATAATAATCGTTTGTCCCTTTCCATCATACCAATACGTCGGAAAGGGACAAACGATTATTATCGGCTTGTCAACTTTAGTAAACGTTTATGAATAAGGGGGTTATTCTGTACCAGGGTTCGGATCATGAATCTAGTATTAAACTGAATTGGGCATGAGTGGTGGGATAACTGATAGAACGGGATAGTCTTATGTATCTTTCAGTAGGAGTAGCAGCGAAAGCGCTATTATTGTTTGTCCTTGTCACAGTCTCACATTTTATTTGTTCCCCACCTTTTTTTTAGTATTGATAATGGTGGGCAACAAATGAATTCGACCAATCACAAAGCGCTATTATTGTTTGTCCTTGTCTTACATTTTATTTGTTCCCCACCTTTTTTTTAGTATTGATAATGGTGGGCAACAAATGAATTCGACCAATCACAGTGTCGCATTTGCCTATGTTTTGTCTTTGTCCCTCACGGAGGCACGCGTATACCACTTCTATAGGATGCTACTTCTATGGTTCGGATACATTTTTTGTATGGGAACGAAAACGGTATTATTTCGTTCTTTGTAAATTATTTCTTATTTATTTCATTCCTAATTGGGTAATCTAATAATACGAAACCGTAACCTAAATAAACTACTGAGTCCTGCGTTTCGAGTTTAAAATAATTCGAAAAATATGGTTATTTTACAAGTTTTTGCAAAAAAACGTTTCCGAACCCTGTTCTGTACTTAAGTTAGACACGGAACCCTCACCGCGCGAGTCCGGCTCGCACTTGTTTTAACAGCATATTTGTCCGGACTGCCAGGTTTATGGCTCCCATAAAAATAGAACCAATAAAATCTACTCAATCGACACAGATACATAAAAATACACTGAAATTAAGCGAATAAAATCAAATGTTTAATATGGTATTCCTACTTATGTTTTTAGAACTGTCAAAACGATTTGCTAATACGGAATTTATATAAACATTACATCGTGACGTCACGGTCAACTCTAGGGTTGCCAACTTTTTTTTGGTGGAATATAGTGTTTTCCAGAATAAGGCATCAAAAATATAGTACCTTTTTAGATAAAATACTAAACATAGGTGTAATTAGCATTACGCTGAGTGGGGGTCCTATTTAACGTCTATGTGTCGATATAAAATTTGTAATTTAACTGGTTGGTTGACGTAAATAAATGTATTTTCTTTCTTTCTTTCTTAATTTACGTTTGATCAAAAATATAGTATTTAAGCGTACTATATATTTTTCCAAAAATATATAGTACAGAGAGCCAAAATATAGTACAATACTATATAATATAGTACGGTTGGCAACCCTAGTCAACTCACACACTTTTTTATATTTCTATCCGATTTATTAATTTGTGTTAAAAATAACTCCTATCTGTGTTTTTCTAATAATTATCTTGTGCTTTATTTCATGCATGGTGTATAATAATTTATTTGAAATACAGTATAATAAATATTTAAGTGGGCCTTCCATACAACAAACGTGTTTTTTTGCCTTTTCTTGCGTAATGGTACGGAACCCTTCGTGCGCGAGTCCGACTCGCACTTGACCGGTTTTTTCACTAATTAATCCTAAACACTAGTGATGTACCGACTATTGATTATTGATTTGGCTAGTCTGCCAGATCATTAGTTTGTCTAAGTTCGGTTCAGATACACTTAAAAACAGTCGTTTTACCCCTTTCGTCACGCTATTCATCACATGATAGTATCGCTACAAAAAAAACCTAAGGCTATATTTCATACGATAACCGGACAATTGGATATGAGAAAGCGACCACACGGTCAATACTTTGAACACAAGTTTTCGTAAGCACCATATAGTTCGTTTTTTTAGCGTTATAAATAAGGTAAACAATCTTGATGCGTCTTTTAATTGAAAAACACATTTTAAATATAAGTTACGGCAAATATGTATTATGAATCTAATACGATCATTTATATTCTTCTGCTTTCATAAATAATAGTTACTGATTTTTAAAAAGCGTTTTTCAATTAATAGACGTGTCAAGCAAGATCGCTTACCTTCTTGCAAGTTCTTTCTAATGCTAAAAAAATTAACTATAGATAGGATTTTGGGTGAAATAGGTGAAAAGCTTATGGCAATTATTTGCAGTTTATTTCTTTTTGCCCTGTTTTTCTGTCCACCAAAATGGACTCGCCGGAAGACCAGCGCCGACTCTCGGGTCAGCATTATGCTGAGGCGAGCCCATTTCGTGGTAAACAATTTGTAATTATGTTTGTATAAAAAGCCTTGCATGTTACTTTTGTATGTACACTAAGTTTATCACGAAAAATACCTAGATGATTTATGATTTACTTATAAAGTGCCGACTAATCGCCGACTACAAATGAGGCCGGATAGTCGGCTATCCCGACTAGTCGGTACATCCCTACTAAACACATAACCCTCCTAAACGCGCCGTAATCGGTTAAAATCATCTATCCCCAATAACACAATCTTATAAAAAGTCCGAATACAAAACCTAGAGCGGTCTGGTGTGCGAGCGAGACGGCACTATACGTCGCCGTACGCGGAGGGAGGGAGCTAGAGATATAATTAAAACTTTTGTCGCCGAGGCTTTTCGAGGGAAAGGATGGGTGGAACAGAGAAGGGAATAGATACGCAATTTATGTTTTAATTTTTTAATTTATAAAAAAAAAAAACATTTTTAATACAGTTGCTCAAAAAGTGCTACTTTACGTAGCTGTTTAGCGTGCGGAAAGTTGGTTATCTCGAACTAGTGCTTTTTACTTTTCCAATTTTTTTAAATTTACACTTGTTCCAATTCACGACTACTTATTGATGAGTGTTAATATTAGTTTCCTTTAAACGTCGTAATCAGCATAAAAACCTACCGTTAATGTAATAATACGAAAAATATTAAATATTTCATATTTAATTATTTACCTCTTCATCATTATAACACGTTTATTTTTTAATATTCAATATTGAAAATTCCGTTCTTTATAAGTTGACTGAATGGAACGGAATAGCTGCCAAACGCCCATAGATATAATATACTTAAAGATGACGTCTAACCGAGCTGTCACTGTTACCACTTTTGTTTAGTGTACGATTAACAATGTTTTTCTTATTTTTTCGCAACTGTATTAAAAAACGTCGTTCGATACACGTGCGGAAATGTCATTCTTAACTCGTCCCGAGTCTTGCCACTCGCCTGCGGCTCGTGGCAAGATATCTCGGTACTCGTGAAGTAATGACATACCTTCCGCACTAGCATCGAAATGTACTATTATACTGGTACTACTTAACGAAATTAATAACTAGCGTAAATCTAAATAAAATAGGCCCCTGAGGCATTGTACCAAGAATGCTGGCGGCATTTCCTCGCTGTATCGCAATGCTGATACGTTGTGCGAGGTCGCCGCCAGCTTTTTTAATAGAGTTAGACCAAGAAATGTCTGTTTTATGTTTTAATTTAATTTTTAAAAGAGTTAGACCAAGAGAAATCTGCAGCGATTTTGATAGCCCACAGTGTAAGTACTATTTATACGTCGTAATTTCATAGAAGTTTGACGTTTAAAATAACATTTGCACTGCCTGGGCTATCAAAATCATTTGGTCTAACTCTAGAATTTTAAGGGGCCCACTGATTAACAGTCCGCCGGACGGTATCGGCCTGTCAGTTGTCCGGAACTATCAAAATTTTGTTCTGACAGGCCGATACCGTCCGGCGGACTGTTTATCAGTGGGCCCCTTTAGAGCAGTCCAGTAGTTGCTTAAATGGTCAGTTGAGTGTGATGCATAAGTGTCTCTCAGGATAGAATTAAGAATATACGTATAAGTAAATTTATATGTTTCTAATGCTAACTTAAAGGATGAGTCACGATAGATCGGGCCGTATCCGGCGCATCGTTTTCTATATAAAGTATCACGTGATCGCATATCATGACATATCTATTCCCCGCACTAAAGGTTCAAATTTCAGTGGCAAATTCTGGTATTATCATTTGTATGCTGGGCCTTATTAGGGTATAATTTTACATTCATGAGATCAGTAGGATATATCAACCAAATAAATGCTATTGGAGTGTCCGGTGGACATATAGTTAATTTTTTTAACATTAGAAAGAACTTGCAAAACGGTAAGCGATCTTGACATGTCTTTTAATTGAAAAACGCTTTTTAAATATCAAAAACTATTACTTATGAAAGCAGAAGAATATAAATGATCGTATTAGATTCATAATTGTTACATATTTGCCGTAACTTATTTTTAAAATGTGTTTTTCAATTAAAAGACACATCAAGATTGTTTACCTTATTTCTAATGGTAAAAAAAACGAACTATAACGTGACTCATCCTTAACTTGTTACTAAACAAAATGTTCACACTCCAAGTCGACTCCACAGTTTCCCCTGTCCACTTTTTACTGGAATATATTTCAATGAATTCCGTTTATACCCTCCGCTAACCGACTGCGCGGAGTTGCTCCTAAAAAACATTACCTGTATTAATATAATATTTTAATAGGTTATTGCGATTATTAAGTGCTATTTGCTACGTTTGCATTATTATTAGAGTTAGACCGTAAAAATTCTGCAGCGATTTTGATAGCCCACGCAGTGCAAGTGTCATTTTAAACGTCAAACTTCTATGAAATCATGACGTATAAATAACACTTACACTGCGTGGGCTATCAAATCCGCTGCGACTTTTATTGGTGCGACTATAATTATTATTACGATACGAGTGCGAAAAGTAGGAAAATTTGCAACGAGTAGCGATAAATCGACACGAGTTGCTAATTATCTTTTCACACGTGTATTGTACAACGTTTTTCAGTACAGTCAACTGCAATAATATGTTACTCTTCGCAAAATGTGACACGCTCTTATGGCTCTACAAATAAGATCGTGTCAGATATTTTCGCGGCCTTCGTTGTGTAACATATTATTGCAGGTGACTGTATATATGGCTTTTTTTTTTTTTATGAATGGGCTTACTCATGGCCACAGACTAGCCGAGGCGTAGACGTGGCCTACGATGGAGCGAGCTCGCCCAGAAGGTGCCTGTTCACTCTTGATTTGAAGGTTGCCGGGTTATAAGAACACGGAAATATAGACGCCGGTAAGGAATTCCATTCCTTGGCAGTGCGCATAAGGAAAGTAGAAGCAAAGCGCTTCGTGCGAATTGGTGGAATATCTACCAAGTAAGGATGGAAACCGGCCGTGCGTCTAAAAGTCCGATGGTAGAATGGGGACGGTGGTATAAGCTCGTGTAGCTCTTGGGCACACTCCCCGAAGTGCAGGCTCTTTAAATTTTCGACATAGGCACGTTTTGTGCTAATTAAGTAAATTAATTCAATCAGAATCCGGAAACTTTCAGTACGGCCCACTTACTTCGGGGTTTAACACCATTTTTAGGGTTCCGTACCTCAAAAG
Source organism: Cydia fagiglandana (assembly GCF_963556715.1). Lineage (NCBI taxonomy): Eukaryota > Metazoa > Arthropoda > Insecta > Lepidoptera > Tortricidae > Cydia > Cydia fagiglandana. The sequence continues at coordinate 9,662,284 of NC_085955.1, forward strand.
GAAAAACGGAACCCTTATAGGATCACTCGTGCGTCTGTCTGTCTGTCCGTCTGTCACAGCCTATTTTCTCGGAAACTACTGGACCAATTAAGTTGAAATTTGGTACACATATGTAAATTAGTGACCCAAAGATGGACATATTTTTTATATAATTCGAAGGTTCGAAGTTATTTAAGAAAATAACAAAAAAAATACTATTCCTCCCCCCCTTTATCTCCGAAACCACTGGGTCTAAAATTAAAAAAAAATACTCAAAATAGTTCTTTACCTATAGATGACAGGAAAACCTATTAGAAATGTGCAGTCAAGCATGAGTCATAAGTCCGACTCACGCTACGGAACCCTAGAAACGCTAGTCCTACTCGCAATTGGGCGGTTTTTTATAAATGTTTTTTATTAAATAAAATTAATGTGGCTAATTCCGTCATAGGGGCTATTCCGTCCACGACCGTATATTGCTTTGATTGTCAATCGTACGAAAAAAACCATATCCTTTGCTGAAACTAAAAGCAATCGCCGCTTTGTCGACGAAATTATCAAGTTGTTCGAGAAAAACGCTAGTGGACGGAATAGTCCCTATGACGGAATTATCCACATTGACCTTAAGGGCCCCACTGATTAACAGTCCGCCGGACGGTATCGGCCTGTTAGTTAAAACAAAATTTTGACAGTTCCGAACAACTGACAGGCCGATACCGTCCGGCGGACTGTTAATCAGTGGGTCCCTTTACGCGTAAGCTGACGAGCCTTCCAAATGTATGCCGTTACGCTACGTCTTACGTAGGCGAACAACGCGCGAACGCGGCGCGGCGCGGCGCGGCGAAAGCGGCCGCCGCCGCGCCGCGCCGCGCCGCGCCGCCTGACACATTCGCGTGCAAATCGCGCCGCACCGCGTTCGCAACGAGATCGCTTACGTAGGACACTTCTATGGGCATCAAAGGATTGATTTCGCCGCGCCGCGCCGCGCCGCGTTCGCGCGTTGTTCGCCTACGTAAGACGTAGCGTTACAATGGATTCATCCAAATGGACGGCATCCTAATATTGAACATTGTACGTTATTATCATTCACGGACCGATTTTGGATTGCAGCCACGCTATTTGGACTGTTGAAAGGCTCGTCAGTGGTCACCTTAAAAAACAAGGCCATACGTCATTCCATTATTAAAAATAAGCAAAAAGGCAAAAACTCATAATACCTATACCTATTTGTGTATTCATCACAATATTTAGTGACGTCATCTCTTAATTAAGTACGTTTTTAAAGAGTAATTAGCGACCTGAATTCGTCTAAAGTAACCTATTTAAAATGCAATATTATGCAATGAATGTAGGTAAAAATGAAATTTAGTTGTCTGCCTGTCTATCAATCGGAGGCAGAATTCAGTTCGATTTTCGTGTTTCGCGGTAGGCCCTGTGATGAGCATCAAAAACATATTACATGTAAAAAGATGCAAGTCTCGCAATGCAATTATTCTCATACAAAAATTAAAGATATCTTATTGATACAGTTTAACACCCCCTGGCACTGACTAAAATAACCGACTTGGGTTCACATTACATCTCAAAACATCTTTGTAGTAAAATAATTGCATTGCGAGACTTGCATCTTTTTACATCGTAATGTTTTTAGGGTTCCGTACCCAAAGGGTAAAACGGGACCCTATTACTAAGACTTCGCTGTCCGTCCGTCCGTCTGTCACCAGGCTGTATCACACGAACCGTGATAGCTAGACAGTTGAAATTTTCACAGATGATGTATTTCTGTTGCCGCTATAACAACAAATATTAAAAACAGAATAAAATAAAGATTTAAATGGGGCTCCCATACAACAAACGTGATTTTTGACCAAAGTTAAGCAACGTCGGGAGTGGTCAGTACTTGGATGGGTGACCGTTTTTTTTTTGCTTTTTTTTTGTTTTTTTTTGCATTATGGTACGGAACCCTTCGTGCGCGAGTCCGACTCGCACTTGCCCGGTTTTTGATAGTTACAATAATCTTTCCAAAAATAACAAAGAATTAATTATAATGGCATAACACAATTAGGTAAAACCGGCCCGTGTGGCGCGGGCCGCGCACATTCATTTGGAGCGAGCGGGTCACGGCGGCCACACGGGGCGGTTTCTACACTCTTTGTTCTGTGCATTACGAAAATATTTAATAATCTGTAGAATGTAGTCGTCAATAAGTTTTTGGCAAAAATTTTTGGTACAAGCTTTTATCGCTGACTGTACTTTTCTTACGACAGACAATTAATACTCATCGAGACAATTCTAAAAACCCCTAACACGATTAGGTTGCGTTGTTTCATCACAGAGTTCCTATGGCCACCTCCGGTCTCCATCATCAGATCAGCTTGATGGTACCATAATATTGCATTGTCACCCGATTTATACATGCATGCACAATTTCAGCTCAATCGGAAAACGGGAAGTGAATCAAATTTAACTTGCAAGATTTGATTACACACAGACAGACAGACAACGGTCAGGTGAAAGTAAATAAAAGCTTGTAAAAAGTAAGACAATGATGCCACTGCAATAATTTGTTTGTAAAATAGTAAACTCCTTTTCAATTCTTTTTTTTTCTTTTTTATTTTAAATATATAATGTAATTTTTGACGATCATGATGAGAAGATAAACATAATTTTGACGAATGTAGCAAATTTATAGTGTAATTTTCATCTTGAAATAAAGAAATCTAAATCTAAATCATAAATAATCACGCTAAGATAATTTATTCATTAGTAATTCTGCTCCTACTTTTTAAAAAAAGTACTTTTATTTACTTACTTTTACATAAATACAAGACGCGCTAGTCAAAAGTGGCAACATTGTCTTACTTTTTTTGGCCTTGAATTACGTTTTGCAGTATAGTTTGTATGAAAAATATACCGGTATTCGGTCCCTGCATATAGCCAATTTCATCTAAATCGTTAGAGCCGTTACCGAGATGCCCGAAATATATATATGTATGAACAAGTCTTACTCGTTAAAGGTATTAGATAGATAGATTAAAAGGGTACCTAATGTACTGTATTTAAAATAAATTATTTTACACCGTGCATGAAATAAAGGACCAGATAATTATTAGAAAGACAGATAGGAGTTCTTTTTAAACACAAGTTCTATTTAATAAATCGGATAGAAATATAAAAACTTGGGCGAGTTGACCGTGACGTCACGATGTAATGTTTCATATAAATTCCATATTAGCAAATCGTTTTGACAGTTCTAAAAATACCGCTCGCACCGTCCCACTAACCCGGGTTAATCGGTTAAACCTGGAGTTACCGTTACCAGTACAATTTGACTTTGAGTTAACGGTTTAACCGCTTAACCTCGGGTTAGTAGGATGGTGCAAATGGCCCTAAGTATTTTAATATTAATGTTCATATATTCCAGACAACATCGATCCATAGTATACATTTAACCTCTAGCCGCCCATGCGTCAAACCTTGCCAAGCAAAATGAAATCTAGATTTTGTCAACACAAAGTTCAAATTAGAATGGAACAGGAGAACTTTTAATAGGTCTTTGGGCGGCTAGAGGTTATGATAAAATTAAAAATAAAATTATTTTTAATATTAAAATGATTGCGGAACACAAACCCGCCCCGTGTGTCGCGGCCCGCGTCGTATCCATTTGGCTGAAATTGCTGTTTAGGCCGCGTACACACCAAGACACTTCTATTTATATTTACTATCGTAATCCTTTCAATTATAGTGTAGGTATGTTTTTAATTATAATTACTTACCTTTAAAGTATAGATTATTTGGTATAGAGGCTGTTTGTTATTATATACTACTTATACTAGCTTTTGCCCGCTGTGTGGAATTAGTGACAGCAGCTAAAGTAGGTATAGCGCCTCGATAATGCAATAATTTAATAGCAATCATTTAATTCGCTTTGCTTACTTCAATTATTAGGCAATTCATTAACTCTTTCAATTCCACCCCCCTTTGCACTCTCTTCAGGGATGATTTCCGTCATAAAAATTTAACTATCCTATGTCCTTCCCCGGGACTCAAACTATCTCTGATACCAAATTTCAACTAAATCGGTTCAGCGGCTTAAGAGGTAACAGACAGACAGACACACTTTCGCCTTTATAATATTAACTTAGTAAGGATATCGGGGATATAGGAAACGGCTCTAACGATTTCGATAAAATTTGCTGATATGGGGGTTTTCGGGGTCGAAAAATCCAAGCAAAGCTAGATATGGTTTTCCAAGCAAAGCATATGGTATTAGGATTTGCAATCCGGATCCGAAATGTATGAAATTATCCGGATCTAGATCCGGATCCGCGGATCTTTCCATACATTTCAGATCCGTCGTGCAAAATTTTTACTATTAAATCTACTAATAATTTCCAGCAAATCTGCGATACGTAAGTAATAATAATATTAACCACACCGTAATCCCGATAGGTACACGTATTGTACACACACCTAATAATAAAAATAGAAGCCAATGCAATCTCGACCTTATCTCAAAGTGGTAAGGTGTAATTTGGAAAGGGCGCTAAGTTCGGATTATTTGAAAAACGAACACGTCTTCAATGTGTGCGTAGGAGCGGTACACATTAGGCGGTTTTAGTTTTATTAAACAAAGTATTGTTATGTACCTATTTAGTTTTTTAAGTAGGATGTTAGGTACTAAATATCTATTTATTTAGGTAAGGTTTATTCGGGTAATTCCGAATGTCGAAAACTGTCGGATAATTCCGAAAAGAGACTTTTATTATGATTAAATTAAGGGTGATTTTCATCTGAATTTCGGAATTATCCGACATTCGGTATTACCCGAATACACCTTACTTATAAATATATTTATTGAATACTTGGAATATATAATTCTTTATTTATTTTTCTTCTTAAGTTAGGTTAATTATAATATGAATATAAAAGTAAAATATATAATTATTATTATCATTCTTTGGTCGTGCGTATGTATTTTTATTAATACATAGCTACATAATATATACAATTTAAATATGTATATAAACGCTAACTCAGCATTTTCTATATCACATCATATTATCATTATGTACGAAGATAAGTACATAATTTTATCACTTAAAGTAGTACATATCTATTATCTAGTAGGTATTTATCTTTTGAAAAACATTTTGATTCACACACAACACACCACGAAAGTCTAATTAAATACCTAGGTACTTATATTGTCATATAAATATAAAACTATGTATTACATAGGTATTTGGTCATATGTAAAATAAATACAAAAAAATATCGGAATCGAAATCAGAATTCTCACCGTTTCAGAAACAAATAAAATATGTATCTAAATACATACGTACATCTACACACAAAATACAATAATGGACTTTAAATCATTTCATTAAGGTACATTTTGTAATGGAAATTTATTGTAAGGGGAAGAATTTCCCGTACTAGAAATAACTGATTATTGATGCACCTTATACGTATAAGAATAAGGTCTATGTAATGCCACTTATTATTGGACGACGGTACTGCACTGTAATCGCTAGGTTATGTTCCAAACGCTTACATAGCTTGAGCGAATTGGGTTACAGAAAACCAGTATAAGCGCGCTTTCATATTATTCATACTAACTACACGTCTTGAGGTCACCGTAAATTGGTTTAGAACTATTCGCCCGCACTCGCGACTATCGATTAATGCACGATAATCGATTGGTGACGTCACAGAATCGAGTCAATTCAAATTTCGAACCAATGTTGTTCCGTTGCACTGGAGTTCGGTAAGCAATGTTCACGGAACCCTGACGGCCGGTACGTAAATAGAAATATCGTTATCTACCTCTCTCTCGCGCCAATATGCAACTTGCAAGAGTGATAGAGAGGCAGATAACGAAATTATGATTTTCATGTTTTGCGGTAGGCCTCTGTTGAAATCGATCAACATACTAACCTGTTCTACTGCGCTTTATTCTATTTTTACGATTAAGCATTGATATATGTACTTATTTATTGGTATAAATGCGCATTTACTTATTATGTTTTATATTAAACACTAGAGGCGGACAAAGTGCGGAAATTTCATCAATTTCACATAGATATAATAATAAAAATATATAATAATAAATAAATTTCACATAGTAATATATATGTCCATGCAATTTCATCATTAATGTCAAATTTCAAAGATAAACCTATTGCGTCATTAAAAATACTTATGAAAATACTATCTTTAAAATAGTACAAGTTAAGTACATATCTTCATTTATGTAATAAAATGAGATAAACAACAGCGAACATGAGCGTACAAAATTAGAAAACATTTTTAAATATCGAACAATGCACGTACTGGCCAGAATAACCTTTTTAAATTTTTGCTACCCAGTGCTGTCAAATTCACAAAGCTAACTTGACAGTTAGTTAGGGGTGGCACTTAAATGAAAAATTAGAAATCGTTAGCAGTCATTTCGGTCGGTTTTTGCGGAAACTCAAACCGAGTAAGCTAAAAATAAATTAACTAAAATACCGAAACAGTGGTGCAGTATATGTGGAGCGCCGACATGAAGCCGTGCCCTACAATGAGAAATATTTAAAATAATATAAAAAATAAAGTATTTTGTTTGGTTTGCCGAGGGTTTTTTGAGGGGCTACCTTATAGGGTTTTTCAAAAAAGAACTCACGTTTTGAAAGGGTCGGCAACGCGTATGTAACATCCCTGGTGCTGTACGCGTCCATAGGCTACTGAGACCGCTTACCATCAGGCGGGCCGTAAGCTTGTTTTCCACAAACGTGGTATAAAGAACTTTGTTTATTTTAAATATAAAGATGGAAATCAAGCTGATAGACCGCACTATAGTAAGCGAACATTGTAGCTTAGGGACGCTTCCAAGGGCTTTAATAACAAATGCAGGTGACATTAAAACAGTGCATCTTTGTGCACTTTGCCTATATAATTCTTTATATTTCTTCTTTTTTTTTTAGCATTAGAAAAAACTTGCAAGAAGGTAAGCGATCTTGACATGTCTTTTAATTGAAAAATGCTTTTTAAATATCAGTAACTATTACTTATGAAAGCAAAATAATATAAATGATCCTATTAGATCCATAATTGTTACATATCTGCCGTAACTTATTTTTAAAATGTGTTTTTCAATTAAAAGACACATCAAGTTTGTTTACCTTATTTCTAATACTAAAAAAACGAACTATACATACTTTAAAAAATCGATACGTACCGAGTAAAATATTAAATCAATCGAAATGAGCGGCCTATTAGTAGGTTAATTAAATTTATTCAGGCGTTAGGGGTCATCCATTAATTACGTCACACGTTTAGGGGGAGGCAAGGGGTCAAGAAAATGTGACATATTGTGACATGGGGGAGGGGGGAGACACAAACTTTGTGACGTCACTTTAACTTCATCAGTAACCGAAAATTTATTTAAATTATTTAGTTCGCTGTACATTTAAATAACAAGTTTTTAAAACGAAAATAGTTTTTAATCGTTTAATTTTCTTTCCTAAGAGGTTTTGGGTTATAAAATTACTAATATTTATATCGTCAAAAATATTTTGATAAAATATTAATAATACTTAGGTATTTACTTAATTCGATTTGGCGATTTCGTAGAAAAAATGTGACGTCACACTAGGGGGGGAGGGGTTTGCCAAATGTGACCAAGTGTGACAAGGGGGGGGGGAGGGGTAAAAAAACCTAGAAATTGGTGTGACGTAATTAATGGATGACCCCTTAGTCATAAAATTGTATAAATACAGCCTAAGGCGGTACAATTTACAAACTCGTATCGATTCAATAAGTCGTATGAAATACCTCTCATTTCTTATCTAAACGATATGTCAGCGAGATAATCGATAGGAAACTGTTGTTCATATGAAGCATGTATTTAGGGTTCCGTACCCAATATAAAATCCGTTAGTACTTAAACTGCAAAACGTAATTCAAGACCAAAAAAAGTAAGACAATGTTGCCACTCCAATAATTTGTTTGTTAAATAGTAAATTCATTTTGATAAATAATCACGCTAAGATAATTTATTTATTAGTAATTTTACTTCTACGATCCAAATAAGCACTTTTATTTACTTATTTTTACATAAATACAAGACGCGCTAGTAAAAAAGTGGCAACATTTTCAACTTTTTTTGGTCTGAATTACGTTTTGCAGTATAGTGAGTTATTTGTGAAAATTTAAAATGTATACTTTGACGCATGTCTCTGACAAAAACACAGTTATTTTGTAACCAATTCAGTCGTAATTAGAGTGAGAGAGATAGATGCACGCAATGCAAACATCGGTATTCGCGGTAGGCCCCCAGTTCTGTTGATAGTAGGCGACCAACGTAGATTATGGATGCTATGATGTATGCCCATGTTATCATTCACTTGTTATTGTGTCTTCATTATAGTTTGTGATAGACAAATTCAAACTTATTTATTAAAGAATACGGTACTGTTGTAGTAGTGTAGACTTTTTTCAATTAAACTAATGAAGAAACCAGAATAATGTATACCGGGTGTGGCCTGTAACACGAGCAAATAATTAAAACATAGATTGTACTCCTGAAACGGTGACACTTTTGTAAAACAACTTTTAAAAATTATGAAGTATTTAGACTCCCTATTTTTCATACAAAATAAATATTATCTTCAATGGACGCCATCGCCACGCCATATCATTGTGATTGACGTTGCTTGTCACGCCTTAAACATAACAAAATTCGCAATACATTGCGTCTTAGAATAAACTTTAAAGTGTATTAAAAATCATACCACAAGTTATTTTTAAAAGTAGCTGAACAAAATAAATGTTGGTCAGTATGAGGAGTATAGCCTACAGTTAAATTTTTTGCTCATATTACAGGCCACACCCGGTATAAAATTAATTGACCAGTTAATAGATTGACAATTAAACAATAAAGTAAAAACAATATAATTACAAAACAAAGCACAAAACGTAAATTGCATTGTTAGCATTCGTAAACTGTGTAATTTGGACAGTTTTAAAAGAATCTCACGTCCATCCGTTTACTGTGCCAATCATTTATATTTACGTAAAAAATGTATACATGTACGTGTGGCTGTGTGGGTTGGCGCAGGGCCGCCATCTTCTATCGACGGGTTAAGATTAAAATTATTGAATGATGTTCAATTCGGATTGATTTTTGCAAAGTGATTGATTGAAATATGTTTTTTATTTGGAATTTCTGATAGCAACAATGGTATGATAGGTGTTAAAGAATTACTTTATAAATTTAGGTATTAATATATATTTCAAGAAGTTAATCAATACCTACATTAAGTTTATTTATTTATTTACGTGCACATTATTAGTATCGTGAAAAAAAATTTTACCAACTTTTTTCTGCAGTAGGATAATGAACTAGTAGAACAAAGGAAAGATGAATAGAAATGTTTTATCAACCTAATGCCTACTATTAGAAAATTTAGAAACCGCAAAACCGTAATTTTTTGTATGGCATATTTTAGGGAAAATGTCAAATATGTATGTAAAGCTAATTTTTTTTACTCCGATTAGGTTATTGTTTGTTAAATTTATAAAGATTGATTTATTATACATATTTAGTAGAAGTTAGAAAATAGGCACAAAACTAATTTATTTTCAGTCCTTGACGCGGGTCTTACGTAATACTTAATAAAAAATATCCATTTTAATTTATACAGATCATTAATAATTTACGCATACTTTTCTACATGAAATAAAAGGCATATCAAACATCTAAACTGAAAATGGTTATAATAATTAAAAAAAATAAACGGCTTTGTTTCCAAAAACGCCAGTGGTAGCCCTAGGATCGTGCGAGCGGGCAAGAAAATACGGAGCATTTCGAACAGATACGGCCCGAGCCCGCTCAAAGATGGCCGCGTCCCTGCCGCAGCGGAAGCGAAGCGCGCGTGTTTCGGATATTTTTGTTAACCCATCGCCATATTGTTTTTATTGTCTCCAATAATCATAATTAGAATTTACAAACAACCATTTGTTATACAAACACGATATAACAATTAAAAGTACGCGCACCGATTACGTAGTCATGGCGTAGTTTTTTTTTTAAAGACAGATTGTGACATTATGCCACCGTATTCAGTATTGTTATTTGTTATTTGAAATTATCTGAAATCGATCTAGCGTATAGTGAACAGGTTTGGTGTAGTGTTGTGCTAAAAATAAGGGGTTGATAAACCGTTAGTACTTACTGTGTTTAAAATTAGTGCATATTTTAAGCTCATGTGGTAATGGAAAGCTAATTATTGTGTTGTGACTAATTAACTTTCTCCGATTTGTGATGTGCTAGTGATTTGTCATTTGTCTGGATTTGCAAAAATGGATAAACCCTCGTTTAAGGTGAGTGAAACGTTTACTTTTTTAACTCGAATCGATGATGTCCGGTTGCTAAAACAATTATCGATATTAATTACAATTTGATTTAACCTTGATAGAATGAAAGCCGATAGAATTTATGTGTCCGTTTTAAACATAAGCATTAATAATTTTGTCTATGAATTAAAAAAAATGGCAGCGTTCCATTTTCATTACCTTGCTTACGTCATATGCCTACTTACTTAGTTATAAAAAAAAACATCACAATTGATTTGATTTTGGGATCGATTGTTTTTTTTAAACCCTAAAGTGAAATAGGGTTGGCATTATGGCATTAAAGAGTAATTATAGTCGACTCGAACCCCGCCGCTGTTCTCCGTATCACCGCTAGTGTTGTGATCACGCCGGCCGATTATCGATATCGATGTTTTGATATTTCGTTATTTTTGTGCAAAATGATTGTTTAGCAGTTTATCTTGTTATTTATTAGCGAATTAGCATATACATATTATGTAAACTACATGAGTACGTGACATTACAAACGAAAATGTAAACATGAAATGATATATCGTGGGAATGGTTGCCAATATTAAAGTAATTAATGATTTCTCATTAGTAATGGTTTTACTTTTCCAATGGCCGTGTCCTTCGTGAATCGTGGCGCATTGATCGTTCACGCCTCAGTTAATAATAATATAATCTATCCGCAGACTGGTGCAGTGTTGCCAGGGCTCTGGAGTCCTAAGTTACGTTTCGTTTCCCTAAAAGTCACGATTTTGCTGCTTAAGTCACATTTTTATATTATTGTATTGTATCGGTAGGTATAGCTGGTCAAGCAAATCTTGTCAGTACAAAAAGCCGCGAAGTTCAAATTTTCTATGAACGATATCCCTTTGCACCTACATTTTTCAAATTTGACGCCTTTTTCTACTGACAAGATCTGCTTGACCAACTTTAAATCGATTTTCAGATTCAGAAAATAATATACTTGGTCAAGCAGACCTTGTCAGTAGAAAAAGGCGGCAAATTTGAAAAATGTAGGCGCGAAGGGATAGCGTTTCATAGAAAATTTGAATTTCGCGCCTTTTTCTACTGACAAGGTTTGCTTGACCAAGTATATATTTCATAAAAAATCTACTAACTTTATATGATTTTTCTTTTTGAAACACACATTTTCATACTTAATGCTATTTGTGATCGATTTCATGAATTTTAAGGCGTATCCAGACTAGTCAATTTTTCGCCAATCTGATTAAATTGCCCGATCGAATCAGGACGTGCGGACGCAAACGCCAATTTGGCTCGCCGAATTAAATCGCCGATTATGACCGATATTACCGATAAAACGGAGTACGGGCGCAAGAATACCAATTTGTGACGCCAGTATTTTCTTTTTGGGGCATTTTTTCAATTTAGGGGTACTAATATTAATATCACCATAATTCTATTGATATTTTTGTTCCTGAAAATAATCAATTCTACCAGCAAAATTTGCACTTGATTACTTTGCCTCACATGTGGATAAAATGCAACTTTCTTATCAGTTTTTGAACAATCACGAGAGCCTTTAAGCGGTATCCAGACGGGATGAACAAATCGACTGATTTGATCAGAAATAAAATTGGCGTCAATCTCCGATTTAAGGCGTATTCAGATTAGTCAAATTTTCGCCAATCTGAATCGAATCAGAGGCCGCCAGAGGCGTATAGATAACTACTAGGTATACTATCAAACTAAATAACACCGTCATGTCAAGGTAACAAGTCTCATTTTGCCACGACTATTATAATAAACGTGATGGTGGATGTAACGTCAAAGTGCCAGTGAAAGTGTCAACTTGGGTGCGTTCACTGCGTTCCTAAATAATACGAATTGCAGAATTAAACTTGTCCAAAATTCGACTAGCTTAAAAAGTCACAAAAATTGCCTCATGATCGAAAGTCACGCACATGTCACGCGAGAAGGCCAAAATTCACGAAAAATGTGACTTTTGTGACCATCTGGCAACACTGGACTGGTGTTAATAAGAAATAATAAAACACTCCGTTCTAACATCAAACGCAGTGTTGCCAACTGGTATTTTGAAAAAATGCTAGACTAATGTCTAGATTATGCCAAAGATTTTAGAAATATGCTAAAATGTCACTTGAAATTAGACACTTAAACCACATACATTTTTCAAATTTGCCGCCTTTTTTCTACTGACAAGATCTGCTTGACCAACTTTATATAAACCGTCGACGTCCATCCGTCCACAAAAGTCAAAATTCATATGAACCACATAAGGCGATGGCGCATATTGTTGCTGCCAAGTTGGTACAAACTTGGCTTAGAGTAAATTATGCTAAAAACTATGCCAGATGCTAAATGGAAAATTTTGGTGCCAAAGCGAGTGAAAATATGCCAGATCTGGCATCATTTATGCCAAATTGGCAACACTGATCAAACGTCGTGTCTTAGGTAAAGAATTCATATTATGAATTGTAATAGTAATATTATCTATGAAAAGGGACCGTATTGTCGATGGCGCTTACGCCGCACAGCCTCGCGCGGTATTGTATTTATATCGAATCACTGTTAATAATGGCGTAAGCGCCGTCACCATTAAGGTACCTTTTCAAAGATAACGTCACATATTATTACAATAACAGGTTTTGTACGTTTATGATTGAATTGTGAATGATAATAAACTTGAATAAAATTGTGCGCTCGTATTGACACAGAATAAATAATAGCACTAGGTACAGAAGACTCACTCTCTAACAAAACGCGTCAGTTACGATCAGGACAGATATGGCCGCTAGGTGGCGACAGCGCCACGCGCGGCTTATGGCAAACCCCAAAATTGGGGTTGAACGGATGTACTTTTAGCTACCTGTAGCAAAGTGACGAAATCGCTAAGTGAGCCCCGCCTGGTATTGATAAAAAGGCTTACGCTACGTCTTACGTAGGCGAACAACGCGCGAACGCCGCGCCGCCTGACATTCGCGTGCAAATCGCGCCGCACCGCGTTCGCAACGAGATCGCTTACGTAGGACACTTCTATGGGCATCAAAGGATTGATTTCGCCGCGCCGCGCCGCGCCGCGTTCGCGCGTTGTTCGCCTACGTAAGACGTAGCGTAACATGACGGCTGAAAAGAAACCGGCGGTTAAAACGAGCGGTTTTTTAAACGTTCTTCATAAACTACTTATCTAATAGGTACTGGCTATTTATAACTTATCTTTTTTATGTTTTATATTTGTGTTATAATTATAAGTTTGTTTATAAATGTATAATATTACAATACAATATTACAAAAAATCGTCTCTATTCATCCAATTACTTATCTTTAGGTATTTAACAAAGAGTAAACAAAATATACCCTCAAATGGCTTTTTAAGCCAGTTGAGGGTAGATGAAAACATTACACGATCAAATAATGTAGGTTAAAGTCAGGTCGTTCAGTGAAAGATGCAGTGGTTTTGTATTTGGTTGGTTAATCAATAAATGTTACTACTACCCTAAAATGGGGTGAATTGGGTGAAATTTGACTTTCAAACCTCGATAAAATTTTATTTTTATATGTGAAAACTGAATGGTGTATATAATAAGTGGTTCGGACGTTTGTATTTTATTTTGGGTAGTTCCATTTCATAACTTTTAACGATAAAGAGGAAAACCCACCTCATCCCGTAGTGCCTCGTATTTGGGGTGAGAGGGTTTTTCATACAAAAGGTGATTTTGGAAGATTGTTGGATCGATTTTTTTATTATGCGTATTACTACAGCCCCATTTTAAATTGGAATACATTATTTTTGTAGCAGTAGCCTTAAAATCCCTTCTCACCCCCCTCTCAAACCTTCTCTCCCCATTCATACCCAACTCTCCCCGCGAAACCTACTCACCCCGTTTTACGGTACCCGAAAATGTACACATTATCTATTTACTTTTATTTAAGTACCTAAAGATACAGAGTATAAATACATACCTTTAAAATATACATGTCCTTACTAACGGACATTAGTCCGAATATAATGAATAAACGCATTGTCCGTCTGTTTATCCATACCAACGCGGTGGCTAAATATGTGTGTAATCATTAACCCATAAAGGCCAATAATAGAGCGCTATTTATAAAAAACGCAGCCGCTGTACGCGCGTGTGGCTGTGACGTCACCGTTCCTTAGTTTGCGAAAATGTTTGTCTGCAGGGCTAGCACGAACACCGTCTCTTTCTAATAAGTGCACAGGGACAGAGAGGGACGAGTTTCCCCGTCGATAATATCCTCTTTTGTTGAATTACAGTAAAAAAAATTACGCAAAAACATATATGACGTCCCACGCGTAAAGGTACCTTATGGCGGTTGGCGCTTACGACGCGTAGCAGCGAATTCGTATATCGGAGCGTCGTAAATAACATCGTAAGCGCCAGCCGCCATAAGTCATAAGGCACCTTTTCTCGTGGAACGTCACATATTCAGGTGGAAAAGTGACTAAAAATTCGTCACTATCTATAATGACTAAGTGCCAACATGCAATAGGTACTAGAGTCAAAAATACAAATGCTCTTCCATACTCTTTATGAAATATTTTTTTATGTTAATATAGGTATATTTAAATAAGGTAAATGGCCATTCCCATCTTTTTTCTTTAGTCAATACATCATACGTATACTAAACAGCTGTTTAAGGTCAGTTCAAAGGGCACAGGTGAAATCTGTCAAATACTAAGGTATTCACATTCATAAAAATATGTGCCACTCAGTATAAAAAGGGACTTTGTGGTGATTGTCACTTACGCCATTATTCGTCATGCTTCAATACAAACGTGAAACAAAACGACTTAAGCGCCAAACGGCCTAAAGTCACTTTTTATACGATTTACATAACTGTGTAAGAATGGAGTGGGCGTATGTAGTAGTTTGGACGCTTTTATCCTTTTTTTAAATTAATTGTTTTATTTCCAAATTGACATCCGTCAAAGAACTTCAAGGTGTTTCTTTAGATAGAGTTGCAAAGTAGGTATAATTAGCTAAATGGAGCATTATCTGTGAAAAGGGATCTTATTGTCGATGGCGCTTACGCCGCACAGCGTCGCGCGGCCTTGTATTTATACCAGAACATCGTTAATAATGGCGTAAGCGCCTACGACGATAGGGTGCCTTCTCATGGATAAGGTCACAAATGCCTATGTGTGAATCTTAATTGTAATTACATAAACGACACACGTACTATTAAAACAACGTTTTCCACCGCTAATTAGGATGTCTTATTATTATCTGTCTTAATTACTAATCGATGTCCAATTTAATATAACTCTGAAAAGCCAAGTGAAAATCGACTTTCGTATTATTGACGTAAGATAGAATACAGATTGACGTCGCGGTATATGACATCTGTGTAATTGTGACGATGTAGAGTTTAACGTTAAGTACAAAGGTATTAGTCACTATATGAGACGTTATCTATGAAAAGGGACCTTATTGTCGATGGCGCTTCCGCCATTATTAACGATGCTCCGATATAAATACAATGCCGCGCGACGCTGTGCGGCGTAAGCGCCATCGTTAATAAGGTCCCTTTTCATAGATAATGCCCCATATTTTTGATACGGAGATACACAAATAAATTGACTGACCTACTCATGTTGTGGATATGGACCTTTGCAGTATGACTTAGAAATGGTCAATCATAGTAACAATTACTTGTAAGGTCAATTTGGCTAATTCCGTCCTAGGGGCTATTCCGTCCACTAGCGTATACTAGAAATCCCAACGATGCACTGTATGGGATGAACTTTCGCATGCATCAACCCGCGTGACCGATCTTCAAGGTCGTATCTAAATAAGATCAAAACCGTTACAAGTAGTTAAATAAGAATCAGCCTCCGGCTAACACAGTGAATTATATATTATGCAATGCAGAAGATGCCAGCGCCATAGACTGAACGCTTTTAGCCACCAGCCATCTCAAATGGGCTATTTCCGTTAAATTAAAAGGGTATATTTAATTAAAGAATATTATCGGCTATAGTGACCGCTGCCCGGTACCGTTAGCGCTTCAAAATTGAGACCTAGGCTCTCCGAAACATCATCGTCGCGCAAGTCTCAAAAAATACTTGAGATTAACCGTTAAATTATTTTTATGACTCGCTACAATTTAAATTCGAACGATTTTAACTTTTTTTTATCAGTGAAAGGACAATTGTTTTAAATAGTCCATGCTAATGACACCCATGACAATATTATCAAAGACAAAGCCGTATCTGTGAGCGAGTGACGTCACCCCTGTTTGTAGAACTAGAATGTGACTGGTTATATGTGACGTCATCAATGATTTAAATCGACACTTGACAGATGATGAAGTTTGTCGCACATAACACCTGGTTATTATTAAAATGACAGTTTGATTGTCCCAATTTGTCAAAACTGACATTTTAATACATTATTTTTACAAAATTAGTGGTAAATTATTGACTGTTGTTGTTGTTTCAGTATCTGAAATATAAATAAATACAAAGCTTATTAGTAGTTTGTTTATGTCGTGTGCTTAATTCTAATCGTATTTAATATAATTTACCAAATTAACTTTGGCTTCTTGTTAACATATGTGACGTTCCACGAGAAAAGGTGCCTTATGGCGGCTGGCGCTTACGAATACGATGTGGCTGCTACGCGTCGTAAGCGCCAACCGTCATAAGGTACCTTTACGCGTGGGACGTCACATATACTTAGTAAAAATATTATTGATATTTATTCTCACGCTTGTGTATTATAATAATTTATTTATTATATGCAGCACGAAATTGTTTTTAAAGGAATGTTGTTTAATACAAAACTGCTACCACATAAAATAGCCATATTAAGTGCCTAATAAAAAAAACGAATTCATGGATAAATACACTTTATCCCATGGTTGACAGGTAGAGAATGCCTGTTAGCATTAAGTCCGCCATTGGTACATAATTGTTTATCTTTGTGCAATAAAGTTAAAATAAATAAACGTCAGGAGTACTGTACTGTATAGAATCGGAAATAAAGTTAAAAATACTTGTTGAAATAAATGAACAATGAACATTCTACCCTAAGAATAGTAAGAATGAATGGGGCAGAGTGAAAACACTTAGCTATCTCTCTCGCACGCCTGCATCATAACGGTGAGGTCATAACACGATCGGTGCATCCTTGTTTCGTTACTTGACAAATATTCCCATCAATAAACGTATTTGGGACATTTTGGTGACTCCTGAAGTACCGGGTTTGACATAGAACACCCATGTGACACCCGGGTATTGTAATTACTTTTTTTTAATGCCATGTGTCTGTTTATTTTCGTTATTTATGATACCGATACGACCTTCAAACCTTCAAGACAAGAGCGTACTCCCATCTTAAAGGCCGGCAACGCGCTTGCAACCCTTCTGGTGTTGCGGGTGTCCATGGGCGGCGGTAATCGCTTACCATCAGGTGATCCGTCTGCTCGTTTTCCTCCTATATCATAAAAAAAACAGTGATTTGTGTCTCTAGTGTTACTACTGAATTGACAAGCGTCCATAAGCTACATTACACCCGCTTCCCGTAGGCGGGTCTTTTACTTGTTTGTCACCGTCATATTTAAAAAAGATTCCATTCTCGTTATTTAATAAAACAGACCCATTCCACGGACTTTGCACGCCGCTAAATGATTAATTATAAATAGGTTATATCAGGTTTTTCCTGACCTGATTACTGATATGTGACGTTCCACGGCAAAAGGTACCTTATGGCGGCTGGCGCTTACTTCGCATAGCGCCGCAATAATATTGGAGCGGCGTTAATAATAGCGTAAGCGCCAACCGCCATAAGGTACCTTTATCCATGGGACGTCACATAATATACCACGAGATACACTTTGTGGCCCACTGCATCACAATGAATACATAGGAATTGGTCCTAGACTTTTGTTTTATTTGATATAGGATTTTTTTTGGAGTTTCTTATACAGTAAGCCCAGTAAGGCTAAAGCACGCGGCACGCCTACGCAAGCGGTGTGCCGTCTCTCATAAGGATCTGTACGTTACAACGAGCACGTGTATGTTTATCCGGTGTTTGACGTATAAATCTTTTCCATTTATATGTATTTTTATTAGGAACAGTTAAAATATAAGTTTTCCTCGAATAGGTTTATGTTTCTTAGTAGCTTTTACTACTGCGCTGCTCTACAACAATCAATAATAATTCATTACGTACATGTAAGACGTATATGTACAATTAATATCTGTATAGGCTTTGAAATTCTATCATACGTTATCTACAATTTTAATCAAATTGATTGCTTTTTCACGTATTAGTAGGAACTCGAATTATGTAATTATTA
The DNA here is from genome assembly GCF_963556715.1 of Cydia fagiglandana. NCBI lineage: Eukaryota > Metazoa > Arthropoda > Insecta > Lepidoptera > Tortricidae > Cydia > Cydia fagiglandana. Next base: position 9,680,941 of record NC_085955.1, read on the forward strand.
GTTAAATAACAATAATATCTAAGGGTGCGCTATAAAAAGTAAAAACGCTCCTTTTTTTAAAATACCTATAAAACATTAGTGCTCCAAGCTCCAAAATGAGAAAATTTACTAAAAGCCTCCCAATGGTTGATTGGGAGAGAATGTCTTCTGGCATTGAATATGCTATTTGTACTTTCCTGTATTGTGTAACAATGTTAAAATAAACAAAATGTAATTAATATGTTTGTAAACCACAAACAATCTTTTATAGTCAAATATTATTTAATTAAAATATCAACAATTAATATTAATTTAAAAAAATCATAAGTTTTCCAAAAAAAGGAGGTAATTTCTCAATCGACAAAAATCGATAAACCCTACCGACTTGGTCACATCACTACTCATAACGCAACTCGTTGACCGTTTTACTCAATTTTTTATTTTTAAACGTCACTGGCCAGCGAGTTAGTACACGAAAAACGCGCCTAGACTCAGTAATGAGGACATATCATAGACAAAAAAAAACTTAACTATATTTTTAGTATGTTTACGTATCCAAGTTAAAAGTAGGTATTCTTAAAAGTATTGTTAGTTTAACAAATTAATTCGCCTGACAAAAGTAGTATTTATTTCGTTATATTTGACGTTTAGCGTATTTTTCAAGATGGCTGCGATGGAACATTCAGGACCGGTAAGCAACAGCCGTTATCGCTATTTCTGTGAGTTAACCAAAGGTATAATTTTTAGGGTTCCGTACCCAAAGGGTAAAAACGGGACCCTATTACTATGACTGCTTTCCTTCTGTATATCACCAGCCTGTATCTCATGAACCGTGATAGCTAGACAGTTGAAATTTTCACAGATGATGTATTTCTGTTGCCGTTATAACAACAAATACTAAAAAGTGCGGAACCCTCGGTGGGCGAGTCCGACTCGCACTTATCCGGTTTTTTTACTTACACTGGGGGTATGGGATATGTAATTATTCTGCTTTCATAAGTAATAGTTACTGATTTTAAAAAAGCGTTATTTCAATTAAAAGACATGTCAAGATTGCTTACCTTCTTTCTAATGCTAAAAAACGAATTATAGAGGAAGCCTTTGTTAACCTTTTGGACGCCAATGACCGATATATCCGCACCGCAGGTTCAACGCCAAAGACTGATTAATCGGTCACAAACATAGACCTACGTGCATATGCATAAAGTTCAATTTCAGTTTTGGTGACATGGCGTCCGCGTGACAGCTTTTGTGTTTGACACGGCGTCGAAACGGTTAAGGACATAATTACAGTCAAATTGCTTTTATTTTAATGTAAACAAAACAGTACATAATTTACACTTGAGACTTAATTTGCGTTGGTAATGAAAGTACTTAGAATATTAAATAAATCGAATAATCGTGTAACTAAATTATATGTATCTTTAAGAGGATAACTGATGTGTAATAAAATCGGTTGTTCATGTAATTGATGTAAATGAATGAATGAATATGCAAGATTTAAAACTGTTACTAGTTAGGGCATACTGAAAATTCGTGGAACTGGCCACATAGAAATAATAAGTTGTCTCATTTATCAGAATCCAAAAACTTTCAGTATTGCCCACAGAATAGAAGAGAATAGAATGTATCAGTGGTGGAGCGCCCATAGAACTCGTTTCCCATCGGCTTGTCTGATATTCAGGCTCTTGGGCCATTTCTTTAAGCTTATGAGGAAAAGGAAGGGCAACTCAGCTACGGCTTGCCTACGAACATCCTAGACGCGCCGCCACTGGAGTGCATAGAGAGATTAGAGAGTTATTGCCAATGTTAAATTATATAGCCACAATATTACTGTCTTCTTTCGACAGAAGATTACAATTTAATTTAGAACGCCATTTGACTTTGATCCTTATTCCTTCACTGTTATGTGTACAATTTGTTTATATCAAAAAGTAAAGGCGGCCACTGACATTCACGGACCGATTTTGGATTGCAGCCACGCTATTTGGACTGTTGGAAGGCTCGTCAGTGGCCACCTTAACGCTATCTACTCGAGATTAGGCCAAAAGATTGCACCATACCATTGGCCTAGTCTCATCAAATCACGAAAAAACGATCGACGTCTTTAATGCAGTCTTTGGCGTCGTTATTTTGCGTTGACGTCAATTGCCGTCTGTGGCGTTCAAAAGGTTAAAATGTTATATAATAGGCACAGAATAAATAATAGTACTAGGTACAGAAGACTCACTCTCTAACAAAACGCGTCTGTCACGATCAGCACAGATATGGCCGCTAGGTGGCGACAGCGCCACGCGCGGCTTATGGCTAACCCCAAAATTGGGGTCGAACGGATGGAGTTTTAGCTACCTGTAGCGTAGCAAAGCGACGAAATCGCGGAGTGAGCCACGCCTGATAATAGGCTACATTCCTACTAATCAAATCAGCTTCTTTTTAGGGTTCCGTACCCAAAGGGTAAAACGGAACCCTATTACTAAGACTTCGCTGCCCGTCCGTCCGTCCGTCCGTCCGTCCGTCTGTCTGTCACCAGGCTGTATCTCACGAACCGTGATAGCTAGTCAGTTGAAATTTTCACAGATGATGTATTTCTGTTGCCGCTATAACAACAAATACTAAAAACAGAATAAAATAAAGATTTAAATGGGGCTCCCATACAACAAACGTGATTTTTGACCAAAGTTAAGCAACGTCGGGCGTGGTCAGTACTTGGATGGGTGACGGTTTTCTTTTTGCATTTTTTTCCGTTTTTTTTTTACTTTATGGTACGGAACCCTTCGTGCGCGAGTCCGACTCGCACTTGCCCGGTTTTTTAGAACTGCCAAAACGAATGGAATTTGTTCCTGAGTCATGGGTGTTTTGTATGTATACCTATAAGTATGTATTTATCTATATAAGTATGTATATCGTCGCCTAGCACCCATAGTACAAGCTTTGCTTAGTTTGGAGCTAGGTTGATCTGTGTGACATGTAAAAAAAAAACCGGGCAAGTGCGTGTCGGACTCGCGCACGAAGGGTTCCGTACCATAATGCAAAAAAAAACGGTCACCCATCCAAGTACTGACCACTCCCGACGTTGCTTAACTTTGGTCAAAAATCACGTTTGTTGTATGGGAGCCCCATTTAAATCTTTATTTTATTCTGTTTTTAGTATTTGTTGTCATAGCGGCAACAGATATACATCATCTGTGAAAATTTCAAGTGTCTAATAGCTATCACGGTTCGTGAGATACAGCCTGGTGACAGACGGACAGACGGACGGACGGACGGACAGCGAAGTCTTAGTAATAGGGTCCCGTTTTACCCTTTGGGTACGGAACCCTAAAAACGAATATAGTGACGTCACGGTAAACTCGCCTACTTTTTATATTTCAATCCGATTTATTAAATACAAATTTTGTTTAAAAATAGCTGCAATCTATGTTTTTCTAATAATTATCTGGTGCTTTATTTCGTGCACGGTTTGAAATAATTTATTTTAAGTACAGGAAACATCCCTATAACATTAATAACCCACAGAGCCACTAGTTATTATATACAGAACCCACAAAATAAACCCTTCCGTAGGGTTTTCAGTCGCTGCCGCGCGGCCCCCGCCCACGTAGTTCTAGTTACATTACGAGAATAGGGTTTCACGCTAGGGTTGTCACTTTACCTAGATTACATTTATTGTTATTATTTAATTATGAGCCTCATATCGGGACCATATCCTCGTGGCAGTGGCAGACCCCTTACTACATGGATGTCAGTTATTAAAAAGGATCTCTCCAGTAACAATTTAGATCCAGCAACGACCCAGAAACGATATTATAGTGTTTGTTAAATTAGTAGTTATGTAACTATGTAACACCTAAACATAAACACCGGCTCGGCAATGCCCTCGCAAACACAATATAACTTCACTTCCACAACAGCAATCGTACAGCCCGCGGCCATCGTACCATAGACAGTGACAGTTACTTTTTTATGGCATTGCAGCCAACACAAGGACACACGAGACGGCGTATGTATGCTATTTAAGCTACTCGCATTATCGCATACACTACATCCCTCCCTTGAAGTTAAATTAGATAATTAACAACAAGAGCTTTATGACCACAGCAAATATATTACTAGGTACAATACTAGAATCAGTCTTCCAAATTAAACAGTAACGAAACATATTATATGTACTTTTGAAACAGATAAATCAGGTACATATTATATTTATAAAGTATGAAAGTACATACTAATTAACAGCATTACAACCACAACCCAGAAACAAATAACCAAATCATGGCACATTAAATCACAGCTACATTCGCTCATTATCACTATCATTGTGTTCTCTATTAGTTCCTTCTTCCTGATCGTTCCTCTGAACATCTTCCCACTTTTCAGATGAACCATATTCCTTCTGAGTATCTGCCCTGTTACATAATTCTCCACAGATACATCACCTCTATTAAAACTCTGTACAGTATGAGGTGTTGGGTTGTAGTTCGATCTGAATTTATTTCCTTTATCCATATTCTTAACATATATACTCTATCTCTTTCAGCTAGACTCATACTCTTACCCCTTTTCTTTTTGTATCTTCGCTCACGCACATCCAGATCAACATCAGTGCTTTTAAGTCTATCAATCGATGGAAGTTTGTTCCTGTTCTGCCATCTAATGAACAGTTTTTTTTTCTGTGGATGAATGAGGCTGTACCTACATACATTAATACGCTAATATAATATAATTTATATCTTAATAGGTACATTAGGTACTCCATGAGACTTTCTTGAAAGTCCTTTGTCTCCATCCTAAATGACTAAATTTGAAACATTTCACTCATTCATATAGGGCCAACATAAGTACTAAACAATGATATTACACTCTACACAGAACGATCAAAACTCCTCCCTTACAACCTGCTAGAGCTGTCTGAATTCAAACTTCAACATTTATTTCCACAACGTCCACAAGAGTTTATATTATTATTGATGTGTGTCCCTTCCCTTTTAGTTCTGTAGGTACCGTATATTTTATTATTTCTATTGACTCTATTGTAAATAGCATTAACTTCTTCGTCTTCTTGTTTCTAATCTAGGTTTCCTTGTTTTTATCCTCGTATATGTAATTTATCAGTGACGTCCGCCGCGTTCAGATATTATGAACAATGACCTCTTCCATCTCTCCCATTTGCTGCCGATGGAACTTCGGTCGCCTTCCAAATCTAACCCTTCCAGGGTCAGCGATGGTTGTTGATCATGATATCTATGTAATCACTTTAATGCAACCTGAAATATCAAATTTGTTGGTAACCAATAGGTGACCCATCAGACTGTTCTCAATTTAATGAAGGTTGTCAACCTGTTCCAATTTAATGGAGGTATTCATCTGAACTACCAGACCTTTTCCAATTTAATGGGGGCTGTCAACCAATTCCAATTTAATGGAGGCATTCATTTGAACTACCAGACATTTTCCAATTTAATGGCGGCTGTCAACCCATTCCAATTTAATGGAGGCATTCATTTGAACTACCAGACCTTTTCCAATTTAATGGGGGCTGTCAACCAATTCCAATTTAATGGAGGCATTCATTTGAACTACCAGACATTTTCCAATTTAATGGCGGCTGTCAACCCATTCCAATTTAATGGAGGCATTCATTTGAACTACCAGACATTTTCCAATTTAATGGCGGCTGTCAACCCGTTCCAATTTAATGGAGGCATTCATTTGAACTACCAGACATTTTCCAATTTAATGGCGGCTGTCAACCCATTCCAATTTAATGGAGGCATTCATTTGAACTACCAGACATTTTCCAATTTAATGGCGGCTGTCAACCCATTCCAATCTAATGGAGGTATTCATTTGAACTACCAGACATTTTCCAATTTAATGGCGGCTGTCAACCCATTCCAATTTAATGGAGGCATTCATTTGAACTACCAGACATTTTCCAATTTAATGGCGGCTGTCAACCCATTCCAATTTAATGGAGGCATTCATTTGAACTACCAGACATTTTCCAATTTAATGGCGGCTGTCAACCCATTCCAATCTAATGGAGGCATTCATTTGAACTACCAGACATTTTCCAATTTAATGGCGGCTGTCAACCCATTCCAATTTAATGGAGGCATTCATTTGAACTACCAGACATTTTCCAATTTAATGGCGGCTGTCAACCCATTCCAATTTAATGGAGGCATTCATTTGAACTACCAGACATTTTCCAATTTAATGGCGGCTGTCAACCCATTCCAATTTAATGGAGGTATTCATTTGAACTACCAGACATTTTCCAATTTAATGGCGGCTGTCGACCCATTCCAATTTAATGGAGGCATTCATTTGAACTACCAGACATTTTCCAATTTAATGGCGGCTGTCAACCCATTCCAATTTAATGGAGGCATTCATTTGAGCTACCAGATATTTCCTAATTTAATGGAGGCATTCATTTGAGCTACCAGATATTTCCTAATTTAATGGAGGTTATGTTAATCAAATCCAATTTAATGAAGGCATTCATTTGAACTACCAGATATTTCCTAATTTAATGGGGGTTATGTTAACCAATTCCAATTTAATGGAGGCATTCATTTGAACTACCAGATATTTCCTAATAGAGGTAATGATAACTTATTTTAATTACTAAAAGGTTTTATAAGTTATTCTTTTATTTATTTATTTTTGGAAAATTTCATTTATTTTTTTGTTTTGGTATAATTCTATATAGCCGACTGCAACCCTCTTCCAACAGGCAACTAAGTAACACTTGTTGAGACAATTCAGAATTCAGACAAACCCAAATATAATCAGGTTATGTTGTATCATAATTCATATTTTTTTGTTTATCACAATTCAAAACAAAGTCTATATGCCACTTCCCGTCTTCATAACCAGACCAGCTCGATGGCACCACAATACCACATTGCCACCCAACATACACATGCATGTGGTGTTCAAGCTTATTCGAACAATGATAAAAGGGTCCAATTTATCTGGCAAGTTTGACCGCTACAAACATACATACATAGTTACAACATACATAGTTATATCATATTTATTTATTTCTTTATTTCAAGGCGAGGTAACAAAATGTAAAATGGATACATATGTATATCTTACCTTGCAAGTTAAATAAAAGTAAAATAAATGTTTACTTATTATTTGAGACAAACCCATTTCAACCAAAATAGAACATTTATACCTTGATTTCTATTTCACCATCATCATCATCATCATCATAGGCCTTTTCACTTTATGGTGTCACCGGTGAAACACCGTTTTTTGGTGGCTGAATAGACCGATGCGAGACCAACATGGTCTACTACAGGTTCGACAAGAGAAGTTTGTGGAAACCGGTACTGAGACACCTTGTCGTCCTTTTTTTTACCTCTTATCAGCGAGTGTGGCGAACCATTTCGGTTTCATTACAAAACTAGCGACCCTCCACAACATGTTTGCGCCATTCTGTCCGCTGTTCACTGTCAGTTAAGTTGAAATTTAATAAAATATGCAGTACATGTTTCTTATGGTGTGATTATTTAGAGGCTCACTGTGTAATTATAATTCATCTATCTGATGAATCATATTGATGATCATATAGATATGTATGGAACTCACAGAAAATATTGTTTCTTACACCCATATGGTATGACCCATATACAGTTAATGAAATGATTTGCCTTAATTAGACCAGTGTTTTAAATACTGTATTCTTATAATATAATTACCATTAAAATAAATGTTTTTATAACAACCCGGGAATCATTTTGTATCTGTAGGTAACTAGCAGTACTTGTCTTGTCATTATGAGTGAATATGGACAACTTATTTTTTAAGTACTTAATAGCAGGAGGAAAGAAAAACTACAAGTTAAATGCAATGTTAACATATAAATGTAATAAGATTGTAGAAATCCCAGAATGAAACACTGTTTCTAGGTATTTACGCTGTCCAGGTTCCTTACTTTGTTTATATACGAGCCGGGTAAACAAACCTCGCATTTGCATTAAAAACCCCAATTACATCATAATGTATGGAATTTAATGTTACAAACGATCGAATATATTGTAAAAATAGTGTTTTGTATACGAAGCTACGCAAAATAACGAAATAATTTTAATTTTGGAATGCAATTATAACTTTAATTTTGTACAGAGACCGGTGATCCCCTTCCTTGAGATTTTAGCATTAAAGCTTACCTTTTTCTCGTCGCCACTTATAGTGTTTGTTAAATTAGTAGTTATGTAACTATGTAACACCTAAACATAAACACCGGCTCGGCAATGCCCTCGCAAACACAATATAACTTCACTTCCACAACAGCAATCGTACAGCCCGCGGCCATCGTACCATAGACAGTGACAGTTACTTTTTTATGGCATTGCAGCCAACACAAGGACACACGAGACGGCGTATGTATGCTATTTAAGCTACTCGCATTATCGCATACACTACAGATATCTCTGGAGAAGGAGGATTAGGAGAGCCGACCCCAATTAGAAATGGGACAAGGCCGGAAGAAGAAGGAGTTATTATTTAATTATGAGATAAATAAAATACATACATATAGCCGGTCAAGCAACTTTGTCAGTATAAAAAGGCGCGAAATTAAAATTCGTTAACGTCTGCGGAAATTACTTTCTATACTGACGTTCATATTTTTGACGACGACGGGGGGGGGGGGGGGGGGCTAATCGAATCGGTACGATATTACGTATATAATTACGAAGTTATTGATAAGTTGAGTGGATCTCATTTATTATTATTTTTACAATGTTTTCGGATTAAATGGAAAAGTTACTTTATAAAAAAGTCTATCAATTCAAAAAAAATCCCTGACATTTTCGTGTTCCGTCCCCATTCCTGACAAATGGCCAAAATTGCTGACATGTCAGGAAAATTCCTGTCATCTGGTAACCCTAGGGAACCCGGGGCTAATGGGAATTAAGTAGTGCCAACCCTAATAATTGCACGGAGCAATGCTGAGCCGAACGGAGACGAGAATGCCCGAAGTCAGGAGTGTCTCACTGCCCTAAGCCATTATCTACCCGTTCACACGGTAAAATCTGCTGATTATCAACATAGCTCCGTCTCTTTCACCCGTACTCTGATCAACGAGGATTACACAACTAATGGATAAATGCAAATCATTTTTAGGGTTCCGTACCCAAAGGGTAAAACGGGACCCTATTACTAAGACTTCGCTGTCCGTCCGTCCGTCCGTCTGTCACCAGGCTGTATCTCACGAACCGATTTAAGTGGGGCTCCCATACAACAAACGTGATTTTTGACCAAAGTTAAGCAACGTCGGGAGTGGTCAGTACTTGGATGGGTGACCGTTATTTTTGCTTTTCTTTTTGTTTTTTTTTTGCATTATGGTACGGAACCCTTCGTGAGCGAGTCCGACTCGCACTTGCCCAGTTTTTTATTTCTCATGCTCTGAAAGAGGGTCATTGTATCATACAAACAAACACACAAACAGACAGACGCGGCGGGTGACTTTGTTTTATAAGGTGTAGTGAGAGTAACCTCACTCCTCGCTTTTCGGTGAGGGAAAACATCGTGAGGAAACCGGACTAATCCCAATAAGGCCTAGTTTCCCCTCTGGGTTGGAAGGTCAGATGGCAGTCGCTTTCGTAAAAACTAGTGCCTACGTCAAATCATGGGATTGGTTGTCAAGCGGACCCCAGGCTCTCATGAGCCGTGGCGAAATGCCGGGACAACGCGAGGAAGAAGAAGTGAGAGTAACCATCATTGAATTAGGTACATTTAGAATGACTTATTATTTTAATTTTTAACAAACAGAAACGTTTGCGAACGATGCTATTGGGTGAGACTTGAACTCCAATCCAGAATCCAGAGGCCGTCAGTTCAAGTCTCACCCAAGACAGTAATTTTTTCACTTTTAAATTTATTCTAAGCGTAACTTCTCCATTGACTGGAGTATGTAGCGCTGTCCCGCTCTCGCCGGGGGCTGTTTCAATTTTATACTTATTGATTCAAAGGTCGCGGTCAAAGGACCGTCCGCAGCACAAATTTAATGATTATTTGTTAGAATAAATTAATTGCCTTTAAATAAGTTTATGAGTAAATTATTATTAATATAAGATATATTAACACAGTTTGTGGATATTTACCTATGTATTTATATTATAGACATATATAATGTAATTCTTATTCCTTTTTAAACGAGCAATTCTTGTACATAATTATTTATTTATATATTTCGAAAACTGCTCTAACGATTTCGATTAAAATTTGCTATCCATCATAACATCGTCTATACAGACCTATAACGAAATTAAAAAAATCGGCCAAGTGCGAGTCAAACTCGCGCAAAAAGGGTTCCGTACCATTATAAAAAAACAGGTTTGTTGTATGGGAGCCCCACTTAAATATTTATTTTATTTTGTTTTTAGTATTTGTTGTTATAGCGGCAACAAAAATAGATCATCTATGAAAATTTCAACTGCCTTAATCTATCACGTTTCATGATATACAGCCTGGTGTCAGACAGACGGACAATGGAGTCTTAGCAATAGGGTCCCGTTTTCACCTTTTGGGTACGGAACCCTAATTAGCCCTAATAAATTCCAAGGCCATGTTGTTTTGCCGACGCTAATATCAGAGTTTTCGCAGAGTAGTCGCATTTCCTGGCTCCTCTACACGATGGGCCGGCGCCGGCCATTCCAAGGGACGCAGCCATGCGGTAGAATGAGATAGCAATATCACTTGCTCCCTCTAACGCATAAATGCGTCCCTTGGAGTGGCCGGCGCTGGCCCATCGTGTAGAGGAGCCATCCAGAATCTATCTATACCTACTATCTTTAGGTATTTAAATAAAAGTAAACAAAATCTACCCTCAAATGGATCCTCAAGCTAATAGTCTTTTACCTATAGATGACAGGAAAACCTATTAGAAATGTGTAGTCAAGCGTGAGTCGGACTTAATGTACGGAACCCTTGGAACGCGAGTCCGACTCGCACTTGGCGGCTTTTCTCCTATAGCCACCCATATGTCAAACCTTGCCAAGCAAAATTAAATTTTATTTTGTCAACACAAAGTTCAAATTAGAATGGAACAGGAGACCTTTTTATAGGTCTCTGGGCGGCTAGAGGTTATAGTCTGAAATATATGATTGTAGCATTTAGCTGCTCCATAATTTGCATAAAGAGGGCTTTTCCTAATATGTACATATACAGGGTTATTTTTGGACCGTTAGCCATATTATGCGAGGTGATTAGGTAGGTCACACTGAACAACTTTTTCTATGGGGCCAACCCCAAAATCCCAAAAAAAAATTTGGCCTCCCCATAAGAAAACGTCGACATCCACTCGACCAAAATGTATGAAACGGCCAAAAAAATTTTTGTGAATTCGGAGTTGGTCCCATAGAAAAAGTTGTTCAGTATGGCCTACCTAATCACCTCACACAATATGGCTAATGGTCCAAAAATGACCCTGTATATTAGGTAGTAATTTATACATAGGTATATAACTGTTCCAAATTTTAGGTATCTATGTCAAACGGTCTCTGAGAAAAACGTATTTAACTGATTTGCAAGACCGAAGTGATCCCATGAGTGTTCCGTAAACAAAGTTTTGTACGGAACACTAAGAACACCGGGTTACACTCCGGGAGTGCCGGCAGAAGTGAAATCTTAATGACATTGTAACAGTTTTTCGATCAGGTCACGTGTCCGTCTTACGAAGCGTCTTACGTCTTACGCTGTCGCGAGTTTAACATTTTTCCCCATCACAAAAAGTGCACTTCAAAACTCTTTTTTTGCCAACAGCTGGTCGGGGCTCCATGCGGCCAGCACGGGCAGTACACCTTCTACAAGGCCCTGAGGATCTCCGGCGAGAGGGAGCGCATCATCGCCATCGGGGACTTCTTCTTCGTCAGGATCTGGCAGGACTCCGAGCTGGTCTCCATAGGTAAACTTGCCACTACATCTTATTACTTACAAAAAAAAAACTTGTGACGTTGTCTATGATAAGGGACCTTATTGTCGATGGCGCAAAAAAAATGTGACGTTGTCTATGAAAAGGGACCTTATTGTCGATGGCGCAAAAAAAATGTGACGTTGTCTATGAAAAGGGACCTTATTGTCGATGGCGCAAAAAAATGTGACGTTGTCTATGAAAAGGGACCTTGTCGATGGCGCTTACTCCATTATTAACGATGCTCCGATACAAGTGAGTCGATCAACTATTTCTTGTTATTATTCTGTCCCATTAGCCAGGAGACAATAGTAGTATGTAGTTTCTTAGAAGAGCTGCTGTACCATGCTCTACAAACGTGCTTAGTAGATGTCCCATTATGTAAAGGCCTTATAACTGCAAAAAACCGGGCAAGTGCGAGTCGGACTCGCGCACGAAGGGTTCCGTATCATAATGCAAAAAAAAACAAAAAAAAAGCAAAAAAAAAACGGTCACCCATCCAAGTACTGACCACTCCCGACGTTGCTTAACTTTGGTCAAAAATCACGTTTGTTGTATGGGAGCCCCATTTAAATCTTTATATTATTCTGTTTTTAGTATTTGTTGTTATAGCGGCAACAGAAATACATCATCTGTGAAAATTTCAACTGTCTAGCTATCACGGTTCGTGAGATACAGCCCGGTGACAGACGGACGGACGGACGGACGGACAGCGAAGTCTTAGTAATAGGGTCCCGTTTTACCCTTTGGGTACGGAACCCTAAAAATCAAGTTTAGTTCATTTAATTAATACGAAGTAATTAAGAGTGACCCAGGGGACAAGAAAAGGTTGATTCACCCAAATACAATGCCACGCGACGCTGTGCGGCGTAAGCACCATCGACAATAAGGTCCCTTTTCATAGATAATGCCTCATTTATTTACATGACATTACAGTGTATAACTAATGCGCCAGGAAAGTTATAGTTACATTTGTGACGTTCCACGGCAAAAGGTACCTTATGGCGGTTGGCGCTTACGCTATTATTAACGCCGCTCCAATATTATTGCGGCGCTATGCGACGTAAGCGCCAGCCGCCATAAGGTACCTTTTGCCGTGGAACGTCACATTTAGATTACAGTTTAGGCTGGCTTTCCACTGAGCAGTTGTGTGGAGATGAGAGGATACTTGCGTTGCGTTGTAATTTGTAATTTTTTATTTTATTTTTTTATTTATTCAGTAATCCAGTTTAGAGGAGCGGAGAAGAGATTACAGTCGCCATCAGATATATCGGAGCGGCCAAGGTGCTCACAAATATCTGAGCACGCCTCTATTGTCAAGGCGTTAGAGTGCTTGTTCAGATATTGTGAACACCTTGGCCGCTCCGATATATCTGATAGCGACTGTACAATACAATCAATGCTATAATTTGTCGATTCCCGCTTGTCACCTCAAAAATCAAATAAAATAAAATCTATACCTCAGTGAAAGACAGCCTTATCCTAGTATTATAAATTTAGAACCCCAAAAAGAAGGATGAGTCTTTATTTGTCCAAAAAATAGGTCACTAAAAGCCAAACTGTATGTTTTGTGCTGTTGTTTTTTAAATATTTTGCTGAAACCAAAATCTTACTGACAGATAAATGTTAAATGTTTCTTGAAAAGATATTTTAAGGCAGAATTCATTAACCGAAATTATTTGTGACTTTCCACGACGAAAGGTACCTTATGGCGGCTGGCGCTTATGTCGCGCACCATAATATTGGAGCGGCGTTAATAATAGCGTAAGCGCCAACCGCTATAAGGTACCTTTATCCGTGGGACGTCACATTTAGTAAAATTTTATAAAATAAACCTTAATATACCTTCTCATGATTTTTTTGTGGTCCATTTGTTTCACATAAAGTTTTAAGTCATAATGTCATTGTTTGTCATATTATCAAATAAATAAATAAGTAGTCCAAATAAATTATGACATGTGTTAAAAAAAATATTTTCTTAATACTCATTCAACTCATTGTATACACATTATACATATTTAATGTGAATATTGTAGAACAAAACTTATAAACTATTATTAAAATTAAGTATAAAAGCTAAATAAATTAAAACTAATATATTATAACATTTATGACTAACGAAAATGCGGACAAACAATACATTATGACTACAGAATAAATAATAGTACTACCGTACAGAAAGGACACTTCCTACAAAACCGAAGTTTGACAGCGATTCAGGGACGAATCATGCTATCCCTTTCTAATGTATGGCACTATTCTGTTCGGCTATTTAGGGTTGTCAAAATTCAAGCCATTATCTGTGGTGTGCACGCGAAAGGACGTCAAGTGTCGCTAACCCTAATAATTGCTCGGAGCAATGCTGAGCCGAACGGAGCCGAGTTTGCCCGAAGTCAGGAGTGTCTCCCCACTGGTATGACTTAAAACTTTATGGGAAACAAATGAGACCCGATTTTTTAATGATGTTTGCATGACAAAATGGGGTAATCGACACCAACACCTAATTTTAAAGGTTCCGTCACACAGGCGCGTTTTCCGGGCGGCGCGTGAGCGTTTTAAACCCACCTGTGCGACGGAGCCTTAATATTTGCCATTCAACACTTACATTTAAAATTATTTCCTATATCCCATGCCATGGTAAAATGATTTAACTATGTATGAGTTTTGAACTTCTGTCAACTTTAACTGTGCAATGGAGTAGGCAACTGTCAAAGGTTTGCATAGATGGCGCCATCATAGCTTGCCCCATTTTTCTATGAGATTTGGCTTTAATTTGGACATAAAATTCCATTAAATAAACATAATATTTGACACTATTCTAGGGATTGACATGGCAAGCTACGCTGGCGCCATCTGCTAAATACTTCGACTTGCCAACCCCACTCATATCACTGATGCATCAAATACTAACCTATTTAAGGGCCACCCCACATTTAGCGTCTTTCGAGCGTCGGCGTCTGGTCAGCGCTATGGAAAATGACGTCGCTGCGCAGTTGCGTCGACGTTGCGTCGAGCAGCGGCCGTAGAGTTGTAGTCGCCGACGCTCGAAAGACGCTAAATGTGGGGTGGCCCTAATCTTTATCGCATATTCCATTTTGTCAATATCCATGTTTTTTACCTGTATCATATAATCATATTGTTCTTCATTTTCACCGGTCAGAGAAATGTGATTAACTTTAAAAGGGACCTTAAATCAGCAAGTTAACCCTCTAGCCACCCAGGGGCCTTTTAAAAGGCCAATATTTTGTTTTAGGCCAAAATTTTGAATCTTTTTACAGATGAAATTAAATTGTATTTCTGTACACATTTGATTTTAATTTGTGGCGGCTAGAGGTTTTCAAAAGTATCAAGACTTGATAGAAATTGATGTAAGGTCCCTTCCAAAAATAACCTATATGTGACGTTCTCAGTCAAAAGTTGTCGTTCATTGTCGCTTGCCATAAGGGCGCGCTGACAGTTTATTCGTATAAAGATTCAAGCCAATTTCGTAGGTATATGTGACGTCCCACGGGTAAAGGTACCTTATGGCGGTTGGCGCTTACGCCATTATTAACGCCGCTCCAATATTATTGCGGCGCTATGCGACGTAAACGCCAGCTGCCATAAGGTACCTTTTGCCGTGGAACGACACATATATATGGCAAGCGACAAATTGGTACCTTTTGATTGAGAACGTCACTATTTGCTGTTTTACGGGCAAGTCATACAGAGGAAGAAAGTGAAGGTTTCTAATGGTTCCATTATTGCGAAATATAACATCGAAGCATATCGAAAATTTCTAAAAGTTTCGTATCGGTAATTTATGAAAATTGTTTTTATTTCTTATTCTCTTTATTTATTTTTCTTCTTAAGTTAGGTTAATTATAATATGATGAATATAAAAGTAAAATATAAAAACACTTACAAAACAATAAAAAAAATATTATTTTTTATTATTGTTAAGTTTTCCAGAATTTCGAGGAATTTATTTAATATATTTATTAAAGTAAATTGTTCTCATGTTTAAGCATTTTACGTGAAAAATGTGACAGTTACGTCTTAGGAAGTGGCCCCCTCAATAATTTAACACAAAAGTGGCAAAAAAGATCACAATGTATAAAAATGGCAAAAAAATAATAGAAACGCTCCTTTAGTGTTTTGAACAATGAAGTGTTTCTACATACATACATACATACATACCAGGGGCGGCGCTTCCATAAAAGCCGATTCCCACCGGCTTGTCTGTTTTTGGATGTTTCAGCAGAGTTGTAAAGGAAATATGTAAGCCAAATTAGCCCCGGCTTGTCTATGGATATGTTTGACGCGCCGCCACTGATACATACATACAAAATCTAAACATTACACACTTTATTGGTATCTCTGTGTGTCTTGCCCCATAATTGTAAAGGCTTCGTCACACAGGCGCGTTTTTCGGGCGGGGCGTGAGCGTTTTTACGTATAAACTTAAACCTGAAAATACTGAATCATTAAATTAATAAATTACATTCAAATTAACTTGAAACTAAACTAAATTTAAACTAATATAACAACGTCACAACATAAACTTAGTCAAACAACCCTTTGAGATGCAAAGGTGCCCATCACGCTTGCCGCGTTGCCGCGTTTCACGCACCGCCCTGAAAACGCGCCTGTGTGACGGAATCTTAAGTTCATAAGTCCAACTGCTACTAAACTCATGAAATGTCCAACAGATAAAAAATACCCCGAATGGCTGCCACCACTACATGACCAACTAATCATAGGTACTGCATCATACCATAAATGTGACGTTATCTATGAAAAGGGACCTTATTGTCGATGGCGCTTACGTCATTATTAACGATGCTCTGATATAAATACAATGCCGTGCGACGCTGTGCAGCGTAAGCGCCATCGACAATAAGGTCCATTTTCATAGATAATGCCCCAAATATCCGATTGACATATGTGACGTTCACAATCAGAAGGTGCTACTTTCTTGCTTACCATAAAGGTTCCGACACACAGGCGTGTTTTCCGGGCGGGGCGGGAGCGCGGCGTGAGCGTTTTATATTTAAAAGCGTCGCGCCCCGCTCACGCGCCGCCCGCCCGACGCGCTTGTGTCACGGCGCCTTAAAGACGCTCTGACAGGTTATTCGTATAAAGATACAAGCAAATTTCGTCTTTATAGTAAGCGGCAAAGTGGTACCTTTTGATTGAGAACGACACATATATTGTGACACAGTGAAAAAGTATAGTATAAAGATAAAGTGTGACGTTCCACGGCAAAAGGTACTTTATTTATGGCTGCTGGCGCTTACGTCGCATAGCGCCGCAATAATTTTGGCGTTAAAAATAGCGTAAGCGCCAACCGCCATAAGGTACCTTTACCCGCGGGACGTCACAAGTATGGCTCAGTTCCATTGGTCGATAACTCGGTCGATTTAAAGAGGATACATTAGTGGTCATTTTTCCATACAAACGTTCCCGACATTTTCCTCTCTGGATTTTGGCCCTAATCCCCGCAGGCGGTATAACGACTAGTGATGGCATGCGTTGTAGAAATCTCCCGCATGCGGGGCTTATCGACCAATGACAACAGTTCCCCGCACGCGGGGCCTTCGACGGATGAAACTGAGCCAATAAGGACGCTATCACGCTAAGCACTGTCACGCGTGTCATGCACGAATATCTTACATTGACCTGCCTGTTGCTATCTCTATATTATATTGCTGTACCGCTCGTACAGTGGCATTGGCCGCCGTTACAATAGGCGAGACAGCAATATTATGGCTCCTCTACACGATGGGGCGTTGGTCACTCCAAGGGACGCAGCCATGCGGTAGAATGAGATAGCAATATCACTTGCTCCCTCTAACGCATAAATGCGTCCCTTGGAGTGGCCGGCGTTGGCCCATCGTGTAGAGGCGCTAAGTATATCCTCTAGCCGCCCAGAGACCTATAAAAAGGTCTCATGTTCCATTCTAATTTGAACTTTGTGTTGACATAATAAAATTTCATTTTGCTTGGCAAGGTTTGACGTATGGGCGGCTAGAGGTTATACAGATAGGAACAGTTGGGTTAATGTAAGAAATCCCTTAAAGCCTTAAAAGCCTTTTGCGTCCTTTAGTTTTGAGCTGGAGTCGGACCAAGAAAAGTCTGCAGCGGATTTGATAGCCCACGCAGTGCCAGTGTTATTTATACGTCATAATTTCATAGAAGCTTGACGTTTAAAATAACACTTGCACTGCGTGGGCTATCAAATCCGCTGCAGACTTTACTTGGTCTGACTATGTTTTTGTACGAAGTTCGTAAGGTTAACTTTTTCACTGGGCGCTCATACATTGATTATTACTGGTGTGTTTTATAACACCTTAGGGCTCCACACGATGGGCCAGCGCCGGCCACTCCAAGGGACGCATTTATGCGTTAGAGGGAGCAAGTGATATTGCTATCTCATTCTACCGCATGGCTGCGTCCCTTGGAGTGGCCGGCGCTGGCCCATCATGTAGAGGAGCCATTATATGCATGCATTTGGTATAAAACTAGTCACAAACTGCTTATTATCTTGTCACAATAACTGTAATAATATAAAGAAAGGACGTTTTAGCACAAGGAATTTCGTACAATGAACTCGCCACTCCCCTGTTGCTGTCTATCGCACGCGAATAATTATATTACTGTCCCGCTCGCACAGTGTCAGTGTCCGCTATCATCGGCGGGATAGCACAAAATTCGCGTGCGACAGAGATAAGAACAGGTGGGGTCAATGAACGGAAATCTTAGTGCAAAGCGTCCTTCCTTTAGTTTAATGCAAATCAGTCACTTGGAATAACTTTTCGGTGTAAGGAGCTCAATGTAGTCATTGTCAATAAAATATTTTTTTGGCCGTCGTTGGCCCATCGTGTAGAGGAGCCATAGGCTTTTCAGCATGCGAAGATAGATTGAGTTAGAATCGCCGATAGATGTCGCTGTCTTTTTGTATTATTCGGTTTTTTTTTGGGTTAAACCAAGAAAAGTCTACAGAGATGTCGGCACACGCAGCGCCAGTGTTATTAATACGTAATTTCATAGAAGTTCCGTCTGCTATCAAAATCTCTGCAGACTTTTCTTGGTTTAACTCTACCCCCCCTACCTACCGACCCCCTCTACCTACTCTATTTTTCAAACAGCTTGGATACGGTGACACAATATATGTCTCCATACAATTTATAACCATAAAACGCAAAATCTCTCAAATATCTATATTTTTGGATTATAATTCAAGTTGAGGTGTATATATAATCTAGAATTCAATTTAAGACCTTTACAAAAATAAGATTTTAATGTTATAATATTACAATTTTATTCTTATTAGTTATTAGATTGGAATTGAAATACAAAGCGATACGACATCTATTAAGGATGACCTCACGTTAGACCGGGCCGTGTCCGGGCCGGAGCTTCCGGCGCATCGTTTTCTATGGCAAGCATCACGTGATCACCTGTCATGTCATAGAAAAGTAAGCCCCGGAACCGGACCCGGTCCGGTGTAACGTGAGTTTTTTGCCTGGCCTGGTAGAATAGTAATACATATGTAGTTGTAAAAAGCTAATATGAGTAATGTTATGTTAAGGGGCCCACTGATTGACAGTCCGCCGGACGGTATCGGCCTGTCAGTTAGAACAAAATTTTGACAGTTCCGAAAAACTGACAGGCCGATACCGTCCGGCGGACTGTTAATCAGTGGGCCCCTTTAGGGCTTGTGCACAAATCACGCGAGGTCCGATACGGTGGGGGATCACGAAAAAATCACGACGGTCACGTTGGTGGTGGGCGGGGTGTAAGGAGATCTCACGTGTATTTTTCTATAGTGAACGAAACTAAAAAAAGATACCTACCAAATGAGTAGATATTTTTTCTATTTCGTTAAGTATAAATCTTCACTCCGCATTTCAAAATAGCGAGTCTATTTTACGAAATGTTGGAGTGCGTGGCCTTAAAAAATACACGTGAGGTTATGTGGCGGTGTGGGGGGGTAGCCAAAAACCTCACCAAATATCACCAAGGGGGAGGAGGGGGTCAAAAGTAGCCGAAAACACCTCGCGTGATTTGTGCACAACCCCTATGATATTATCAGCCTGATGTAAATGTATGATTGATATCCTAAAAAAAATATATAAATCTGTTCTGTCATCGCATCTTAATACCTTAAGGGGCCCAGTGATTAACAGTCCGCCGGCCGGTATCGGCCTGTCAGTTGTTCGGAACTGTCAAAATTTTGTTCTAACTGACAGGCCGATACCGTCCGGCGGACTGTTAACCAGTGGGCACCTTACCCCACCGCCCCTATACCATTAGCGCTACGACGTGGCTACAGCGGCGGCGGCAGCGGCAACCAGAGTTCCGATCGCTAATGGTTGCCGCCGCCGCCGCCGGTCGCGCAATGTCGTGGCCTTGAGAGTGTGTGTTGGTCCGCAGGCGAGCTGCAGCTGCTGTGGACGGACCGCGTCTCCGACCAGACCCTGGTCAGCCTGCGGCTGTACTTCCTCCCGGAGAACACCCCTGACGGGCGCCACCAGCACGGACAGGTCAGTACCATTCCATCTTCAGACAGGGCTCCGTTAGAGTGTGTTGGTCCGCAGGCGAGCTGCTGTGGACGGACCGCGTCTCCGACCAGACCCTGGTCAGCCTGCGGCTGTACTTCCTCCCGGAGAACACCCCTGACGGGCGCCACCAGCACGGACAGGTCAGTACAATTCCATCTTCAGGCAGGGCCCCGTTAGAGTGTGTTGGTCCGCAGGCGAGCTGCTGTGGACGGACCGCGTCTCCGACCAGACCCTGGTCAGCCTGCGGCTGTACTTCCTCCCGGAGAACACCCCTGACGGGCGCCACCAGCACGGACAGGTCAGTACCATTCCATCTTCAGGCAGGGCCCCGTTAGAGTGTGTTGGTCCGCAGGCGAGCTGCTGTGGACGGACCGCGTCTCCGACCAGACCCTGGTCAGCCTGCGGCTGTACTTCCTCCCGGAGAACACCCCTGACGGGCGCCACCAGCACGGACAGGTCAGTACCATTCCATCTTCAGGCAGGGCCCCGTTAGAGTGTGTTGGTCCGCAGGCGAGCTGCTGTGGACGGACCGCGTCTCCGACCAGACTCTGGTCAGCCTGCGGCTGTACTTCCTCCCGGAGAACACCCCTGACGGCCGCCACCAGCACGGACAGGTCAGTCACACCTAGGGTTACCAGATCTATAGACCGACCGCTTAAATGAGTCCTCGCCTGCGCGGTACGCCTGCCGCCCGCACCTTCCCCGCCGCCCTTAGTCGTCCCACCCCGTCGCCCCCGTACCGCGCAGGCGAGGACTCATTTAAGCGGTCGGTCTATAAATTTGGAATTTCCTGACAAAATTCCTGATTTGCGAATATAATAAGCTCCGAATCGATTTTATGCGGATGCGGGTGCAGATGCGGATTCGGATGATCCGCGGATGCGAATATTCGCAACATCCCTGGTATGGAAAACCGAGCTTGCTGCGGACTCTTAAATAATGACATGGCAACTGGTTCTAGGTATGATATATAAAACATAATAAACATATATTATATCACATACCGTCATCACAACAAACCAATCATTGCCGTCCATGACCTTGTATGTATAAGTAGTTAACGGTTAGGCGCCATTCATTTATTACGTAAGACGATTTAGGGGGAGGGGTCGAACATAACTTATTTTTTATTACAAGAGGGGTTGCGATTGGGAGGGGGTTTTCATAGGTCTTACGTAAGATCACAAAGATCGTTTTTTTTTTCTGTGAAATTATGACGTTTATAATAACACTGAGCCACACGCTATGCTATCACTGTCAGTATAATGTCATTTCTAGTATCATTACTTTGACATAACTCCAATACTGACGGAAATTATTAAAATAAACTTCATTACTTGCCGTCATTCCTTCATGACACTCCCTACACTATCACTAAAAACGTCATTCCGTCAAAGTAATGTCAGTATCCATGATAGTGTCGGGGCCGTATAAATTATATTGGTTAATAAAGTTAGACCGTAAAAAGTCTGCAGCGATTTTAATAGCCCACGCAGTGCAAGTGTCATTTTAAACGTCAAACTTCTATGAAATTATGACGTATAAATAACACTTACACTGCGTGGACTATCAAATCCGCTGCAGACTTTTATTGGTGCGACTATAGTTACATAATGAGTTAAAATCTATTGTTAATATTTATATTATAATAAAATAATAATTATAAAATACATCAAACACGGGACAGAGCTAGCTTAAACGGGTTCCAGTACATTTAAAGGTACAAATAAACGATTTTATTGAAAAATAAACACTAAACTTGTATTATTTTTAAGGCCTTTCTTCACGTTGGGCCAACACCGGCAACACCAACGCCAACGAGGGACGCATTTATGCGTTAGAGGGAGCAAGTAATATTGCTATCTCATCCTACCGCATGGCTGCGTCCCTCTTTGGCGTTGGCGTTGGCCCAACGTGAAGAGGAGCCTTTACGTAATGAATGAATGAATGAAAACATTTATTTTCAGGCAACTATTGACCCATAGATAAATACCTTAAAACTAGCATGTTACATATTATTACAAAACATATCTTAAAACTAAAAACACAATTATGGCAAATATAGCCAATATAGAGGGGAGGGGTCAGCCTTTTCTTATTTTATCTTACATAGAGGGGGGAGGGGGGCAAAAATCGTCTTACGTAATAAATGAATGGCGCCTTATCTGTTATCTAACACACACGAATCATTTTACCGACTTCGGATGTAAGGTGTTTTATCCATACTAAATACTGCGGTTTTCTTAATGAAATAAACAAATTTTTCGAATTCCCCGTTTTCGATACTACCCCAATGCCCCCTCACTAACTCCGATATCGCGGTTTGGGCGTGGCAAACATAATAAGGTTTACTCGGGTAATTCCAAATGTCGAACACTGTCGGATAATTCCGAAAAGAGACTTTTATTATAATGGAATTTAGGGTGATTTTCATCTGATTTTCGGAATTATCCGACTTTCGGTATTACCCGAATACACCTTATCATACATTAGTCATTCAAAATGGAATTTTCTCAAATTTTTTGCAGAAATAAATGGAAAAATTCCATGAAAAATCCGTATTATTGTTTGTGGTGATATCTCTTTGTGTACGGAAGTTACTGTTTAAAAGCCACGTGGCTTGTTCTTTGACATTTTAATATCATTCAATAAAATAACAGTTCTAGATTTAATCATTAGGGGTCATCCATTAATTACGTCACACGATTTTCTAGGTTTTTTGACCCCTCCCCCCCTCCTTGTCACACTTGGTCACTTTTGGCAAACCCCTCCCCCCTGGTGTGACGTCGGCAATTATTTATTTAATATTTTATCAAAATATTTTTGACAAAAGAAATTAGTAATTTTATAACCCAACACTGATTAAGAAATAAAATTAAACTAATAAAAACGATTATGGTTTCAAAAACTTGTTATTTAACTTAATAGCGAATAAAATAATTTAAATAAATTTTCGGTTACTGATGAAGTTAAAAGTGACTTTACAATGTTTGTGACTCCCCCCTCCCCCTTGTCACAATATGTCACATTTTCTTGACCCCCTCCCTCCCCCTAAACGTGTGATGTAATTAATGGATGACCCCTTAGACAAATAATCTCAAAATTCTCAAATCTATGCACTTCCCAGAGAACATTAAAACATTTTAAGAATCAGTGTACAAAATGGCCGCACTTCTCCCAAGTAAACAAACAATACGATATATAACCTTACTAATAAAAAACTAAAAATTATCTTTAACACATGTTTTGCATTTTAACCAAACGCTATTTAAAACTCGCTATCTAACTAAACGTCAAATAAAATAAAAAAAACACTCAATGCACGGAAACCTCAAAAATCGAGTGGCGCAGTCTGTCTCTCTCGCACTCGTGCCGAGAAATGCCCCGTCTCGCTCTAATCCCTATTTGGTAACGCCAACTATTTCATGGATGAAATTACGGTAGGGGTGCGGCGCGAGTGCGAGCGGTAGCGGGGGCGGTTTTGAATAGCAAATGAGTTATTAACTAAATCGTATTATTTTTCGATAATAAACCATTGGAGTTGGCAACTGTCAAAGGTTGTTGTAAAAAGCGTCAGCATAAGTTTTACCTCTAGTTTTGTTCTATTATAAAGTTTAAAAAAAAGAATTCGACGCTTTTCCGTAGGATTGACAGGTAGGATTGATAGGCGCCATCTGTGAAACCACGACCGGCCAACCTCACTAGGTGTCACTGACTGATGAAATTAGAAAATTAATAATACCCGTTAATAAAAACATCGATATTTCATCAACTTAAAAAAAATACGAAGGTATTAGATTAGAAAAAAAATTTGACACCTAAAAAAGCCCTTTTCTCAACCTAGAATAGTTGAACAATGACAGCACAACTATTCAATTTGATTTGCAAAATCGAATCTAATAAGTTATACCAATTCATAAATTTAACCATAATTCACATCACATAAATTCATTGCAACAAAATTTAAAACCGAATTTAAAATGCACAATTTCCCTAATCACTTGTACCACACTCCAATACCTAGGCGCGCATACTTATCAGTACCGTCGTACCGTACCTTATTGTAAGGGAATAACCGTGAGTTTCCAATGGCATAGTGGTAAATGTATCTTTGTAGTACTTTATGGCTCTTTACGCTGACCGAGAGGATTTGATAGTTTTTGTTTTTTTAATTTTTAATTGAATCAGTTTTGGTTTTAATGACGTGATGTGTGTTTGGTGTTTCAATTTAGTACACATTATGCTGGATAGATATTTCAAATAGATGTAACGGCGATTCTTAACCTTTTACAAGGAAAAAATATTACCTTGTGACATGCTTTTGTATTTTTTTTTAGGCAGAGTTTTTAGGACTTTAAAGAGCCGATGAGGATTGAGTCGTGTATTGCTTTTAATCTTAACCGTTAAAGGGTTAACCTACTTTATATTCCAAGACCCTTAGCATAAACTGCTCAATTGTATACAACTGGCAGTCCAACAGAATATTGTGATTACTGATTGAGACTTTGATGATTTAAACAAATTATATTAACTTTAACGGGACTTACTTATGCTTAAGGTCTCCGAGACCACAAAAACCATGCCGTCCACGAAACGTCTGATGGCTCCTCTACACGATGGGCCAGCGCCGGCCACTCCAAAGGACGCAGCTATGCGGTAGAATGAGATAGCAAGATTACTTGCTCCCTCTAACGCATAAATGCGTCCCTTGGAGTGGCCGGCGTTGGCCCATCGTGCAGAGGAGCCATGAGGCAGGGATCGGAATCGGTTTTTCGCAAAAAACTTAGAAATAACCTTATTTTTCCGAATAATTTTATACTTCAAATGTATGACTCAGTTGCGTTTTTAGGTAACTACTTCGTATAATTAGATTGTCCAGTTAGAAATGAAATAATTAACAATTTTCGTTCCCATACAAAAAGTACTGGTATCCGATCCCTGGTCTAAGGTAATGTTAAAGTTTAAGGTTAAGGTATTTTTCGTATACGTAATTAATTAGGCTACGCCATTATTTTAGTAAAATGGTTAAAAATATACAAAAATAATAAGTAATAATAATAATAACGCAAGTATCAAGCGGTGCCCGCGCTATACACAATACATTCGCTGCGACGTGCCATGTGACGACTTGAGCACAGCGAGCGCCATGGAGTCGACGAAATATTATCTTTTGGATTTCTTTGTTCTTTAATTTATTTTTCGTTAGCGAAATTTTACTTGATATTTAAATTTTGGAAGATAAAATGCTTGTTAAAATAGAAATCTTAGAATAGTTTATTTATTTTTTGACTGATCGAAGCGAAGGCCTCCGTTACAGATCCGTCCGTTCGTCCGTCCGTCTGTCTGTCAAGAACCTTTACCTATCTCAAAAGCGCGTGGAAATATCGAGTTAAAATTAAAACCATATACTCAGGTTTACAACCCCTTGAAGCTGTAAAAAAAGCTTCTAAGTTTACGTAAAAAAAGATACCCAAAAAAAGTATATTTCGAGTAATTTCGACACTCTCAAGGGAATCAAAATTAATACGGTAAGGACTTCCCGTTGAGCTAGAAAGAACTATAAAATTTGTCAAGCAATATCGTCTTACATTACGAGTACAGGGAAAAATCGAAAATCTAAATCTTGTATGGAACCCTCGGCGGGCGAGTCCGACTCGCTCTTGTCCGGTTTTTTAAGGTTTTGGTCACAGTCTGCCCTTGCAAGTGTCCAGTTTCCGTGTAAAAATTAATATAAAACTACAATTTTGCGGTAGCCCCCCCTTTAAGTAGGTATCTTTTTTTTATTGGTTTCGTTTTTTTTTGTTTTTTTTTTTATAGGAGAGCGCTAGTAAGTTATTAGTAAAACGCGGAATGTATTAATAATAATAATAAAGGTTGGATCAAGGGACAGATGCAGAAGGCGGTGATCTTGGACACGGCGCGGATAGTACGTCGGTTCCTTACTCTGCAGCCCTGACCACCGGTAGCTTGGGCCGTGCCCCGCGGCTGGCGGCACCCTAGGTTAGGTTTTTTATGTGTTTATATGTATTTTTATTGTTTTGTAAGTGTTTTTATATTTTACTTTTATATTCATATTATAAAAATACCTAACCTAAGACGAAAAATAAATAAAAAGAATAATAATAATAATAACGCACGGAGTTATTCGTCCGGTATCTTATCCGCGCTCATTCTGTGTAAATAGCCGATAAGCGGCTATCGCCTACAGGCGCGCGCGCAAGTGGACAACAACACTTTCATAATATTGTCTTAGGTGCTCATGAAATAAAACTATTGAAACGGATTATATTATTACATATTTTGTTCATCATTTTTCTTAGGCTAGGGTTTTTATAATATGAATATAAAAGTAAAATATAAAAACACTTACAAAACAATTACATATTATTAAATCTTCTCGGGTAAGAGGTGTAGAGTTATAGTTCGTTTTTTTAGCATTAGAAAGAACTTGCAAGAAGGTAAGCGATCTTGACATGCTTTTTAAAAATCAAAAACTATTACTTATGAAAGCAGAAGAATATAAATGATCGTATTCGATTCATAATTGATACATATTTGACGTAACTTACTTTTAAAATATGTTTTTCAATTAAAAGACACGTCAAGATTGTTTGCCTTATTTCTAATGCTAAAAAAACGAACTATAGAGCCGACATAGCTTTATCGCGTATTTTTATCTTTACTTGAAAATAGTTGTAATGTAAAACTGGCCTTATGAAACAATGTGTCATGCGAAGCGTGACAGTTCATATTAAATACCTATCTCTTTCCTGTGACAAGAGGGGAGGCAGAGGTCTAAAAAAATCGAAATTTTGTGTGATGTAATTAATGGATGATTTAGTAATCAGTCGCTAAAATTAGTCAATCGAAATCAAAATATTACTATGTATTTATTTTGAGTAATAATTTTTTGTTTCATAAAATCTGGGTGCGGGACACGCCCACCGAACATCATTTTCGGCATTTGAATTTTTTTTTCTTGTATTATGCAAATAATAAATAAATAATTTGATAGTGTCCCAGACGGAATATAAGCTGAAAATCATGCCTAAATTAATTCAGATTTATTGAACAGTAAATTCAATCAATTACTGCCCCGGACACGTAAAAATGGCCCTCCTGAGAAATCCCCATAAATGTTATTTTATTTAAGTAACCTAGCAACAAGCACGCTTAAGTCTTTTTATACAGGTATCATCTTAGTCTAATCTAATTATCAGATGAATTTATTAATGATCTCATAAGATACATTAAATATACATAATTATGTATGTATATGTCTTGGCATGTGGATGCCGCAGGCGAACATTTAGATCGAAATAAGATACATAATTGTGACGTTACACGGCAAAAGGTACCTTATTGCTGCTAGCGCTTACGTCGCATAGCCCTGCAATAATATTGGTGCGGCGTTAATAATAGCGTAAGCGCCAACCGCCTTAAGGTACCTTTACCCGTGGGACGTCACAATTTTGCATAATAAATATTGTGTGTGGAAAAAAGTGTAGTCAACACTTTTCGTTGTAAGTGTACGAAGAAGTAATAATAACGCTATTTCGTATGTCGCTCGCTGTACGTTTTTAATGTCCTACCGATAAGCCGGGCTGCGTCGCTCAAACTTTGCATAAGTAACGTGTTTGTCAAACTTTAATAACTCACTATTATGTTGAGAATTTTTACAAATTTTATAATAATTTTTACATATATACAGCTTAAAGTTTTTGCGAATAGGTATATCTTTTTAATGTTCGGTCTAAAGTCTGCAGCGGATTTGATAGCCCACGCAGTGCAAGTGTCATATGATACGTCATAATTTCATAGACATAACTTTATTTTAAGTTAAATTTAGTTTGTAGTTAGCAGTGGCGGCGCCTCAAACATATTCATAGGCAAGCCGGGGGCTAATTTGGCTTACATATTTCCTTTACAACTCTACCCCAACATCCAAAAACAGGCAAGCCAGTGGGAATCGGCTTTTATGGACGCGCCGCCACTGGTAGTTAGTTAGTTTTTTTTGGTGTAAGTGTATGGACCAAGGTCTGAAATAAATGATTTTTATTTTTATCTTTTATAGAAGTTTGACGTTTAAAATAACACGTGCACTGCGTGGGCTCTCAAATCCGCTGCCGAATTTTCATGGACTGACTCTATATCGGTTTGTGTACCTATCTATAAAATTAATAATATTTTATATTAAGGTAAACGTACTAGTGCTCGACAATAGATGACAGATTGCTGTCAACTCTATTGACAATGACTTAATTTTCAAGATGACATGTAGGTACTGGGACCGCGTCGAGCACCAGGTTTACCTTACGGCTATGTATTTTTTTGCATTTCATTTAGCTAATCTGACCCGAACAAACATACAAACATCGAAAGTTAAATGAAAATCTTATAATAAAATATATGGTTGTCTGTAAAGTCGCTTTACGGACGATAATTTTTCGTGATAACGTCATAAGAAAACATTACCATTACATTACGTAACGTTACCATGGAGATCCGTCCACAACGTTACCATGGAGATATGTCCACAACGTGACACTTTTTCGTGCATGCTACCGGTGTTCATTGATTTATAACATGGTATAATAATATACTCCGCCTGGTACTCTTCCCGTCTTTTCGTGGTCACGTGACTGACACAAGCCTACGTCATCATGCGACAGCGCTATATGATAATATGCGATAGCGCTGTATATAGCGGCCATGTTGTTGTGACGTAGGCTTGTGTCACTCTGGGAAGAGAAGACCATGTTTTATTAGACTGTAATTTATAAGACGTTATCGCGTCAAAAAATATTTATTAAATAATCCCGGGCGTCTCCACGGCTTTCCATTTTAGCAATTATTTACCAGCGCAGGGTTGCCAGCGCTTATATTTTAATGGCTCTGAATATCGACAGCCAGAGATTTCTGTTTCTTTCACTTTTTGCGGCTAACCCTATAGTAAGCGGACATCGTAGTCCACTTTTATTAAACTTTAGACAAAGGAAATACTTAATTGAAAGGACGTAACTGGTGACCGAAGAGCTGGCGGCTACCTCGCACAACGTATCAGTATTGCGATACAGCGGGGAAATGCCGCCAGCATCCTTGGTACAATGCCTCAGGGGCCTATTTTAGATTTAAGCTAGTTATTAATTTCGTTTAGTTGTACCACTGTATATATATTGTTTGTAAATAAATGATTTTATCCATTTAAAGGAAAAAATAAATTAAAATATCGCTTCGGGCAAGATTCGAACTTGCTACCTTCTGGAACTCCGCTCCAACTGAGCTACCGAAGCTTAGCAGAAACGTGCGAATTTTTCCATTCCTTATTTTTGTCATAGAGAAATATAGTAAGACTAGAGTGCTCACTCCATACATCAGTTTTTAGTACCAAAAAGACTATTATTTTCGCAGTCGACATCTAGCATCGAGTAGCGGAATTATCAGTACCGCTACTTGATACTAGATGTCTCGTGACTCGCGACACACGAAAATTGTATTGAACAACAATACAACAAATTAATTATTTATTAATTACCTTGTATATAGATAACATGATAATAAAGGCACATTCACACTAGGCGCATAACCCGCCGAGTCCAGTGTGAGCGGCGCCTAATCACGCAAAAAACGTTATTTTGGTATTGCATTGATAAAAAATAAAACGTTTTAAAAAAATAAAATTTAATTTAACGCAATTGTTTTTTGTATGGAAAGCGAAGTAGTACGAAAATTGATGGCTTCGGGCAAGATTCGAACTTGCTACTCCGCTCCAACTGAGGCCCACTTGCACCATCCCACTAACCCGGGGTAAAGCGGTTTAACCGTCAACCCAGTGTCAAATTGTACTAGTAACACACAGGTTTAACCGGTTAACCCGGGCCTTACTTAGCTTAACATGAGTATAATAAAGGCACATTCACACTAGGCGCATAACCCGCGGAGTCCAGTGTGCGCGGCGCCTAAGAAAAACAACGGATGTTACTTCTCGGGATCGATTGTTAAGTACGGTCCGCAAAACAGGCGGCCATTGAGGTTATATTATACTGCAAGTGTGTTGCCGTGTGTACAATAAGTTATTTCGACCTATTAATAATAAAAACCGGGCAAGTGCGAGTCGGACTCGCGCAAGAAGGGTTCCGCACCATAATGCAAAAAACGGCAAAAAAAAAACGGTCACCCATCCAAGTACTGACCACGCCCGACGTTGCTTCACTTTGGTCAATTCACGTTTGTTGGATGGGAGCCCCACTTAAATCTTTATTTTATTCTGTTTTTAGTATTTGTTGTTATAGCGGCAATAGAAATACATCATCTGTGAAAATTTCAACTGTCTAAGTAGCTATCACGGTTCGTGAGATAAAGCCTGGTGACAGACGGACGGACGGACAGCGAAGTCTTAGTATTAGGGTCCCGTTTTACCCTTTGGGTACGGAACCCTAATAAGTTACTTAAAAATCATAAATAAAATAAATCATAAATCATTTATTTTTCGTAATAAATTACTTTTACATACAAAAGTAACATGATAAGGTTAGACAAACATAATTACATATTGTTTACCACGACATGGGCTCACTTACTATGTAATAAAACTAATTAATATATAGTTCGTTTTTTTAGCATTAGAAAGAAGGTAAACAATTTTGATGTGTCTTTTAATTGAAAAACACGTTTTAAAAATAAGTTACGGCAAATATGTACCAATTATGAATCTAATACGATCATTTATATTCTTCTGCTTTCATAAGTAATAGTTATTGATTTTTAAAAAGCGATTGTGTCAATGTCAAGACCGCGTAGTCTTTTTCTAATAAAGGGGCCCACTGATTAACAGTCCGCCGGACGGTATCGGCCTGTCAGTTGTTCGGAACTGTCAAAACTTTGTTCTAACTGACAGGTCGATACCGTCCGGTGGACTGTTAATCAGTGGGCCCTTAAACATTGACAAGAGGTTAATGTACACTGTACGAATAAAACTTGTTATTATTAGACATATTTATTACTAATTAAAGTAATTTAGCCCTTTTTTGCTGACCGTGAGTATTCAAAATGGCGGCCAAAGGACGCCACGCATCGAAGGATTTCTTGCCTCGCTTACAACAAGCCGTTATCAAATAGAATTTAGAATATGCTCGTTTTTAATCTTATCTTATCTTATATAGTATACCTTTAAACGAGCAATACTTTTATATTTATTTACATATATTTCGGGGATCTCGGAAACGGCTCTAACGATTTCGATGAAATTTGCTATATGGGGGTTTTTGGGGGCGAAAAATCGATCTAGCTAGGCCTTATCTTTGGGAAAACGCGCATTTTTGAGTTTTTATGTTTTCCGAGCACAGCTCGGTCTCCCAGATATTCTTATACCTTTAAACGAGCAATTCTTGTATATTTATTTATATTTGTATGTGTATTTCGGGGATCTCGGAAACGGCTCTAACGATTTCGATGAAATTTGCTAGGTCTTATCTCTGGGAAAACGTGCATTTTTGAGTTTAACAAAAATGATGACATCGTTACACTTTGTGATTGCTAATATGTAAATAAATAAATATTGGGGACATCTTACACAGATCAACCTAGCCCCAAACTAAGTACTATGGTTCTAGGCGACGATATACCTACATATTTATATAGATAAATACATACTTATATACAAAGAAAACACCCATGACTCGGGAACACATATTAGTGTTCATCACACAAATAAATGCCCTTACTGGGATTCGAACCCAGGACCATCGGCTTAGCAGGCAGGGTCACTACCCACTAGGCCAGACCGGTCGTCCAATCAATCAAAGCATTTGTTGTCAGGTTACTAAGGCCCATAAATTATACCCTCGTAAGTCCTGTGTTTTTTCGAGGGCAGTAGTCATATCTGCCGGCTGTACTATACCAAGTACAAACCAAGAATAGTGCTTCAGACCGAGACAAAAAGATGTCGATTTTAGAGATTTTTTGAAGTGAGGTTTTATTTTCAGTATTTTTATGGTATGTTTATTATGTATAGCACCTTTTTATGAAGGAAATTTTTGAAAATATTTTGTACTTGTGTGAGTACATTAGGTTTTTACACAGTATAATAAAAAAAATAAAGGATTTATTTAATATTAAAATTAAATCATATATTTTCTCTAAACATCAGTAAAGTAAAAAAAATACTTTATTACAACATAACTAATCTTCTTCTTATAAAAAGGTGAATTAAAAAACCTCTTTTCATTATTTTAATACTATACTACATCCAAGGAGATTGGATTTGGGTGTTCAAAGCCTAGACTAGATCTCCAGGCCTATCCCTTGCACTTTTCCCACGTCTCGCCCTTGTGAACTTGTGCTTCTAACACGGCTACGCCCACCTCATTGACCACGAGCACTTTGAAATCGATGACTAGATACACGTCCGCGTACTGCAACTTCTATTTCTCCATCTTCATATTCCGAAAACGAAGAAAAGTCCCTATTTGATGTTTGGTCGGGTTCAGATATAAACATATCTTCATTATCAGAGTCCTTGAAGTCAGTCATTGAGAAATTGAAATATTTGCTTTTCATCAAACGCTAGAATAAGAAAAAAAAAACTTGTAAGTTAGACCGAACGTACTACCGTAAGTACAAATTATTTTGACCAATCACGAACCCCCTTAAATATACAGGTTTCTTTGAAATATTGTTTATTTTACAATATTTATTATTTAAATATATTAATACATTCGTATGACAACAGAAAAAACAAGTGATTACTTGAATATAAACCGATTATTTTACCTCGTGCTGGCCAGCGATCTGACTATGTGGCCATCTTGCGAAAAAATGACACTGACACTGACAGTTAACTTTACCTGTCTAACATGGCGAAATTGACCATATAATATAGAATGAGAATGACCGTGTCAGTGTTGCCGTTGTAAAAAAACTACCCGGTAAATGGGAAATGAAAAATTTGTACTTGAGTAAGTACCTACATTAGGCAGTTACGCCATCTACGTGGTTAAAATGTCAGGTCTGAAGTGCTATCCTGAATTTGTACTTGTACAAGTACGCGGGGACTTACGAGGTTATATACCGTGCATAGATCGCTTGGTCCGACTACGCATTTCCCGCCCTAAGTTGTCACCCGCGCGTTGCCGCCGTGAAAGTACCCGGCGACCCGTGACGGGTTTCACTTTGTCGTTATCTCGAACGGCGTTGACGCTCGTTATACAATAAAATAAAACCTAAACCGGAGGGCCTACCGCGAAAACCGAAATTCGCTAATTGCGGGGATCTTTCTCTTTTACTCCAATGAAGGCATAATTAGAGTGATAGAGAAAGATGCCCGCAATTTGCGAACTCCGATTTTCGCGGTTAGCCCAGAGGGCCTACCGCGAACCACGTTCGACGTGTTGCCTCCCTGTCACACTTACGTACGAATTGACAAGTGTGACAGAGAGGCAACACGTCGAACGTGGTTCGCGATAATTTAACTTTATTGCACATACTAAAAGGCGGACTTAATGCCGTTATAGGCATTCTGTACCAGTCAACCATAGGGCTTTTTGGAGTTCACGGGCCTATGAATCCCGGTCTTTTGATAGGCTTGCGTGGGGATGTAGATCCAACACGTAGAGGCCCTTTGGAAAGCTTTAATGTAATGTTTATATTATGATTGATAATCCCAAATCCTCCCTGGCAACGGCAATACACTTATATTTTGGCCACCCTGTATACAGTCGCACCAAACAAAGTCTGCAGCGGATTTGATAGCCCACGCAGTGTAAGGGGCCCACTGATTAACAGTCCGCCGGACGGTATCGGCCTGTCAGTTAGAACAAAATTTTGACAGTTCCGAACAACTGACAGGCCGATACCGTCCGGCGGACTGTTAATCAGTGGGCCCCTTAAAGTGTTATGTATTATGTATACGTCATAATTTTATAGAAGCTTGCACTGCGTGGGCTGTCAAAATCGCTGCAGACTTTTTACGGTCTGACTATATTTAATGCTAATAAATACAGGGTGATTCAGGAGACGTGAGCAGGACTAACACTGCACATTTCGTAAATTATAAGCAACTGCTTCGTATGAGTATTAGTGAGGTTAACGTTAATTTTCTAGTCGTGTTGAAAAAAAAAAGTTTATAATTTATTTACGACATGCATGGTCACCCTAAAATTAGAATACAACTAGGTACCGATATTCTGTGTCAAATTGAATGAAATCCCTGTCATCACGGTCAGTTGACAGTTCATTTTCTTCGTAATCAATATGCTGTCATTACGGTTAAAGAGGTTTTATGTTTATTAATTAGGTCTTGTAGGGTGACCATGATAGTAGAGAATGAAATTTGCCCTCGCCAAAAAGTTAAAAAATAGGAAAAAGTGTGGTTGTTTTGCCTAAATACAACGGTGATCGATCAATTATCAGTTACTGAGTGTGCAGGATTAGTCCTGCTCACGTCTCATGAATCACCCTGTATATGCGCACGTATATGATTAAGTACTAAAAAACATAAAAAGTCTCCATTTAAATGTTTTTTGTAGTATTTGAAGACACTTGGTCGAGCGAGGCGGCCTTGGCCCACATAGTATCTAAGTATAATGCAGAAGACGAGTTAAACTAAAGTATTAGTTGGTCATACATACATCATTATAATATCGACGACCGGTCTGGCCTAGTGGGTAGTGACCCTGCCTGCGAAGCCAATGGTCCTGGGTTCGAATCCTGGTAAGGGCATTTATTTGTATTATGATACAGATATTTGTTCCTGAGTCATGGTTGTTTTCTATGTATTTAAGTATTATATATATCGTTGTCTGAGTACCTACCCACAACACAAGCCTTCTTGAGCTTACTGTGGGACTTAGTCAATCTGTGTAAGAATGTCCTATAATATTAAATTTATTTATTTATTATACTGTATTTAATAGTTATTTGTTTTACAAGGGGGCAGTTGTTGTTTAACCGCTCGTGCTAATATTGATACCCGAGCAAGCGAAAGATACGAAAAATGGAATCATATACAGTATGTGTCTGACCATGGGGCTTTAATTCCAGGGCTTGATTTCACTCGCTAAACTGATATACTTTTACTATGGGACCAACCCTAAAATCGGAGAAAAACTTTGGCTTTTCAATAGAAAACTTCAACATCTGATCAGCCAAAATGTATGAAAAAGTAAAAAAAAAAAATCGGGATTTCGGGGCTGGTGCCATAATAAAAGTAGCTCAATTTAGCGAGTAGAATCGAGCCCTAGATTGAAAGCCCGATGGTCAGTAACACCCTGTATAAATGGAATGGAGGGTTAAACAAAATTTGCCCCCGAAACTTGAAATTTTTAAATGAAGCAAATATTAAATGTAAAATATCAAACAAAATCAAACCAAATAAAATCCTAATGGTTTTTTAAATTTCCCGAAATATTTTGCTTAAAAAGACATATTAAATAAAATAAAATATTTGTTCACTGTACACGTCACCTTAGCGACAATATATCATACTTTAAAAAAAAAACCATTCGATTTTCAACCTAATACTCTTGTAAATAAAGCTCAAAACCTTACGAATTACGAATACAAATTTAACCAATTTCAACTTTAATGTAAGTATGATAAGGTTCATATTCGAAGCAATGTACTTTAACGAATTCGTTCCACGCTTCTGTATAAATATCGTTTTTATTTCCAAATTTAAAACAGCATAACTGCCATTTCTGTTATTGTATTTTAAACCTTGTTTTAAAGGCGTAAGGTTGGTTTTCAGTTGAGAGGGAGGGTCTATAATGTGACCATAAGATTAGATGTGTATGTGTGCGTATATTAAAAGGTTGTAAGTTGAGTGGGATGCTGGTGTAACTCGTAAATGTTTTTTTTTAATTTATTTAAATTATTTTATTTAGTTAAATTAAAATATACGATGTAATATAGTATGTATATAGTAGTTAAAGTAATCTATTAATTTATTAGTAGAGCGCGTTTCATTAATTATTATACTAGTTAATGTAAAGTATGTAATGATAATTCCCTAATTGTGCAATAATGTATTGAATAAAAAACCTAATAATTACCTAAAGGTATGTAATCTATTAAAAAGTTAATGTTTAGGTTGTTGTATAAATACATATAAATAATTGTCTGAAATGCTTTAAATTTAATGTGTCTCTTTGGCTGTATTATAAATACAGTCTAAAATACAGGTCTATCTAATAGTATACAGATACACCTTTGAATTTCACTACCAAAGTGCCTTTTTTTAAGTTTGATAATATAACTAACTGACTCCAACCAACCGTTCTGCAACCATGTCGGAACATAAATATTATAGGTTAAAAATAGAATAAGGATATCTTTTAAATAATAAGGGAAAATCTTTTAAATAATAAAAAATAAGGATATCTTTTAAATAAAAAGGATAAGGGTAGGTATATCTTTAAAAAAATTACTACATACGTTTATGTTTGATATATCTAATTTTCCTCCGTGCCATAGTTTGCGTCTATATTGGAATATGAATATTATATAGACGCCCGAGTACGAGCTAAATATTAAGCGCGTTGCAACGCCAGGGGTCGCAACACAATATCTTCGTACAGTTTCTAGAATATACTAGTATTTCCTGAATTTAGTTCTTCTTTATAAAGGGGCCCACTGATTAACAGTCCGAATAAAGGGGCCCACTGATTAACAGTCTGAATAACGGGGCCCACTGATTAAGACGAAACAGGAGCTGAATTTGAAACATTTTAGGTAAATATACCCGTCTCGCTAACGGAAGCGGCTCCTAAAACTAGTGCGATAAGGACAAGGCGAAAAATCCTGCGTAAAAATCTCAAAAATCGAGGTTTCCTACTATAGTTCGTTTTTTTTAGCATTAGAAAGAACTTGAAAGAAGGTAAGCGATCTTGGCAAGTCTTTTAATTGAAAAACGCTTTTTAAAAATCAATAACTATTACTTATGAAAGCAGAAGAATGTAAATGATCGTATTAGATTCATAATTGTTACATATTTGCCGTAACATATTTTTAAAATGTGTTTTTCAAATTAAAAGACACATCAAGATTGTTTACCTAATTTCTAATGCTAAAAAAAACGAAGTATAGTCTGTTTCCTCCTCCAAAACTGAACCAATCGTAACCAAATTTGGAAATCTAAATGATTATGAAATATCTGTGTCGGACCGTTTTGCTGTTTTGGGTAATTGAT
Source organism: Cydia fagiglandana (assembly GCF_963556715.1). Lineage (NCBI taxonomy): Eukaryota > Metazoa > Arthropoda > Insecta > Lepidoptera > Tortricidae > Cydia > Cydia fagiglandana. Next base: position 9,718,586 of record NC_085955.1, read on the forward strand.
ATCAGTTTTGAATACTTTGAATACAATATTAATGTGTGTTGAAAAATCATTGCTCTAGCATCAAAACCCACGGAGGAGACAGTCGTTTGTATGGAGAAATGACCACTCCTGTTGGCTCTTAACAGTCCGCCGGACGGTATCGGCCTGTCAGTTGTTCGGAACTGTCAAAATTTTGATCTAACTGACAGGCCGATACCGTCCGGCGAACTGTTAATCAGTGGGCCCCTTCAAAAAGCTGTTTTAGCAAAACCAGGTGCATTTAGAAATTGCACATTTGTTTACAAAAAAAATGAAAATGAAAGGGCTACATGATTGGTTTTGTCTTATCGCATCTGGCAGAGACAGGTAATTTATATGGACTGTCAATCGGTTTATGAAATTCTTATTTAATTCTTATTCTCAGTAAGAGGGTGCCACCAATTACGGATTACGCACCAACAAATTAAATATATCAGTTAAGGGCTCCATAGACCTTGCAATAAATCGAACGTAGTTTTCGATCCCTTGTCGACTACGTAGGTGCATTAAATTGATCCATCTTTTTGGCGAACCGCGAGTTTTCAGTTTGGGGCGAACAACTAATATTAGCTGAAAATTGTTGAGCTTTAAACTTTTCGGTCGTCGGAACATCTATTGTCAGTTTGTCAAGTAGTATACTGATGATTCCGCTACTCAATGCTGAATGTCGACTACGAAAATAATAGTCGTTGTCGTTTTGTCACATTCACATATATAAATACTTAAATTAAATACATAGAAAACAACCATGACTCAGGAACAAATATCTGTATCATCATACAAATAAATGTCCTTAACGTGATTCGAACCTGGGACCATCGGCTTCATAGGCAGGGTCACTACCCACTAGGCCAGATCGGTCATCAAAGGCTTATGCGGTCTTTATTATCAATTGGTCGCTGTGTGTAGTTTCTTTGCACTCGTACATTCTGCTGATAACAGCTTATAGCTCTGATAAGACTATCAATTGAAATTTACGCGTTCGGCACACTAACACGCGAATGGGAATTATATCCTTAGACCTACTTTTGAGAAAATCAACTTTAAGTCTTAACCTCAATATTTGTGACATTCTGAAGAAAAAGGTACCACATTGTCGATTACCATAAAGGGGCCCACTGATTAACAGTCCGCCGGACGGTATCGGCCTGTCAGTTACAACAAAATTTTGACAGTTCCGAACAACTGACAGGCCGATACCGTCCGGCGGAAATTTGCTCGTCGTAGGGTTCCGTATCTCAAAAGGAAAAAACGGGACCCTTATAGGATCACTCGTGCGTCTGTCTGTCTGTCCGTCTGTCACAGGCTGTTTTCTCCGGAACTACTGGACCAATTAAGTTTAAATTTGGTAAACACATGTAAGTTTGTGACCCAAAGACGGGCATGTAACGTAAACAAATGAGTTTTTAACATAGGGCCACTTTTGGGGGGGGGGGATATGAATATTAAAAAATAAAAAATTTCAAACTATAATGTGATTGTATATATTAAATGAACATCTCATATCCGGCCCGTAAAGTTTTATGAATAAGAGGGTTACAAAGTGACGTATAATAGGGTAATTCGCCAGTAACTGGCCACTTTTAGTAACTGGCCGCCTCAACTAAAAATATATTCTATTCACCTATAAACAGAATTTATTTTAGTATAAGGTCTCAATACCTGGCCACCTTATACTAAAATTAATTCTATTTATAGGTGAATAGAGTTCAATTTTGTTTTGGGGTGGCCCATGGTATAATAATATACTCCGCCTGGTACTCTCTTCCCGTCTTTTCGTGGTCACGTGACTGACACAAGCCTACGTCATCATGCGACAGCGCTATATGATAATATGCGATAGCGCTATATAAAGCGGCAATGTTATTGTGACGTAGGCTTGTGTCACTCTGGGAACAGAAAACCACGTTTTATTAGACTATGGGGCTGTCCATAAATTACGTCATCGATTTTTGACGATTTTCGACCCCCCCCCTATAATCATCCAAAAATCATGCTTCGAATGACCCCATTTCCTCCTACTTCATGCTTCCGTCATCCGATGTCCAGACCCCCCCCCTAGTTTGAAATGACGTAATTTATGAATAGCCCCTATGGGGTGGCCAGTTACTGGCGTATTACCCTATCGTATTATTTGTAAATTTAGGCAGTAACGGTTACAATGTGTATAATAACACCTTGAACCGACCGCTGATCTCATCATAACTCACAAATAACGAAAACGACGTAACCGCAATATTCTAAAAAATGTACTTACGGCACTTTGGTATACGGCGGTAAGGTACACTTGTTCAATCTGACGTATTGTATGTTTTTAATACATTGCAGGGTTGAACGTATAGTTGGTCAAAGCAGTCAGTCAGTAAGAAAAACTGAATTTCATGATTGGGTGAATCAACTTTTTCTTGTCACTAGTTGCCATGGTTACGGTCTCCTGGGTCACTCTTAAAATACTAGTTGTTTCGTATTTAAATGAACCAAACTTGATTTTTTACGTTACGCCTTTCCACGATGGACACCTACTAAGGGGCTATCCATAAAGCGGGGGGGGGGGGGGGGGGGGTTGTTGGACGTCGGATGACGGTAGCATGAAGTAGCATGATTAATTTGAAGCATGATTTTTGGATGATTGATTATATATATCGATACCCATTTTAATTTAACACATAAACTAAACATAAAACTAATTAAAAACTAAACTTAAATATAAATATAAACTAAATAAGTTGCCTACTGTAGCCCTTCCCGGGCTGCCCCCGACGCAAAGGTGCCCAACACGCTCGCTGCGATGGACAGTCTTTGCATCAGGAAAAACCCGGAGCGAGGGTCAAGGCCCCTTTCAAGCAGGCGACGAAGTTTCAGTAAGAACTTAAAAACCGGGCAAGTGCGAGTCGGACTCGCGCTCGAAGGGTTCCGTACCATAATGAAAAAAAAAACGGAAAAAATGCAAAAAAAACGGTCACCCATCCAAGTACTGACCACGGCCGACGTTGCTTAACTTTGGTCAAAAATCACGTTTGTTGTATGGGAGCCCCACTTAAATCTTTATTTTATTCTGTTTTTAGTATTTGTTGTTATAGCGGCAACAGAAATACATCATCTGTGAAAATTTTTAACTGTCTAGCTATCACGGTTCGTGAGATACAGCCTGGTGACAGACAGACGGACGGACGGACGGACGGACGGACGGACGGACAGCGAAGTCTTAGTAATAGGGTCCCGTTTTACCTTTTGGGTACGGAACCCTAAAAAATATATGGGAATAATCTAGACACGCGGCAGCGTGTCAAGCCAAGTTCAAGCAAAGGAACTGGCTAGCCAGCGCCGAGTGTAATATTACACGAACCACTTGGTGCCACTTTTGACCCTTCTATAACTCAAAACATCTTTGACGTAAACACATAAAACTACGTGTGTTTAATTATATCCATAAGGATATCTAGAAGCCCAAATTTCATGAAGCTAGCTCAAACGGTTATAAAGGTATGAAGGTCAAAAAGTCGTAAATTTTAAGACTGACTTATGACTTATAGTACCTAAACCTAACCTACTTCCAGATGACCTAGAAGGATGAAATTTGGAATCCAGCTTGGTTATTGTGTGTAACCGTAGGAAAAAATCTAAAAATAAAATAAAGTTAAAAAATAGGGGGGGTCCCCATACAAAAAAAACACTTTTTATTGGGACTGACATATAAGTACCTAAACCTAACCTACTTCCAGATGACCTAGAAGGATGAAATTTGGAATCCAGCTCGGTTATTGTGTGTAACCGTAGGAAAAAATCTAAAAATAAAATAAAGTTTAAAAATAGGGGGGGTCCCCATACAAAAAAAACATTTTTTATTGGGACTGATATAAGTACCTAAACCTAACCTACTTCCAGATGACCTAGAAGGATGAAATTTGGAATCCAGCTCGGTTATTGTGTGTAAGCGTAGGAAAAAATCTAAAAATAAAAAAAAGTTAAAAAATAGGGGGGGTCCCCATACAAAAAAATATTTTTTTATTGTAGCGTTGGAACCGTTACAAGCAGATATTTGTAACTACCCCAATATATGTATTATTATATTTGCTATATTAAAATAAAGTTTAGTCAAAAAATAAGTGGTGTCCCCATACAAAAAACTTTTAATAGGTACGCTCTAAACAACCGGCCAACGGTGTGTCGTCGGCGGCGCGCGGCACCACATAATTATACAAAGAACAGAAGTAAAAACCATACAGCGGAAACACAAGAAAAAACATTAAATCTCAATACCTGCCTAGTTTTCTTTACAAAAAGTATTGATATCCCACCAAAAACATAAATGTAAAAAAGGAGAGCCAAGTTCAATACAAAAATTATGCTTGGCTGTGGGGCTCGCCGCAAAAAGAATGGAGATCTAAATGAGTGCCACTGCCAAGTTCTATGCAAAATCCAAATATGTATTTATAGGAACAAAATAACATTATAAACAAGTATTAAACTCTATTTCTTTGCTTTATTGGATACCTATAACAATTGCTGTTATTTAAAAAAATGTGAGATCTTAAAGTAGGTTAGATTTGACTTGGCCAGTTTTCATTATATCAATCATTTTATATATATTGTAATTCTGATAAAACCTGGCCAAGCCAAATCTAACCTACTTTAAGATCTCACATTTTTTTAAATAACAGCAATTGTTATAGGTATCCAATAAAGCAAAGAAATAGAGTTTAATACTTGTTTATAATGTTATTTTGTTCCTATAAATACATATTTGGATTTTGCATAGAACTTGGCAGTGGCACTCATTTAGATCTCCATTCTTTTTGCGGCGAGCCCCACAGCCAAGCATAATTTTTGTATTGAACTTGGCTCTCCTTTTTTACATTTATGTTTTTGGTGGGATAAGAAAATACAAATCCTCAAAGTTTCAAACCCTTCCAACCCTTTGGGTACGGAACCCTAAAAACATTTCACCAGTACAGTCAACGGTAAAAATATGTGAGTAGACAACTTACTCAAAAATATGTCCCATAGTTCTTAATTCACTGACATAAGAGTTATGGGACATATTTTTGAAATGATTTGTACACCCATATTTTTACCGTTGACTGTACCTTTAAAGGGGCCCACTGATTAACAGTCCGCCGGACGGTATCGGCCCGTCAGTTGTTCGGAACTGTCAAAATTTTGTTCTAACTTAAAAGCAGTTGAATAACAACCTCCATTTTAACGTCGGTTAAAAATACCCCCATTATAGCACACTTGTTATAAGTCCATAAACAAATGTATGGGTATAGATAAATAAATAGTTATAATGTGATATAGCGGAGGCTACTTACCGTAATAAACCCTTCGGAGTGCGAGCGAGATAGCCGCAGCACAGGAAAACCGTGGAGCCGACTTGTTTAGATACTTATCTATTTATTGATTTAATAAAAAAAATTACAGACAAAAAGGGCCATATTAAGCAGGCTACTGACGAGCCTTCCAAATAGATGCCGTTTCAATGGATTCATCCAAATGGACGGTATCCTAATATTAAACATAGTACGTTTTTGACATTCACGGACCGATTTTGGAATGCAACCGCGCTATTTGAACTGTTGGAAGGCTCGTCAGTGGCTACCTTTACAGACTTTTTACCCTACTTTACCTTACAGACTTTTTTCTAAGATACATTATAATCGGCTACCTTATTGAGGCAATAACTGTCGAAGTAACAAAAATGTGTTAAAAATTAAACAAAAATAAATAAAAAGAGTCGACTCCACTGCGGTTTTGTTCTGCAGTGAAAAAATATCGGCTGCGCGCATACTTGCCGCGCCAGGGCTGCCGCGCGCCATTATTATTATTATTACTATTTATTAAAAACAACCTTTTTAACGCGTCTTCAGATTTTTTGTTGCGACGATTATGATTTTAATGAAGAATTAAGTGATTTAAAATCATTAATTTAAGTTAATAATTAAATCTTAATATAAATGACTACATGACTTGACATTGTGCATTGTATAAAAATCTGTGTAAGATACTTCTTCTACTACCACCGTCTATCCTTCGTAGGAAATATGAAAAGAAACGGAACCGTTATTTGCTAATATGGAATTTATATGAAACATTACATCGTGACGTCACGGTCAACTCACCTACTTTAAAAAAAATAAAAATAAAACTCACCTACTTTTTATATTTCTATCCGATTTATTAAATAGAACTTGTGTTTAAAAATAACTCCTATCTTTGTTTTTCTAATAATATACTGGTGCTCTATTTCATGCACGCTGTAAAATAATTTATTTTAAATACAGTATAATACCCAATTACCGAGTATTCGGCCTATCTCTAATATGTACCATCCCACTATCAATTTTACTGTTTGAAACGAAAATTCATAAAATTAGAAACGGAAACGGCTAAATATTAAAATATAATATAATCTAGTGTTGTGGCAGCCCTGTGCCCTCCAGTTTGCTTCGTTTGCTTGCTTTACTTAGCGCGCGCGAGCCGCAGAACGACGCTACTGAACTATTTTCACTTCCGATTTTATTTTACACTTTTAAATGTCACTGGCTTGACCTCTGTTTTGATATTTTTAACTGCCATATATTCACATATATTCACGTAAAAACAATAAACTTATAATTCAAACTTACAAAACATAAATATGGTGGTCTGTAAAGTCGGCTTACGGACGATAATTTTGCGTGATAACGTCAAAAGAAAACGTGGCCGTAACGTTACCATGGAGATCTGTCCACAACGTGACACTTTCTCGTGCATGCTACCGGTGTTCATCGAATTATAAGACGTTATCACGTCAAAAACTATAGATTTTTTTTTTTATACGCAATTACAATTAATTCATGATGATGGGGTATTATTTTTATGATCGGGGTTTTTTATAGGTGTGTTTTACTTCTAATTTTTACTCAATTTTATTTTGATTAGTTTTTCATTCTAAGTTTTAATTGTACAGTCATCAGCAATAGTATCTTACACAACTAGGGCCGCAAAAATATATGACGCGCTCTTATTGCGCTCCAAATAAGAACGTGTCACATATTTTTGCGGCCCTAGTTGTGTAAGATACTATTGCTGATGACTGTACTTAAATAAGTTTATGTTGTATAATTTAATTTTGACAAATTGTATGTATAAGAAATCATAAGAAATCATAAATAATCGTATAAATTTGCATTAGCGTGGTTGTTGTTGTGGCGCGCGGTAACATTTCGTAAGCGACGCGCGACGCCGGATTCCGTCCGACGAGCGCTCCGCACTGCTTGATACTTGCGCGGCCAATATATTCATAAATATTAATAAATATCTGCCACAAGTATATTTTATACTTAAAAGAAGGTTCCAACCTTATTGGAATGGAAATTGTAACCCCTGATAAACTATTTTTCAATTTTCAATTTTTCAAATATGTATCCAGTATTTGGGCATTTTCACTTAATTGAACACCTTTAACGGCCGGTTAGCAATCGTTCCAAAACTGACGGTCAATGTCAAATCCCATACATTTTGGTCAGGAATGTAACGGTTAGACGTTACTGAAACACGACTTAAGTCGCGCTTAACTTGTACAAGTTAAATGACAGAACGAAAGAGACCCGTTAGGTTAATGTTTAGGTCATACTGAGCAACTTTTACTATGGGACCTGTCCGTCTGTCACTAGGTTGTATCTCATGAACCGTGATAGACAGTTGAAATTTTCACAGATGATGTTTTTCTGTTGCCGATATAACAACAAATATGTATTAAAAAGTACGGTACACTCGGTAGGCGAGTCCGACTCGCACTTGTCCGGTTTTATATAGCAAGATTAGCAAGTCATTTATAAAAGTTTATAAACGTGAATTATTATTTTTTTATACATAGGCATTTATAATTATAATTATGTAGGTATAACGATCGATACTTAAATATAGACGATATGCAGAACGCGCGGCTGCGCTGAAAGTAAAATAACTTAATTAATTTAAAATTATAAACTACTGGAACATAAGATAATAATTATTATTTATAGTGTAATATTACTGTTGTAGTTTGTAACCTTCTTTGTGTAGACAAACGTTAAGTCTTCTATTTTCTATTTTTGATATATTTTAAAATATTTTAAAATTGCTTAGTTACCTTACTTCGAATAAAACACTCGTTTCATAATTTCATAAACATCTCTTTCTTACGTTATTTTACAAATACCTAATTTTTACAACAATTACGTCATTTATTATTTGTGGCGTCGCTAGTAAAAGCTTCGTTTCGGCTTCCTATAGGACCGATGATTCTTGATACTTTGTCATAATGAGTTTCACTAAACCGATTTATTTTTTGTACAATTTTGTACGATTTGTATTATTATTCGTTATTTTTGTAAACTTGGTTCACAAACGTATTTGTATATACATGTAATAAAGTCTCTATGTTGCTTTCAAAAACTGCAAACAAGAGCCACCTTAAAAATAAACTGATTTATTATAGGTACAACACATATGTCTAAAATGTTGTTAGGGCGTTAATAACATTGATATCGATTAAATAATGACATTCAAATTTCGAGCTTCTGAAAAACAAAGGAATTAAATTTAACCTCTTTTATAGTATCAGTTGAGATGGCGTTTTATTGTGGGTGAAAACAAAGCAACGGTCGTATCGTAACATGCGGTTCTTGAAATTATCTTTGGTAACATACATACATATGAACTTACCAGTGTCAAAATGTCAATAATTTCCTTGCTGCCTTTAGCTACAACTTCATATATTATTTATTTGTATTTATTTTATTTCAATAATATTGGAATTCTAGTTATTTACAAACAAGATATATACAGTGGTATTACTAAAAGAAATTAATAACTCGCTTAAATCTAAAATAGGCCCTTGAGGCATTGTACCAAGGATGCTGGCGGCATTTCCTCGCTGTATCGCATTAATATTTATATATATTACGACTGAACACATAATAGTGTTCAGGTAAAGCGGACCCTTCTCTGATGGAAAGCCGCATACCGTCGTATGCGCAGGTTGCGACCGATTTTGTTATTATAGAATTTCCCTCGCCGTGTATTCTTATTTATGCGCATATTCAAGCGCTTCTAGCTCTCGAGACCAACGTAATGTGCCCTTAAGACCCTTAAAGGCTCCTCTTCACGTTGGGCCAACGCCAACGCCAACGAGGGACGCAGCCATGCGGTAGAATGAGAAAGCAATATCACTTGCTCCGTCTAACGCATAAATGCGTCCCTCGTTGGCGTTGGTGTTGGCCCAACGTGAAGAGGAGCCTTAAGAGGGGGCTTCTACTGCCATCTATCGACACACGATTAAAACTAAAAATGAAAATGTACAAAAATGTCAAAAGTATATATATATGTATATGGATAAATGATTTTTTATTTTTAGTTTTTTAGAACGTCATGGACTTTGACCCGTTTTCTTTCACTGATATGTGTTAAAATTGTTAAATAATAAATGGTTGTCAACGCCATCTAGCCGAGTATAGGCCAAAAGTGTGGCGCCATCTATTCGAAAATGGCTTTTTCTTAATTTTCGAGGCATTTTTTAGGGTTCCGTACCCAAAGGGTAAAACGGGACCCTATTACTAAGACTTCGCTGTCCGTCTGTCTATCACCAGGCTGTATCTCGTGAACCGTGATAACTAGACAGTTGAAATTTACACACATGATGTATTTCTGTTGCCGCTATAACAAGAAATACTAAAAACAGAATAAAATAAATATTTACGTAGGCCTTCCATACAACAAACGTGATTTTTGACCAAAGTTAAGCAACGTCGAGACTGGTCAGTACTTGGATGGGTGACCGTTTCTTTTTTGGTTTTTTTTTTGTTTTTTTTTTGCATTATGGTACGGAACCCTTCGTGCGGGAGTCCGACTCGCACTTGCCCGGTTTTTTTTTTAGACTTTATTTATCTTATACGGAGTTACAAATCTTTGGTATAACCTATTCTGCGTTTAATTCTAGTAGAGCTCTTAGCTCGCTCGTGCTCGGGAATCAATTGGAATGAAACCGCCGGTAATGGGAGCCATTCTGGGTTACACGCCGCTCGACTCTACTTGATACTTGACAAACACAATATAATTTTTTTTTTAACTTTATTTAAGAATAGTACGAATATCGGATCGGACTTGATACTTTTAGTTTAGTCATTGTCTATGTGTACCCGTTAAATATCTAAAATTTTATTTTGTAATTTTTTTTTACAGTAAGTATGTACCTACATTATGGTGCTACTTTTCCGCCCTAGGCATCTTGCTTATTTTACTACATTTACGATAAACTAGTTTCTTCCCCTTTACTTTGTTACGTTTTAAAAAGCCGGCCAAGTGCGAGTCGGACTCGCGCACGAAGAGTTCCGTAGCATTACCCAGAAAACGGCAAAAAATCACGTTTGTTGTATGGGGGCCACACGTAAATATTTTTAGTATTTGTTTGTTGTTATAGCGGCAACAAAAATACATGATCTGTGAAAATGTCAACTGCCTAGTTATCACGGTTCACGAGATACAGCCTGACAGACGGACAGATAGATGGATGGCGAAGTCTGAGTAACAGGGTCCCGTTTTTACCCTTTGAGTACGGAACCCTAAAGAATACGAACAGTTCCAAGGTCGACGTTCAGTCGTGGTTCGCACCGTTAATTAACTTTTAATTGATTACAACTGACATTGGCTATACTTAGGTTAATAGTAATTACTAATTAGTTAACTATAGTGCATTGTTTTAAGACATAACTATACTCTGTATCTTCAGGTATTTAAATAAAAGTTAACAAAATCTACCCTCAAATGGCTCCTCAAGCCAGTTGAGGGTAGATGAAAATATTACACGATCAAATAATGTAGGTTAAAGTCAGGTCGTTCAGCGACAGATCCCATAGACTTATAATATATAAAGACGTAGTCTCAGCGAGCTGTCACTGTTGCCACTTTTGTTTAGTGTACGATTAACAATGAGGCCCACGTTGCTGTAGACATGTCGATAAAGTCATATCGATAAACTATCGACATTTCTTGCAAGTTTAATTTTACTTCAAAGGCTTAACGATACCTAAAATTACCAAAAACGCTTTTATTCTTTATTGTGGTTATCAGATCACAATTTTATAGTCACGCCCCAGCAGGGAACCAAGGGAAAGTTCAGATATTTAATTAAAATACATAAATACCTCCTAAAATAGGTGTTCCGCAATAATTGAATTATATTATTATATTATAATATATTCATTATCCATTAGCATTTCAATTATGTTTATGTTTAACGAAGATATTGAAGCTTCACTTAATCGCTATTTCGTTCCGCTGTGTAGCGTTTATCGATATATAACATGATTAAAATCGACTTTTCACATCCCAGTATGGTTGTCCTTTTTTGACAAACGGCATTTTAAAAGAGCGAGGAGAGAGAAATGATACTAGTTGCTGCGTCGTGAAAGAGAACAGAAAAGGTTGGGCCCTTGACAGATCCAGGCGTTCAATTTGGTCGGTTAACCAATAAATGTTATAACTACCCGAAAATTTACAAATTGTTTGTTTACTTTTATTTAAATACCTAATGATACAAAGTATAAAAAGTACGGCACCCTCGTCGGGCGAGTCCGACTCGCATTTGTCCGGTTTTATATTTAACAAAAAGCTTTTCCAAACAATCTGCTTGTATATTTAAACCCTTATATAAATAGGTGGCAATTACACAATGGTGACCTTTACATTGGCTTCGGTGACCTTTTGGACTTATTAATATCTATAATATTTTAAACTTTCGCGTTTTGAATACATATTAACTCACATTATTGACGGGTCTAACGCGAATTATATTCAATTACCTTTATTTTGCTGGGACAATCAGTCAGCCGCGACCACGACCAGTGAAACATGTGTCGAAACGTCGGTAAATAAAGGTAATTGAATATAATTCGCGTTAGACCCGTCTATCGCTACGTCTTACGTAGGCGAACAACGCGCGAACGCGGCGCGGCGCGGCGCGGCGAAATCAATCCTTTGATGCCCATAGAAGTGTCCTACGTAAGCGATCTCGTTGCGAACGCGGTGCGGCGCGATTTGCAAGCGAATGTCAGGCGGCGCGGCGCGGCGCGGCGCGGCGGCGGCCGCTTTCGCCGCGCCGCGCCGCGCCGCGTTCGCGCGTTGTTCGCCTACGTAAGACGTAGCGTATAATGTGAGTTATTAATGTCGTCTCCGGACCCCTGTGAGGACATCTCGTCGCCGGAACAAGGCAGAAATGGGAATATAATTGATATAATCCATATCTATAATTAATAATATCTGTCGTTCCGTCTGGTACCTCTTCCTTAAACCGCTGAACGAATTTAGTTTAAATTTGGCATAGAGATAGCTCGAGTCCCGGGGAAGGACATAGATTTCATTCAAGAAATCACCCTTTAAAGGGGCCCACTGATTAACAGTCCGCCGGACGGTATCGGGCTGTCAGTTGTTCGGAACTGTCAAATTTTTGTTCTAACTGACAGGCCGATACCGTCCGGCGGACTGTTAATCAGTGGGCCCCTTAAGGGGTTGAAATGGGGGGTGAAAGTTTGTATGGGGAATCAAAAAAACGCAGATTTAATAAAATATTATAAAATAGCAACCTAAATTACTAACGCTGACGAAGTCGCGGGCAAAAGCTAGTGTATACTAATACCCAAATTGTCAGTCCCACTGCCCACCCCCACCGCTGGGCAAGTGGGCACAAGCTAGCTGGAGTCACATTATGCCCGCTATCGATCGATGACTAATAATAGATTCCGCCCGGCGGCCCAAGCCACAGGAGTGGGGAGGAAACGGTTTCAGAAAAAATGGTACAGTCAAGGAATTTAAATTCCGACCCATTTCGTACTTTGTCACAGTGACAATCAATATGAAAGCCGCTAGAGACCTCATACGGTTGTCACTGTGACAAAGTACGAAATGGGTCGGAATTTAAATTCCTTGACTGTACCATTTACTTTTATTCGAAAAACAATCAACTTTTGGGTTTAAGAGGCCCACTGATTAACAGTCCGCCGGACGGTATCGGCCTGTCAGTTAGAACAAAATTTTGACAGTTCCGAACAACTGACAGGCCGATACCGTCCGGCGGCCGGATAATCAGTGGGCCCCTTTATGTTTTGCACAAAACCTTCAAGTTTTACATTAAAAAAACTTGTACTCGCTCCATTTTCTTTTTTTAGCAACGAAAACTAGTACTAGATAATCTAGAATGTCTAGATTCTAGACATAGATATATGTTACGTTAACGTTCATATTGTTCATGACAAGTTTCATGTGATGGCGTTTTAAGATGAGAGCGTAATTTCGATTGTATGGGAGCGGCTTATTGACAACGGGTTCGTGTGACATAAGGGCACGGCACTCTCAGAGTGAGGGTCACTACTGTACATATAATCCCTTTTTTTGGATTCCGTACCCAAAGGGTAAAAAGGGACCCTATTACTAAGACTGCTTTCCGTCTGTCTATCACCAGGCTGTATCTCATGAACCGTGATAGCTAAGCAGTTGAAATATTCACAGATGATCTATTTCTGTTGCCGCTATATAACAACAAATACTAATAACAGAATATAATAAATATTTAAGTGGGGCTCCCATACAACGAACGTGATTTTTTACCGAAGTTAAGCAACGTTGGGCGGGGTCAGTACTTGGATGGGTGACCTTTTTTTTTTGCCGTTTTTTGCATTATGGTATGGGGCTCACATACAACAAACGTGATTTATTGTGTCGTTTTTGCGTAATGGTACGGAACCTGTCATGCGCGAGTCAGATTCGCACTTGGCCGGTTTTATGATTTCAAAATTCAAGAATGCGCGTAATACTAAGCCACATGGACATTTTAACCCCAAAATGTTCCAAAAACTGTTATCACTTTACAAAAAACTATATTTGAACAATAAGCAAAAAGGCGGGACAAAAAAAAACAAGGTTTTCTAATCTCTAAATTGTATATAAACCTACATATATTAATAAGCGAGTTTGTCCAATGTAAACTCGACCCTATGTTATCTGCTTAAGGTTTATATTGATTTGGCAGGAAACGGGTAGGTTCGGTACATATACCCTTTTTGAATTCATTAAGCGTTCAAAACTTCGTGGACGGCTGTGTACCGCGAACGAAATGTGTTGATACTTGGTTCCTTTGTTTGAAGGTTGATTTGAGTTATTGAATTTCAGTATAAAATAATATCTGTAGCTGTTTAGTTTTATTGAAGTACATTATTATATAATTTGGATCATTATGCAGAAAAAAAGCGTAGTGTTTTGATTTTCATATACATAATATATAAATGTTATTTCGACTAAAGTATTAAGATTCATACATCTTTACATGTTGGTATCGATAAATAACATAACTTTAAACCATCTATTCGATAAATTGAGAAAAGCTTCTTTCCGACGCCCTTGGTTTCATATCATTTTAAAAATACATTATTAACTGATCATTATGACAAGATTCCACAAACGGGAACGAAAAAAATAAATCATCATCGAACCTATACACGAAATTTCACAAGAATCGATTGAGAATTCCGACCTGTTATCACGTCAAAATCAAGACCACCGGTGGACGGGCAGCAGCGTCCCTCAAATTCGGTGTACTCGACTGCGATCGCCAACCCGCCTGCCAAGCGTGGCGATTATGGCATTCACCCATATGGGGGAGGCCTATGTTCAGCAGTGGACGTCTTATGGCTGAGATGATGATGATGATGATCACGTCAAAATACACAAAGTAAGGTAAAAATTCATCGAAAAATCATATTTCGTTACTTTAAAGTTAAAGATCACCCAAATAAAGGACAAAGTGAACCAAATAAACAAATGTTACGTAATTCAAGTGTCAAGTGCGCGCGAGCGCCGGCTCTCATCTTTCACTGGCGCAGGGCCGCACTCGGCGCGCTAATTTAATTGACGGTTTTGGTATTTACGATTTAATGTCGACTTACTGCGATGCGCGATTTCTTGTTTAATTAATTTGTTTTAGATAAAAAAAATGGTTGTCTGTAAAGTTGGTTTACGGACGATAATTTTGCGTGATAACGGATAAGAAAACATTGATGAAAAATTGACGTAACGTTACAATGGAGATCTGTCCACAACGTTACCATGGTTTGTCCACAACGTGACACATTTTCGTGCTTGCTACCGGTGTTCATCGATTTATAAAACGTTATCACGTCAAAAGTTTCCATTTTAATTATATTTGACATTGGATTGCTAAAAACACGGAAAGTTGTGTGTGTACAAGAAATTAACTACGCATATTTAAGGACAATGTAATTTAAAAATAGAGTATTTTACGTACTTACATATTTTCGCTTAGTTTGGAGACATTGTTGTGCAACATTTTTTGGTTACGTTCCAATATTATTCATTGTACAAGACAACTTTTAAAATATTTTCTAGCTTATCTAATCTATATATTGTTAACTAAAGAAGATAGGGTTCCAATAAATACTTAAACAGTACAAACTACAAAGGCAAAATATACAAAAATGTATCAAAAATAATTCACTGATGTAAGTACTAAAATAACTTACGATTAACTATAACTATCAATTTAGACTATCTCTATTAGAAATGACTAATGAGGATTTGAACGTAGTTTAGGCAAATGTAATAATAATAATAACCCGCATTGCCGAGTCCGGCCCCGCGCCCCCCCGCGCCCCGCTCCGCCATTTCGTGTTATTGAGAATTTATGTCGGTTAGGCCGGGGGCACACTGCGCGTGACAATTTTAATTAAACATGTTTTTATTTTGATATTTTTTATTATTTTAAACTTACTTTATTGCACAGTAAAAAATACACGGTGACAAAAGGCGGACTTAATGCTACACGGCATTCTCTACCAGTCAACCTTTAGGCCAAACAGAGAAGCTTAGTTGGTGCATATTACGCGATTAAATGGTTAATTATAATAAAAAAGTGTTTAAATGCAAATTAATTTTATAATCAATCAAATCTACATCTGCACAATTAACACAAACTTACTTAATCAAATTTGTGTAAATTCTGCTTGACTTTTATTTAGAAACCTATTAATATAATTAGCTACCTACACTGAGAGAAAAGTACAACAAAAATACACTTAGAATTACAAAAATAAACATAGTCCGGGGACAAGGAGAGTTAACTAATAGGAACAAATTGACTTTTGCAATTTGTATTAGTTCTTGCAATTTCTATTATCTGTTTGTTGAAATTATATTTGGGATTACTGAGCTGTTTGTAGAAATAAATAAACTTTACAGAAATAGTGAAACGTCCATAATTATTACTAAAACTTCATTTTTTCCCCCAGTACAGAACTGTTTTTTAATTCCTGGTGATGATTTTTCTCTCAGTGTACAGTTAATTAAAGTAATAGGTTTCTAAAGGGGCCCACTGATTAACAGTCCGCCGGACGGTATCGGCCTGTCAGTTAGAACAAAATTTTGACAGTTCCGAACAACTGACAGGCCGATACCGGCCGGCGGACTGTTAATCCGTGGGCCCCTTAAAGTCAAGTCCTTTTATGTTTTGTAGGTACAAATAATTAAATGAATATGTCGCATTATTTTTAATTCGACATGCCTTCTTTTGTGTATTTACACGGCGTCATGTTTGCTCAGTATGTATTTTCATATTGTTATTCCATGTATAAGTTAGTAAATTCACCATACAATGTTGACTCAGGTGTCCAATAAACAATTAGACTAAATTTACATAACAAAAATTCAATAAGAGTACAGTTATCATCAAATATACCGGGTGTGGCCTGTAATATGAGCAAAAAATTAAACTGTAGGCTGTACTCCTTACTGACCAACATTTGTTCAGCTACTTATAAAAATAACTTCGGGTTTGATTTTTAATACACTTTAAAGTTTATTCTAAGACGCAATGTATTGCGAATTTTGTTATGTTTAAGGCGTGACAAGCAACGTCAATCACAATGATATGGCGTGGCGATGGCGTCCATTGAAGATAATATTTATTTTGTATGAAAAATAGGGACTCTAAATATTTCATAATTTTTAAAAGTTGTTAAAAAATAGTGTCACCGTTTGAGGAGTACAATCTATGTTTTCATTATTTGCCTCGTGTTACAGGCCACACTCGGTATACTAATAATTAAAGTAGACATAGTTATTTGTTTCACTCGGGGGCAAAGTTGCTGTTTAACCGCTCGTGCTAATATTGATATTATTGATACCCGAGCAAGCGAGATAGTCCAAAATTGAACCACGAGCGTAGCGAGTGGTTCGAATAACGGAATCATGAGCGTTGCGAGGGTTTCAAAGCACGAGGGTTAAACGACAACTTTGCCCCCGAGTGAAACACAAAATTTTACTTAAAAAATAATTTTACTTGATACTTATAGTTTTAATTCAGTTTTTAATTCTTAACCTGTTCGCTTTGACTAAAGCTATTCACTGCGATTTGTATAAAAATATACGTATTCATTATTGTGTTGACTGTACAGGTTGGCACGAGGCCACAGATAGAAGTAGGGTTGCCAACTTTTTTTTGGTGGAATATAGTATTTTCTAGATTAATTAGGCATCAAAATATAGTACATTTCAAAAAAATCTAGTACTCTTAGATAAAATACTAAACATGAGTCTAATATACGTTTAATCGAAAATATAGTATTTCAGCGTACTATATATTTTTCCAAAAATATACAGTGTAGAGAGCCAAAATATTGTACAATACAATACTATATAATATAGTACGGTTGGCAACCCTAGATAGAAGATATGTCAAAACCACAGTGAATATATGTAGTACGCACCTCGTGTTCGGTTGACTCTAACCTGTAACCTTACATTATTAAGGCCCACTTGCACCATTCCACTAACCCGGGGTTAAGCGGTTAAACTATTAACCTAGTGTCAAATTGTATGGCTAACCATGGCAACTCCTGGTTTAACCAGTTAACCCCGGGTTAGTGGTATGGTGCAAGTGGGCCTAAGGTAAACGTACTAGTGCCCGTCACGGTCCCTGTACATGTCATCTTTAAAATTAAGTCATTGTCAATAGAGGTGACAGCAGGGTGTCATCTATTGGGAATTAGCACTAGTCCGTTTCGTCCGTCCGTCGAGCACTAGTATGTACGTCTACCTTATATGAGCGCAAACAAAAATAGTACAAACGTGTGACTGTCAGGCTAGGGTCGGTGATTTCCATACAAATTATAAATTATCTGTTACATTAACTATTTCGCCCGCGAAAATAAATAAACGAAAGCATTTAGGCATTCACTGTTCCACATGAAAACTAAACAGAAATGGTACGTAAAATATTCCTCAAATAATAAATGTAATTATTTTTTGGCTTATTATTTAAACTGGTAAATCAGTACCACTACCACAGAATAAATAATAGTACTAGATACAGAAGACTCACTCTCTAACAAAACGCGTCTGTCACGATCAGCACAGATATGGCCGCTAGGAGGCGACAGCGCCACGCGCGGCTTTACGGCAAACCCCAAAATTGGGGTCGAACGGATGCACTTTTGGCTACCTGTAGCAAAGCGACGAAATCGCGGAGTGAGCCACGGCTGCCACTACCACCAGTTTTTACATTGACATATTCACTCACGTCTATTTAAGTAACTTACTTTATATGCATCTCGCTCGTACTGACATATTAGTGCGAAAGAGATACATAGGAAGCAAATTACGTTCACGATAGCGTTTATGTCAATGCCAAACTGACGGTAGCCGTACTGTGCGCAAACATCAAACATCATCATCAGAAATCAACATTTTTCTTACATCTCTGCCTTAAGTTGCCATTTTATATATTGTATATATGTAAGTATAAAATATATATTATGTATATTGTATATTTATTTGTGTATTAGGTTTTGTTGTAATAGTTATATAAGTGGTATGTAATATGTGTGTTTGTGTTTAATAGTCTCCATATTTCACTCCGTGCACTACCTGTTGACTTTTCTTTGAGTTATACATTTCCTGCTACCCAAAGGTTGTCTGGAAGAGATCGCTTTTTAGCGATAAGACCGCCTGTTGTTACCGGGTTCTATTGTTCCACTAAAATTTCTTTGTAATTTTACATGTATGTAAGATGTATGATTATTGGTGCAATAAAGAATATTTACTTACTTACTTTATTCAGCAAATAGGCCACAAGGGCACTTTTACACAAGTTTTGCACGTTTACAAACATAAATCCCTAAACATAGTGGGCCAGTGTGCCCCCAGCCTAAGCCCAGGGGCGTTGCACCGACTAGATCCGACGCGCTATCAATTCCGCGCGCCTGTGTGAGTGCGTCGCGTGTGTGAGTGTGTCACATGTGCCGCTACAGGGTGATGCGATTGACGTCGACTTGACAATGTAGTAATGATGTATGTATGTAATGTATGTAAAGTGAGGAAGAATATAATTGTTAAGGAGCCCATAGATTACCAGTCCGCTGGACGGTATCGGCCTGTCAGTTGTTCGGAACTGTCAAAATTTTTATTCTAAAGGAGCCTACAGATTACAGATATCAGCCTGTCAGATAAACGCTAAAGGTGACTGTTGTTTGCAGTAAGGTTCATTATTGAGTGGGAAATTAAAACACGTCCTCTTGCTATGATATTTGTAATGCGACTAAATAAAAATGCATGTATAATGCTGTCACTAGGTATGATGATAGGTATTTGTGTGCGCGTTAACATACCGCCGGCCAAAGGACTACTAAGTCCTTTAAAAAACAATTATACAATTTAAGAAATTAAAAACATGCAAAATAGATTGATAGGTACATTAATCATTAATCTCTATTGGCAATAAGCATAGTTTTGTAACAGGTCTTTTCACCACACTATCACCACTTTTAACACTATACACTCGCGTAATATGATCTGGACCTGGATGTTTAGCGACTATTCGGCCGAGAGCCCATTTTCCAGGTGGAAGATTGTCGGTTTTAATGAGAACAATCTGTCCCTCTTTGAACTCTTCTACTCTTTTCAACCACTTTGGTCGCTGTTGCAAACGTGACAGGTACTCTTGCTGCCATCTACACCAAAGGTCTCTAACCAATTTCTGTGTATGCTGCCATCGTGATAGTGAGCTCATTCTAACATCTTTCAAGTCGGGTGATGGGACGTTTATGGGTGCTTCGCCGATCAGAAAGTGCCCTGGTGTAAGGGGTTCTATGCTGTCTGTATCGTCGTTATCAATTGGACATAACGGCCTTGAATTTAAGCATGCCTCAATTTCGCAAAGGATCGTGTTAAATTCCTCGAAGGTAAGGTGAGAGGTGATGATTCTTTTTAGGTGATGTTTCAGGGATTTTACACCAGCCTCCCACAAACCACCAAAATTCGGACTATAGGCGGGGATGAAATGCCATTGCGTACCATCTCTAGCCAAGGAATCGGAAATTTCACCAGCGAAATCTAGTTGTGCCTCTTTCCATGCATTAATCAATTCCTTATTGGCGCCAACAAAGTTTCGTCCTTGGTCGCTCCACAAATGGTTGCATCTCCCTCTCCTGGCCACAAATCTCTTGAAGGCAGCTATAAAAGATTCAGAAGTCAGGTCACTGACGAGTTCTAGATGTATGCATTTGACTGATAAGCATATAAATATAGCTACATACGTCTTAGTGGTCTTTGCTCCTCTACCCTTAGACATTAGGGTAGTGAAAGGTCCTGCAAAGTCGACGCCACTATGTAAAAACGGTCTAGCAGGCGTAACTCGTTCTCTTGGCAGGTCTCCCATCAACTGTGGTTTAGGAGCAGCGTTTTGTCTGACGCATACAAGGCATTTATTGACGTGAGCCCTTACCATATTCTTTGCCTTTATAATCCAAAATTTAGAACGTAAATAACTCATTGTGAGTGTTATTCCACCGTGCAAGGTCTTCAAGTGTGCGTCGGCTATTATGAGAGGAGTTAAGTTATTTCTGTTACCCAATATTAAGGGATGCTTTTCTTCGTTGTTTATGTTTGCAAGTCTAAGCCTTCCTCCCACTCTCAGTAGACCTTCTTCCAAATAGGGATTTAAAG
The DNA here is from genome assembly GCF_963556715.1 of Cydia fagiglandana. Lineage (NCBI taxonomy): Eukaryota > Metazoa > Arthropoda > Insecta > Lepidoptera > Tortricidae > Cydia > Cydia fagiglandana. The sequence goes on from NC_085955.1 coordinate 9,739,631, forward strand.
ATTTTATAGAGCTCCGTTTGTGTACTTGTTTGTTTGTCGTTAATCTATCTATATCTTCTCCAAATTCTTCTTTTTGTACAAGTCTCACACATATTTGCAGCGTTTGTTCTAAGTCGTGAGTAGTTAGATTTAAATTGTCTATGCTCAGTTTTTTCATGTTCAGAAATTTGCGGCAATATGTGATTGTTTTTATTAATTCTTGTAAATTATCAAATTCTTTAAATTGGTCTGTCAAATTACTCTTCTTCTCGCTTGCATGCACGTTTAAATTTGTTTGTATCACATTCTTCCTTTCTATGTCAGTGGAAATGACATTTGGTCTTCTGTATTCTATTTCCTTTCTAGATAGCCATTCTGGCCCTTCCCACCAAAGCCTAGAAGCCTTCAAGTCGGACAAGTACATTCCTCTGGAAGCGATGTCGGCGGGGTTATCCTCTGAAGTGACATGATGCCATTGGTTTTGACTAACATTGTTTGTTATTTCCACAACTCTGTTTGCCACAAACGTTTTCCATCTTTGTGGTTCGCCGAAAATCCATGAAATTACAATTGAAGAGTCTGTCCATGCGAATATTTGTGAAGCTGGTATTCTCATAGCACGGCTGACTTGTCTTAACAATTTTGCCAACACAACAGCTCCACACAGTTCCAATCTGGGCAATGAGACAGTCTTCACGGGAGAGACTCTTGTTCTCGAAGCAATCAACCTTGTTCTAACTGTACCATCCGCCCCTTCTACTCTAATGTAAACGGCTGCCCCGTATGCGGAGATAGAGGCATCACTGAACCCGTGAATCTGAATATTTGCTCCTTCAGTGCTCAAAGTGTCAAGCCATCTATCAATACGGATCTCATCGACATGTCTCAAGTCTGCTCTTAATTGAAGCCATTCATCTTTTAAGGGTTGACTAAGTGCCTCGTCCCAATTCACCTTTGCTAGCCACAACTTCTGTATCAGTATTTTAGCCATCAGGACACACGGTGAGATCCAGCCCAGAGGGTCAAACAGTTTCTGGATATCCGACAAAATTGTTCGTTTGCTGATGTGATTGTTTACTTCTGGAAGGTTAAGGTTGTACTCGAATTGGTCTGTTCCCATGTTCCATTGAATACCAAGTGCCTTGATCGTGCCGTCCATGTTTAAATCCAGATGCGCGTTAGCTGATCTGTCTTCGGGCTTCAAACTTCGCATTAATTCAACACTATTGGATGACCATTTTTTTAGCTGAAATCCACCCTTTCGCATAACTTCTTGCAATTGGTTGCTAGCTTCTATGGCTTGTTCGGTGGTGTCACATCCCGACATCAGGTCGTCGACGTAGAAGTCTTCTGTGATCATCTTTGCTGCAACAGGAAACTCGTCTCCTTCATCTATAGCCAGCTGTCGCAACGTTTTAACTGCCAGATATGGAGCTGAAGCTGTTCCAAAAGTTACTGTAAGGAGACGGTAATCTTCTATTTCCTTGTCGCTGCTACTTCTCCATAAAATTCTTTGATAGTCGGAATCTTCTTTGGTTGTCAGCACCATCCGGTACATCTTGTGAATGTCTGAGACGAAGCATATAGCGTGCATTCGCCATCTCATTATCAAACTTCGCAAATCTTCTTGTATAACTGGCCCAACCAGAAGGTCGTCGTTTAATGAGAAACCATTGGTACCCTTACACGACGCGTCATAAACGACGCGCGTTTTTGTAGTTTCCTTCTCTTCTCGAATAATTGCATGGTGGGCTAAGTATACACTCTTCTTTGTATGTATTTCTTCGGTTGGTACCTTTTCCATGTGCTTCTGTTCGATGTAATCGTCAATCACCTTTACATATTCTTCTTTGAGCTTTGGCATTTTTAGAAATCTTCTCTCTAGTTGTATTAATCTGTTCTGTGCTATTTCTCGTGTATTTCCTTCACATGCTCGTGGTACTTCTGTCTTTAAAGGTAATTTGACGATGTATCTTCCTTCTTCATTTCTTTTGTAGGTACTTTCGTAGATTCTTTCACATGTTTGTTCTTCTTCAGTTAATGTTCTCTTTGTATCTGGTTCTACTTCCCATATAGTCTTCAGTAAATCATCAACATCGACTTGATGATGCATCGTAATGAAAGATTTTTCTTGTGTACTTGTATCCGTGTCTCCATTATCTCCAAACAAGATCCAGCCAAAGTATGTTTTCTGAGCACATGGTGTACCCGGTGGACCCTTGATTATTGGTGTATTTTCTTGGATAATCTGTGCATATACTTTCACTCCAAGGAGAAGATCTACTGGACCTGGTGTATTATAACTTGGGTCAGCCAGGTGTAGATTTTGTATGTGAGACCAGTTGCTTGTATTCATAGTTTTCATGGGCATTTGAGTGGTCAATTGCTTAGAAATCACATAGGCTCGAAGCTGTATGGAATACGACGTTTGATATTGCGACGAAACCTGTAATTGAACCACTTGATTTGCGTTCGCCTTTATAGGCCCCAATCCAGTTATGCTTGCTCTTGTTGACTCTCTTTTAAGTTTGAGTAATTGAGCCGCTTTCTCACTGATGAAAGATGCCTGTGAGCACGGGTCGATAAGAGCTCTCAGTGCAATGGTGTGACCTTGCTCACTCTTTACGTTTACGATTGCGGTTGCTAATAAGCCATCACTATGTCTAGCTGTGTGATGAGATGCAATTGCCACGGTAGCTTGAATTTCTGGTTCAGTCTCGTTGACCTTGGAGAGCGTCGGTTGAGTCTTGCTATCTTGTTCTGCTGTTTCCGGACTCTTGGAGACATGGACGAGTGAATGATGGCGCTTGCGACATATACGACATGACATGGGCAGTCGACACTTGAAAACCGCATGTCCTGGTGCTAGACAATTATAACACAGCCTATTGTTTTTTGTATATTCACATCTCTCAGTGGGTAGCATTTTTGTAAAGTCTTTGCAATGAGCGAGTGTGTGATTACCTTTACACATGACACAACTCTTCTCTGTGTGTGATTCTGTAGCGTGGAACGTGCGTTCTTTGTTTACTGTTCTTTCGCGCGGAGTTGATGAAGCAGCGGTGATGAGCTCGAGCGTTCGGAATTTAGCTTCCAGAAATTTGACGAAGTCTGTCCACTTGGGTAATTCCTCAGAATCGTCCTTGTGAGCATACTCCTCCCAATCCTTATGTGACTCCGGGTCCAATTTCTGCACTACCAGAAAAATGATTAAAGGATCCCAGGAATCGGTGGCCATGTCCAAATTTTGTAAACTATTTAAGCATTCAGTTGTAGTATCCAATAATGATTTCAGTTGAGTGGCCGACTGAGTATTTAATTTCTTTTGCATAAATAACCGCTTCAATACAGAATTCACTATTAACTTTTTGTTTCCATACCGCTTTTGAAGAATGTCCCACGCTTGTGTATAATTACTTTCGGTAATTTGAACGTGCTTTAAAATCGCCTCTGCCTCGCCGGATACACTGGTCTTCAAATAATGCAATTTTTGTACATTACTAAGCGACGCATTGTTATGCACAATAGACAAAAACAAATCTTTAAAAGTGGGCCATTGTTCATAACCACCGGTAAAACTTGGAAGTTGAATTCGAGGTAATTTTCCCACTTGGTTATCCGAGTTACTTATATTGGGGTTGATTTGTTTTGTGTTGCTGTTCAATAAGTCCTTAAGATCGCCTTCAATGTTCAGGTATAAATCTTCGTAAATAAAGTATTCTTCGTTAATAAAATATTGCGTAACAGCTCGTTGTTCGCGTGGCATAACCTTTATAAGTTCCTGATGTGTTTGTTTGAACGTCGCCCAGTACTGTTGTAAGCAACTTAATCTCGCCTCAACATAACCTCTTGTTAATCGTGCCTTAGGGCATTTCTTTAAATTCACTTGTGTTTTCTGAAGTAAACTTGCCGTATCTTGCAAAACAGTCATCAATTGATCCGCCGTAGCCATTTTTCGTAACTTTAATCTTCACTTATTCACGTAAAAACACAAGTAAACACAATGTTTTGAAGTAAATTATTTAAGTTGAAACTAAATTGCATTGAAGTCGTATCGTTTTAACTTGTTTCTATCGCCTTGTTTATCACATTCTTTTGTTCTCGCGACCAGGTGTCCGATGGCGGGCGCTCGATGCACTTTTTCCTTATCCGGATCGTTTGGACCATATGTTGTTTGCAGTAAGGTTCATTATTGAGTGGGAAATTAAAACACGTCCTCTTGCTATGATATTTGTAATGCGACTAAATAAAAATGCATGTATAATGCTGTCACTAGGTATGATGATAGGTATTTGTGTGCGCGTTAACAGTGACAGTTCCGAACAACTGAAAGGCTGATATCGTCCGGCGAACTGGTAATCTGTGAGCCCCTTAACTGGCAGGCCGATACCGTCCGGCGGACTGGTAATCTGTGGGCTCCTTAACAATTATATTCTTCCTCACTTTACATACAGTACTTGATGGACGTAGTGTTAAAAAACTTAAAGCTACCGATTTTTATGTGATACGTAATTAATGTTTACAAAATGGGTTTGTATGTTGTATTTATTTGTGTTGTGTACACTTCTGGGCAAAAGGCCTCTCTCTCTTTCTTCCACGCGTCTCGTTCTATTGCAATGTTAGGCCAATTTTTTCGAAAGACGTCAAGATCGTGCCGCCACCTCCTTCTAGACCTAGACCTAGAAGAAGGTGTATGTTATATACATATATACTTGGTCAAGCAAATCTTGTCAGTAGAAAAAGGCGGCAAATTTTAAAAATGTAGGCGCGAAGTATTATCGTATCTTAAAAAATTTGAATTTTTGCGCCTTTTTCTACCGACAAGATTTGCTTGACCAAGTATATAAGTACATATTATAAAATGTATCATAATAACATGTCACATTATATTACACGCTAATCCGGGCCAATTTTAATCTCCCGAAAAAACAACACGCTGTATGTTCACCTTGTTCGGCGCACTCACACACCGACGCCCGCCCTAGGGCTGCCAAAACCTTCGGAAAAAACTGTTTTGCATCATTTATTCCGGCCGAATTATGCGTATTGTTTCTAAAAATATTTGTAAAGCTCTTTTGCATATTTAACAGGAATAAACGTGTCTGATTTTGACTTTTTTTGTATTGTTTTTTATGGTTTTTCAGTTTACTACAAATGTAAATGATTCAAACACGTGTAACACGTAGGACATATAATTTTATCTTTTTTGGTGAATGTGAACAAAACACTTACCGTCTATAGGCTATGGTGATTGGTCACCGCTTACCATCACGTGGACCATACGGTTGTTTACTAAATATGTACTTTGTTTTTTAGAAGTTTAATACATTTCGATGTTGTCTTTATCATTATTCCTCAATTATGTATATTTAGATGAAAATTATAAATATTATCATATTTAACTATATTTAGTTTGCCAAGCAGCAACCACTCCTTATATAGATTGGATATTCATATTCATATCTCTTTATTGCTATCATGTTCATCAGAATACAGGTGTTACAATAAATACATTTGTAGGTACATGAGACCCTGTTAGGGCACTGCAACATTTTTAAGTCTAAATTTTTACATTTCTAGTACTAATCATAACACAAAATTAAAATTAATATCATTAATCACATAAATTGAATCGAGAGTAATATAACATGTCAATAGAATATAATATACATAATTGGATTAGCAAATTGCGAATATAGTAAATTAATATAGGATATCATAGATACTATAAAATACTATGCATTGGCTTAGGGTTTCAAAATATTATAATTGTATTTAATAGACAATATACTTCGTTTCCAAGTAAAAACTTGGCTTAACGAAGTTTCGAAGATTTTTTTCCTTCTTTGTTGGTAAATTGACAATCCTGCCCTCCTAAGCTAAAAAGCGGTATTTGCATTAAGTTTTCGCTGAAAATCGTCATTTTAGCTTAGGAGGGCAGAATTGTTACCAATAACATTTTCGGAAACCTACTAAAAAACAATTACATAGTATGTACCTAAATGCCAATTTTTTTCATTGACATAATCATTTGAATACAATTTTAAATTAGTATTAAATAAATATCCTTGCGCGTGGCAGCCCTGGCCGCACCCACACAGGCGCAGTGTTTATATGTTAAGTTTAATTGTAAACAGAAATCGGGGGTGCTCGCGGTCAGCGCCGGCAAGGGTTCCGGCGATATTTATCTTTTGTTCGCTTATTGGGTTCCGTACTCGATATTTTTATGTTGGGGTTCTTTTTCGTGTTCACGTGGTTCCGTGTTGTTATTGTTAGTTTGAAAATGGTAAAAAAAACAATTTAGTTGCGGTTTTGTTTGAAATATGCCTATCTAAATATAATATACCAGTGATGGTATTTAGATAAAATAGGTTTTAACTTACTAATTGAAGGTTTTAAGATGTTAATGTAAGGGCAATGTTAATTAATTTTTTTTTTGTTTTTCGTATTCTTGCTCAAATAATAAATGTATCGCTTTTTTTAAATAAAAAATACTAAAACGTAATATTTGACGTTTTTAAGTAGGTACGGTCAGCCAAGAAAGATCTTGATCAAGAATAATCTTGACATCGGCATCCGCGGATGTGAGCCTTTAAATATCCGCATCCGCGGATGTCAAAAAATCTGCATCCGCGACATCCTTGGTAGGTACCTAACTTATTCGCAAGTACCGACATTAGAACTTGTGTACGCGTATGTACAAACGGAATGACGGAGCGGCCGTAAGTGCTCGGTACAGTCGCGCACATACGTGTGACATGTATGTATGTGTATATGCGAGTATGGAGGTAATATCTCTATCGATTTTGTATTAATAGACCAACTCGTGCTGACCACACCTGCATCTATTTACGATTGATAATTCTGTTGTTGACCGAGCGATAGCGAAGGTCTCTGTTTCGGCTTAGGCAAAACTGCTTTCGTATGTCATTCACTCATTCATTCATTTATTTTGTTGTATTGTCATCGACTTTTTATCATGAAACCATAACTATCTGCCGTATTCGAAGAATGAGATACGCCAAATACTAGAACGAAACGATATGGATCGGATATGTCAGTGTTAAAAAAGTGTCAAAGTTGACGTTTCTTCAAACAAAAACGTCACTTGTTTGACACTGACAGCATATCCGATCCAAATCGTTTCTATATCTAGTATTTGACGTATCTCAATCTCATTGTTCGAATACGGCTGTATGTGTGTTTGTAATTTGTATTTTATGGCTCCTCTACACGATGGGCCAACGCCGGCCACTCCAAGGGACGCATTTATGCGTTAGAGGGAGCAAGTGATATTGCTATCTCATTCTACCGCATAGCTGCGTCCCTTGGAGTGGCCGGAGTTGGCCCATCGCGTAGAGGAGCCATTACACAATGTAGTGTAGAAAAATCAAACCAACATCCATCATGTGGGTTCAATTCCCTCCGGATTAATTCGATAATTGTTTAAACCTTTTCAAATAGCAGTAATCGCAGCGATATGGCTTTCCCCGCCAGAATAGGGCCGCGAGTTGGTTACTTATTTGAAAGCAATTTTAGTTGCCCCCCTTCATTTAGAATGCCGGCAGGGGCGGATTTGGACTGAGGGGTTTTTAACTTTTTATTAAAGATTCGCGGGGTGAATTTTGACGCGATAGGTAACGTCTTAAGGGGTACACTGATTAACAGTCTGCCGGACGGTATCGGCCTGTCAGTTGTTCGGAACTGTCAAAATTTTGTTCTAACTGACAGGCCGATACCGACTGTTAATCAGTGGGCCCCTTTATAAATCGATGAACACCGGTAGCATGAAAAAGTGTCACGTTGTGGACGGATCTCCATGGTAACGTTGTGGACAAATCTCCACCATGGTAACGTTACGTAATGTAATGGTAATGTTATCTTAACACGCTTAATTATCGCCCGAAAACCGACTTTACAGACATCCATATTTATTTTTTTAAGTTTGCATTTTATGTGTATGTTTTATTAAATATGTTATATTTATATTTTCTATGTAAGTGGTAGACCTATAATATCAATATATACCGGCTCTGGTTTATTGTAGCAGGAGCAAAAAAATTAACTGTAGGATGTACTAGTACCCGTAACTGACCAATTTCTATATCTAAAACAAAACTTGTTATTTTTTATTTTTAGTACACTTTAAAGTAAGTAGATATCCTTTATTGCATCATAAAGTTAAAAATTACAAAAAGTGGAATCCAAGCTTAAGACTAGTGAAGTAGTAAAATAGCATAGTGTGGAAGTACCTAAATTTCATAGAAATTAAAACTAATCACATCTTACGTAAGAACTGTGAAACCCCCTCCCTCCCCCATAAGGGTATTAAAAAATAAGATATGTACGCCCCCTCCCCCTAAATCGTATAATAATAAATGAATGGCGCCTTACTAATAAAGGGGCCCACTGATTAACAGTCCGCCGGACGGTATCGGCCTATCAGTTAGAACAAAATGATGACATTTCTGAACAACTTTCAGACCGATACCGTCCGGCGGACTGTTAATCAGTGGGCCCCTTAACTATTACCTATGTTCTATTTCTAAAACGTCTCTCACAAAAAAAGTAAGTTTACTTATATTACCAACACGTCATGATATAACTTGTAATCGTCATTACGTAATTAATTGGCATTTATAGGCAAATCCGGATGCACGTAATATCGATCGGAGTCCGGCCCTGGCGCCTCCCCGCCCGCCGGCAATTTCGCAGGGCTGCGCTATGGGACCAGGCACAGCAGGCCTGCTTATCTGCTTAGGGTTCCGTGGCAGGGATGTTGCGGATATTCGCATCCGCATCCGCATCCGCGGAATATCCGCATTATTTTCAACATCAAGGCTACAATAACAAGGCTACAACAAGTGCTAGGTAATTTCGTCATTATATATGTATAACGAAATCGTCTAGATCCCGAAAAGTCGGCCAAGTTACTGTTTATTAAATAAAATGCACCTATATTCTTGCACAAATACTAAACGTTTTAATAAAAAATGCAAAAAAAAATATTTGACGTTTTCTAAGTACCAAATCTTGACATTCGCATCCGCATCCGCGAATGTGAGGCTTTAAATATCCGCATCCGCATCCGCATCCGCGGATGTCAAAAAATCTACATCTGCAACATCCCTGTTACGTGGTTTATTTAGGTATCCAAAGGATCACTAAATAAAAAAATATAAATGTATTTGATTGTAATTCGCAGGGCTGCGCTATGGGACCAGGCACAGCAGGCCTGCTAATCTGCTTAGGGTTCCGTGGATTTCTTAGGTATATCCGAAGGATCACTTAATAAAAAAATATAAATTACTTTGATTCGTCTAGTACCCTCAACACAAATCTTAAGGGGCCCACTGATTAACAGTCCGCCGGACGATATCGGCCTGTCAGTTGTTCGGAACTGTCAAAATTTTGTCCTAACTGACAGGCCGATACCGTTCGGCGGACTGTTAATCAGTGGGCCCCTTTATTGAGCTTACTGTGTTACTGGGTCGATATATGTGTAAAATTTTGTCCTATAATAAAAAAAAATTGTAAGCTAATATGACGAAGAAAAAATAGTATTTACCTAGTTCTTTGTTCTCATTTTCGCTCGCCTGCTGTGTGGCACACACTGTGCCTGCGACTGTGTGCTCTATCGGCACACACACACACAACCCTAATCTGCCTCTACTGGCACAAATCTCGAATTAGTCTGTACGTATATGTATATACGTGAACGATGCAGAAACAATTTGGTGCGGCAAAAGTCATATTCGGACTTTTGAACTGTACGTACCATAGAGAAAATAAGTTTTTGGCAAAAATTTCATTTTTGGTACAAGCTTTTATCGCCGACTGTACTTTTTTTACGACACACAACTAACAAAACCCCTAACACAATTAGGTTACATTGTTTCATCACAGAGTTCCTATGGCCACCTCCTGTCTCCATCATCAGATCAGCTCGATGGTACCATAATATTGCATTGTCATCCGATTTATACATGCATGCACAATTTCAGCTCTATTGGAAACCGGGAAGTGGATCAAATTTAACTTGCAAGATTTGATTACACACACACAGACAACGGTCAGGTGAAACTAAATAAAAGCTTATAATAAAATACATAGAGTGCTCACTCCATACATCAGTTTTAGTAGCAGAGCAACTATTATTTTCGCAGTCGACATCTAGCATCGAGTAGCGGAATTATCAGTACGTCGGGTACTGATAATTAACGCCGGACTTGGTTCCGTACCATTACGCAAAAAACAGCAAAAAACCGGGCAAGTGCGAGTCGGACTCGCGCACGAAGGGTTCCGTACCATAAAGCAAAAAAAAAAAACCGGGCAAGTGCGAGTCGGACTCGCGCACGAAGGGTTCCGTACCATAATGCAAAAAAAAAAAGCAAAAAAAAAATCGGTCACCCATCCAAGTACTGACCACTCCCGACGTTGCTTAACTTTGGTAAAAAATCACGTTTGTTGTATGGGAGCCCCATTTAAATCTTTATTTTATTCTGTTTTTAGTATTTGTTGTTATAACGGCAACAGAAATACATCATCTGTGAAAATTTCAACTGTCTGGCTATCACGGTTCGTGAGATACAGCCTGGTGACAGACAGACGGACGGACGGACGGACGGACAGCGAAGTCTTAGTAATAGGGTCCCGTTTTACCCCTTTGGGTACGGAACTCTAAAAACAGCAAAAAAATAACGTTTGTTGTATTGAATCCCCACATAAATATTTATTTCATTTTGTTTTCAGTAATTGTGAATTGTGATTATTAATACAATTTGACACTGGGTTAACGGTCTAACACTTGCACCACACTGCCACACTTTGTTCTGTTCTATAGTTCGTTTTTTTTGCATTAGAAAGAACTTGCAAGAAGGTAAGCGATCTTGACATGTCTTTTAATTGAAAAACGCTTTTTCAAAATCAAAAACTATTACTTATGAAAGCAGAAGAATATGAATGATCGTATTAGATTCATAATTGTTACATATTTGCCGTAACTTATTTTTTTTTTAAATGTGTTTTTCAATTAAAAGACACATCAAGATTGTTTACCTTATTTCTAATGCTAAAAACAATACACTCTTTTTGTTTGGGCAGTCGTGTAAAAACGAACTATAATCGGTGGAAAGTGTGTCTTGGCCCTCAGAATGGGAAATATATATATATATATATATTCCAGCAGAAAAACAGGGTTTGTTTATCAAAATGACAAAACACTCCGTTTTAAATATGACCTTCAAAAACAAAATCTTTGTGATATTGATCCCTGATTAGGGCCACTTGCACCATTCACTAACCCGGGGTTAACCTGGAGTTGCCATGGTTACCAGTAGAATTTGACACTGAATTAACGGTTTAACCGGTTAGCCCCGAGTTAGTGGTGCTAAGTGCCTAAGTGGCGCTAATATGTGACACAAAAACTTATCAATCCCCCCTCTTCCAGGACGAGGTGCTAGCCATAAACGACAAGGTGGTCCTGAAGGCCGAGGACCTCCTGTCGTGGGTGTGCGGCGGCGAGGAGTGGCGCTGGGGGCTGCGCGCCGTGTGGCGCGGGGACTGCGCCCCCCCGGCGCACCCGCGCCGCTCGCAGCCGCTCCACCACACCCGGCTCGACTTCAGCGACGTTGAGAAAGAGAAGAACGCCATAAGTGAGTACACTAACCCCCGTAGCCCTCGGCCGGTCTGTCCTGGGTGGCGAGGAGTGGCGCTGGGGGCTGCGCGCCGTGTGGCGCGGGGACTGCGCCCCCCCGGCGCACCCGCGCCGCTCTCAGCCGCTCCACCACACCCGGCTCGACTTCAGCGACGTTGAGAAGGAGAAGAACGCCATAAGTGAGTACACTAACCCCCGTAGCCCTCGGCCGGTCTGTCCTGGGTGGCGAGGAGTGGCGCTGGGGGCTGTGCGCCGTGTGGCGCGGGGACTGCGCCCCCCCGGCGCACCCGCGCCGCTCTCAGCCGCTCCACCACACCCGGCTCGACTTCAGCGACGTTGAGAAGGAGAAGAACGCCATAAGTGAGTACCTACACTAACCCCCATAGCGCTCGGCCGGTTTTTTATTTATGTCCCTTACTAGCTTTTGCCCGCGACTTCGTCTGCGTGGAAATAGCGCCTGGATAATGCTAATAGCAATCATTCAAATTCGCGCATTGCTTACTTCAATTATTAGGCAATGCATTAACTCTTTCAATTCCAGCCCCCTTTGCACTCTCATCAGGGATGATTACCGACTTAAAAACTATCCTACGTCTTTCCCCGGGACTCAAACTATCTCTATACCAGATTTAAACTAAATCGGTTCAGCAGCTTAAGCGTGAAGAGGTAACAGACAGAGACAGACACACTTTCGCCTTTATAATATTAGCATTGGATAGTATGGATTATGTCTTGCGTCTAGAATACCTGCACAAATAATTAACCTCCCCTTGTAAAAACATCTTAAACTTAGCTCTAACGACAGAATAAATAATAGTACTAGGTACAGAATACTCACTCTCTAACAAAACGCGTCTGTTACGATCAGCACAGATATGGTCGCTAGGTGGTGACAGCGCCACGCGCGGCTTATGGCTTTCCCCGAAATTGGTGTGGAACGGATGTACTTTTAGCTACCTGTAGCAAAGCGACGAAATCGCGGAGTGAGCCACGCCTGCTCTAACGACGAAATCTCTTTCCAGGCGAGGACGCCGAAAGTCCCGGCGTGGTGGTCTTCTCGTACCCCCGGTACTGCCGGTACCGGGCGCTCCTCTCCCGGCTCGAGGGGATCCAGGGGGACTGGCTGAGGGACAGCTTGGTCTGTGCGCTGGGCGGCTACGCAGCCCCCACCAAGAACACCAGGATACTGTACTGCAAGGTCAGTCGGAATATCATTTGATATTTACCAGATTTCCTTACACATTTGGTAACAAATAAGTTTTTGGAAAGCGCAGCGTAGGACGTCCACCTACAAGATGGACGGACGACCTTGTTAACGCCGCCGGAAGATGCTGGATGCGAGTCGCTTCCAACCGGTACGAATGGAGGTCCAAGGGGGAGGCCTATGTTCAGCAGTGGACATCTTAGATGATGATGGTGATGATGAAGTTTTTGGCAAAAATTTCATTTTTGGTACAAGCTTTTATCGCTGACTGTACTTTTCTTACGACAGACAACTAATACTCATCGAGACAATTCTGAAAACCCCTAACACAATTAGGTTGCGTTGTTTCATCACAGAGTTCCGATGGCCACCTCCTGTCTCCATCATCAGATCAGCTCGATGGTACCATAATATTGCATTGTCATCCAATTTATACCTGCATGCAAAATTTCAGCTCAATCGGAAACCGGGAAGTGGATCAAATTTAACTTGGAAGATTTGATTACAGACCGACAACGGGACTGAAACTAAATAAAAGCTTGTAGAAAGGAATGTTTCTTAAGCCGACCACTGACTAACAGGCCGCCGGACGGTAACGGCCTGTCAGTTAGAACAAAAATTTGACAGTTCCGAACAACTGACCGGCCGATATCGCCCGGGGGACTGTTAGTCAGTGGTCGGCTTTAGAAACTTTCTAAGATGTGATCGAAATGTACAAACTTTTTGAGAATTGCTCACCTATGTCTTTGTTCGTCTAACATATAACCTCTTTTCTAGGACACATTCGAGTACCCAGAACTTGAAGGTCACGAGTTTGTCTGCAACCAGCTAGCGCCGAAACTGAAGGGGCGACCGCGGGGCCGGCGTCGGAAACGGGCCTCCAACCACTCGCCGTCTCTCTCCGACAGATCTAGCGACAGCGACTCGCAGAAGCGCGTCGAGCAGCCTGCTGAGGTGAGTCACAGACACCTCATGACGCGTTTACGAAGAGGAGTTAGTCTATAAGCAGCTCGAGCTGTTACTGAAGGGGCGACCGCAGGGCCGGCGTCGGAAACGGGCCTCCAACCACTCGCCGTCCCTCTCCGACAGATCTAGTGACAGCGACTCGCAGAAACGCGTCGAGCCACCTGCTGAGGTGAGTCACAGGCACCTCATGAGGGGTTTATTAAGAGTAGTCTACAATCTACAACCAGCTCGAGCTGATACTGAAGGGAAGACCGCGGGGTCGGCGTCGGAAACGGGCCTCCAACCACTCGCCGTCTCTCTCCGACAGATCTAGTGACAGCGACTCGCAGAAACGCGTCGAGCCACCTGCTGAGGTGAGTCACAGACACCTCATGAGGGGTTTACTAAGAGTAGTCTAAAACCAGCTTGAGCTGATACTGAAGGGAAGACCGCGGGGTCGGCGTCGGAAACGGGCCTCCAACCACTCGCCGTCTCTCTCCGACAGATCTAGTGACAGCGACTCGCAGAAACGCGTCGAGCCACCTGCTGAGGTGAGTCACAGGCACCTCATGAGGGGTTTATTAAGAGTAGTCTACAACCAGCTCGAGCTGATACTGAAGGGAAGACCGCGGGGTCGGCGTCGGAAACGGGCCTCCAACTACTCGCCGTCTCTCTCCGACAGATCTAGCGACAGCGACTCGCAGAAACGCGTCGAGCCACCTGCTGAGGTGAGTCACAGGCACCTCATGAGGGGTTTACTAAGAGTAGTCTACAACCAGCGCGAGCTGATTAGAATATACACCATTCATTTACATGTAAAAATAAAATTTTATCGAGGTTTGAAAGTCAAATTTCACCCAACGGGGTGAGTTGGGTGAAATTTGACTTTCAAACCTCGATAAAATTTTATTTTTACATGTAAATGAATGGTGTATAGCTTTCCTGCAGGTATATTCGTGCGAGGCCAAAGGCCGTGCTGGTAGTGGAGCTAAGATCGGAGACGAACCAATAACCAAGCATTTTAAAAGCGAGGCCGAAAGTTAGGCTCCAAACAGGCCGAAAACTTGGAGGTTCAGATAGCGGCTTACTTCGATGCGAGCGAAGCGAGGCCAAAGATTGGGCTACGAGAGAGCAAAGCTTGAAATTTGAACAATGGCCAAGTTTAAATGAGACCCGATTCCGTTTCCGATGCCTTCCATGCGAAACCAACGGCCGGACCTTTGAAATAAGCCCCCTTTTACACCTTTTAAAGACATTCAACCATGCTTGCAATGTTTAAAATTCGCGGTGAATGACGGATGAGCTAGCCAGCTGGCAAATTTAGTCATTTCGTTGCCCTAACACTAGTAGCGCGGTTACCAAACAGAAAATTTTCGATATTTCTGGATTATATGGACATAAAATACCTTTTGAATATCTATAAGCTATTCAGACTGGCGCCGTTAAAGATCTAAACTAGATAAAAATCATATTATCTGATTCTGAAAGTAGTAGTATCTAACAAGGTCACGCCGATGCCACGCCGATAGCGCAGCGTCGGCGGCGGCGGCGCGAAAATTTTGTCGGCGGCGGCGGCGCGCCGGCGCGGCGCTCATATCTAGCTGATACTGAAAGGGCGACCGCGGGGCCGGCGTCGGAAACGGGCCTCCAACCACTCGCCGTCTTTCTCCGACAGATCTAGCGACAGCGACTCGCAGAAACGCGTTGAGCCACCTGCTGAGGTGAGTCACAGACACCTCATGAGGCGTTGTGGAAGAGTGGGTTCCTGCCTAACTCCATTTAATGCTTGGTGATGACGTCACCCACGTCTCGCACCTTGGTGCGGCGTCGAATTTCGACATTCCAAGTGACAATACCATGTATGTTTCAGCCTCAGCCCCCGCGGCGACTGTCGCTCCGCAACGGCGCGCCGCGGTACAGCGACGAGGACGACAAGGAGGCCAGCGCCGAGGACCGCGCCTTCCTCGACCAGCTCAAGCACTTCTACAAGCAGAGGGGGGAGACCTTCAAACCCGCACACTCGCTGAAAGACCGTGAGTATACAGAATTAATAAAAGGGTTGACACATGGTGAATAGCATAGTAGCTTAATATAATATAGTAGCAGAATAGAATTATAGTAGCTTCATTTTTACGTTGCTTATTGTAATACAATACGCGGTTTGTTTACATTCTTTTATAGGTACATATATCTAAAGACACATACTATAGGTACAGGTATTTGACAACCGATTCTCATGTAATTGTGTGAGAAGTTGCATGCAATTCTGTGGCCGAGCTATACTTCGTTTTTTTTGCATTAGAAATAAGGTAAACAATCTTGATGTGTCTTTTAATTGAAAAACACATTTTAAAAATAAGTTACGGCAAATATGTAACAATTATGAATCTACGTAGTACTATCATTTATATTCTTCTGCTTTCATAAGTAATAGTTATTGATTTTTAAAAAGCGTTTTTCAATTAAAAGACATACCAAGATCGCTTACCTTCTTTCAAGTTCTTCTCTGCTAAAAAAACGAACTATAGCGAGTGTTATCAATATTTTTTTGTTTCAGTGTCGCTGAGAGCGCTGTATCACTCCGTGACGAACGCTGGGGGCTACGAAGCGGCCTGCAGGCACAAGTTATGGCGGCAGATCCACCCCCCTCAGCCCAACACCGCGAGGCGACACTACGAGAGGTACATCATTAGGGTTCCGTTCCCAAAGGGTAAAACGGGACCCTATTACTAAGACTCTGCTGTCCGTCAGTCCGTCCGTCTGTCACCAGGCTGTATCTCACGAACCGTGATAGCTAGACAGATGAAATTTTCACAGATGATGTATTTCTGTTGCCGCTATAACAACAAATACTAAAAACAGAATAAAATAAAGATTTAAGTGGGGCTCCCATACAACAAACTTGATTTTTGACCGAAGTTAAGCAACGTCGAGCGGGGTCAGTACTTGGATGGGTGACCGCTTTTTTTTTGCATTATGGTACGGAACCCTTCGTGCGGGAGTCCGACTCGCACTTGCCCGGCTTTTATACAGTATACCAATACCAACCCCAGGATACGTGTCTTGCCATTTCAGTCGGTCTCGGTACAAAAAGTACTGAGGTTGACTGAAGTAGCATGACAAATACGAACGTTTCCGAGAGAATACGGTGGAAAACAATCATGCACCTAAATGATGTAGCATTTATGACGTAGAGTTAGACCGTAAAAAGTCTGCAGCGATTTTGATAGCCCACGCAGTGCAAGTGTCATTTTAAACGTCAAACTTAGATGAAATTATCACGTATAAATAACACTTACACCGCGTGGGCTATCAAATCCGCTGCAGAGTTTTATTGGTGCGGCTATATCAAACGTTAACGAATTACTGATGTAGACTACATCAATCACAGATGCGTCAATTTCATTGATTGTTCACACAAATATAAGGATACACACTCGAATTAACGGCCCAATATTAACTCTCATTTTTAGACGGGTCTAACGCGAATTTTATTTAATTACCTTGTGGCGTCTCCTCTAGCTGTCAATGCCAACGTCGTGCCATAATAATCTAACAGATGGCGTTAGGGAGCTTAGAACGCACAAACTGCTAAGAAGATACTACGTCTAGAACGCAATTAGTATTGAGACCTACATCGCGCTTACGGAGTTATAATGTCAGTTTCTATATAATAACTTCCGACCAACTCTCAATGGACTTCGGTCCCAAGGCATAACACCCGCCTGGAGAGAGTACTCTCTATTGCCTCTCTACCTTCTTCAACCTTTAACTTTTCCACAAACTTTTCGTCGGGTAGTTGCACAAATCTCTATTTTGATATTTTACTGGGACATCAGTTAGCCGCGACCCCGACCAGTGAAACCTGTGTCGAAATGTCGGTAAATAAAGGTATTTGAATAAATTTATTGTGAGTTAATATGTTTTCGATTCTTTCGTTTTTTGGACCCGGGTATGTCCTTAAACCACGTCCAAGACCACCAATGGACGGGCAGCAGCGTCCCTCAAATTCGGTGTACTCGACTGCGATCGCCAACCCGCCTGCCAAGCGTGACGATTATGGCATTCACCCCCCATCCGGCACGTATGGAGGTCCAAGGGGGAGGCCTATGTTCAGTAGTGGACGTCTTATGGCTGAGATGATGATGATGATAAATATGTTTTCAAAACGCGGAAGTTTTAAATATTATAACGGCCCAATGTCCTTGATTCCAGATTCCTGCTATCCCTAGAGAAGCACGAAGTGTCCGCCGGACTCCGAACGCTACCCAAACTGAACGGGGCCGTCGAGCAACCCACCGTCACCATAGAGCTGGCGGACAGCAGGGAACCGAGTCCCGTGCCCAAGGAAGAGGCGAAAGACTTCAGCGTCACGTCCAAACCTGCTGAAGAGCTGAACAGGGAGTTCCTGGACTCCTTACCACCGAAGGAGGAAAATAAAGTAAGATTTATAACATATTAGTGAAGTTAAGGTGAGATTTTAAGTACCAGGAGATCATAAGATGTTAAGAGATGCGATGTCATGGAATCTTGGACCACCCCACCGTCACCATAGAACTGGCGCGCACCGAGAACTAGCGAAGCTTACCGCCGAAGTAAGATTTCTGATATATATCCCTTTAACTGTCCCGAACGAGGGGATACTGTGAGTTTTTAAGTACCAGGAGTATATGAGACAGTAAGAGTCACCATCGAGCTGGCGGACAGCAGGGAACCCAGTCCCGTGCCCAAGGAAGAGGCCAAAGACTTCAGCGTCACGTCCAAACCTGCTGAAGAGCTGAACAGAGAGTTCCTGGACTCCTTACCACCGAAGGAGGAAAATAAAGTAAGATTTATAACATATGTCTCTTTAGTACTGTCCCAAACGAGGAGATACTGTGAGTTTTTAAGTACCAGGAGTATATGAGACAGTAAGAGTCACCATAGGGCTGGCGGACAGCTGGGAATCGAGTCCCGTACCGAAAGTAAAGGTAAGGTGAGTTTTTAAGTACCAGGAGACCATAAGATGTTAATAGTTGCAATGTCACGGAATCTTGGACCACCCGACCGTCACCATAGAACTGGCGCGCGCCGAGAACTAGCGAAGCTTACCGCCGAAGTAAGATTTCTGATATATATCCCTTTAACTGTCCCGAACGAGGGGATACTGTGAGTTTTTGAGTACCAGGAGTATATGAGACAGTAAGCCACAACATCATGGAATTTTGGATCCACCTTGGATGGAGTAGGAACATGTGGGTAATAATAAACTAAAATAATATGCGTTTGTACGGGACAGCTCATGGAATAGGGGTGTCTAGGCTTAGAAATTATTAAAAAGAAAACAAATACCAACTTGTCAGCTTCAACTTATGTGATATGTTTCTTTTGCAGGTGAAAATAAGCGTGAAGCCGGTGGAGAAGCTTCTAGAAGAGCCTAAGAAGGAAAAGCAGGAGCCGCAAGATGCCTTCTACTCCGAACTCAAGGCTAAACTAAATCTGGGTTAGTTTATTTTACTATTTACAGGAATGCCAGCCTCGCGTTTATTGTAAGACCTGGTTTTTCACTCTTCAATCGCACTTGGCAGCCGGTTTCGTATTTTCCGGTCTTGTACAGTATGGGTGTAGCCAACTTATTCAAAAATATGTCCCATAGTTCTTTTTACCAAACTAGTCTGGGTGTCTGGCGACCTACGAGCTGCCCCTTTTTTGCACAAAAACTCAGCCTTGCTGTGCAGAGGGGGAACGCGGTCAGCATCCTGGGAACAATGCCTCAGCCTAATTTAGGGCTAGATTTATCATTTATTTATTTTGTTACAGCAATTGTTTTCTCATATTTATCAATGAGTTTTTATATGTTTTCCGAGTAAAGCTCGGTCTCTCAGATATCTATAAATAATTTGGTTTTGTTACAGGCAACGCGGACAGTAAGTTCCTGTCGGAGATAGCGACGGCGCAGCAAGAGTTAGTGTCAAGCAGCGCCCTCAGCTCCCTCTCGAGTCTCGTCAACGGCCACACGCTGCCCAAAGACCAGGTAACAATGCTCTCAGAATAGGGTATTTGATAGTGATGTTACCGACTATTGATTTGGCCGACTAGCCGACTAATCGGCGCTCGGATGGCCGATTAGTCGGCCAGATTATTAGTTTTGTCTAAGTTCGGTTTAGCTCACTTAAATAACAATCGTTTTTGCTCCTTCGTCGCACTATTTATCATATTACCTATAGTAACGCTAAAAAATAAAATAATATAAATAAATAAATCCTAAGGCTATTCATATGATAGCCGGACAATCGGACATAAGAAAGCGACCACACGGTCAATTATTCGAACAAAAGTTTTTGTAAGTACCTTAAATATACGCAGTTTTTTTTTTGCTTTGATTGTCTGGCACTTATAAAGTGCCGTCTAATCGGCCATTTTTGCTGATTATAAATGAGGCCCAATAATCGGCGACTAGTCGGTACATCCCTAGTATTTGACATTTTTTTAGCGGTGGTAGGTCCCGCAAGGGGCCGCCTGGTTTGCTACCACCCTCCCGCCGGAGTCAGGCGCCAAGCAGCCTTGCTGCGTTTCGTCTATGTGCGGGAGTACCAGTGCCTTTGGGGGATGATTGGCTGTCAGTTGTGTTGCATAATGCCGGTTTTTGGATTCCTGAGTGACGTCGGGCCGAGCGGCTCACGCTGGAGGGTAGCGGGATCCGAGGCACGGTCTTGCCGGTGGCCGACCGCAGGAAGTTGGGGGCCCAATTGTACGACAGCCACGTGCGAGAGGCTGCCCCGCCACCTAGCGAAAAATCCTGGAATAGCTCCACCGTGCCAGTTGGCGACTGGACGGGAGGACCCGGTGGGTTATTTCAGGGGGGCTCGGGCGTCCCCGCAGTCTCCAAGTGAGCTCCTCATTGTCCGGATTAGCTCAAGTGATCCAATTGGTAAACGCAACACCTCGACAGGCATTTTTTCACCCATCCCACACTCCACAAATATGAAATTGAAAAGAAAAAAGAATAGGGTTAAACACCGGCTGCACTTCCTCCCATTGAAAGTGCACCTCAGGGGGTTGCACTCAAATATCGATCCGGTCCACCACCATCTTGAAACCGAAAAACCGCACCTATTCTTTTTGACGGAGACGCAAATCAAAACCCCAGCGGACGCGTCGTACCTCAACTACCCAGGCTACTCACTGGAACATAAGTTCAGAGCACGTGCTGGGGTCTGTGTGTACGTCCGCGATGACATTTGCTGCAAGCGTCTCCGTTGCTTTGAGGCGGCTGGGTTTTCCACTTTGTGGATTATGGTTGACTCGGGCTCAGAGAAAACTCTGTATGCCTGTGTCTACCGATCGCACAGCGGAAACCAGGAGACAACTAGGCTCTTTGACCACCTTACTGAGATGGCAGATAAAGCCCAACAGCGGTACCCTGCGGCTCAACTCGTATTCCTTGGGGACTTTAACGCCCACCACGAGGAGTGGCTGTTCCCGTTCAAGAATACTTGCCACGCTGGGAGGGAAGCGCGCAAATTTGCTGTATCCCTGAACCTTACCCAGCTGGTAAATGTTGCGACGCGGATACCGGATGTTACCGACCATACACCCAATTGCCTTGACCTTCTGCTGACAACTGATCCAGACAGGCACTCGGTTTCGGTCTCAGCTCCGCTAGGATCGTCCGATCACTGTCTAGTGAAATCCGTGTCGATCCACTCTCCTCCTGATCTCTGCCCTAGGGGCACGAGGAGAGTATGGCGATACGAGTCAGCGGACTGGGATGAGATGCGGCATTTCTTTGCGTCTTTCCCCTGGCAGCAGGTCTGTTTTTCTTCGGGTGACCCCTCGTGTTCTGCTGAGGCTGTTGCGGATGTGATTCGGCAGGGAATGGAATATTTCATTCCGTTCTCCGACCTATCGCTCGATCACAAGACCCGAGCATGGTACAATTCGGACTGTGCTCGAGCCGAGGCCCTTAAGCAGTCTGCATACCAGGCTTGGGTATTAGCCCGCGATACCAAAGCTGGAGCACAGAGGGTTCGCGCGAGGAAAAAAGTCTTTAACTCAGCTGCCAAGTCCTGCAAACGGGTGCTTCGAAAGGCTCGATTCGACCACGTCAGTCGAATAGGGGCCAAACTCGCCTCCTACCCTCCTGGTAGCAAGCGGTTCAGGTCCCTGTCGAAAGCGGTCGAATCCAACTTCTGCCGACCCACATTGCCACCTCTGCAGAAACCTGATGGGACACTGGCCCACTCCGCGACAGAGAAAGCAAACTTGTTTGCTTCTCTGTTTGCGAGCAATTCACGTCTAGACGCAGGCTCAAAACTTCCACCTACGCTACCTCAATGCAGTTCCTCTATGCAGAGAATTGCTATTCATCAAAAAGAGGTACGCCGAGCTCTGCATCAGAATCTTGACGTGAATAAGGCCAATGGACCAGACGGTATACCTGCACGTGTACTAAAGCAGTGTGCACCTGAGTTGTCTCCTGTACTGACACGCCTGTACCGCCTCTCTCTCCAAACAAGAACGGTGCCGAAATCCTGGAAGCTTGCAAACGTGCAGCCAGTACCCAAGAAGGGTAGTCGTGCTGATCCCTGCAATTACCGACCAATCGCCATTACCTCCATGCTCTGTAAAGTCATGGAAAGGGTACTTAACGGCAAGCTGCTGGCATACCTCGAAGCAAATGATCTGCTCAGTGACCGTCAATATGGCTTTCGCCGAGGTCGGTCTACTGGGGATCTTTTAGCGTATGTCACGCACTGCTGCGGCGAGGCCATCGAGAGGAACGGTGAAGCGCTTGCTGTTTCACTGGACATCTCGAAGGCCTTTGACAGGGTTTGGCACGCAAGTCTCCTTAGCAAGCTTCCTGCATACGGCATCCCTGCTGACTTTTGTAGCTGGCTATCTGATTTCTTGAGTGAACGGTCGATCAGAGTAGTTATTGATGGCTGCTCTTCGGACCTCATGGCCATTGACGCCGGTGTTCCTCAGGGGTCTGTTCTCTCCGCAACCCTTTTCCTGCTCCACATTAACGACATGCTGCAGCCCAGCATTGTAGGTTATGCAGATGACAGTACGGTTGTTGAGAGATATTTGGCTAGTGCAGGGGACAGCAGGGAGGATATACGTTCACAGAGAGAGGCCATGGTTGAGCGAATGAACTTGACCCTTAGTCTCGTTTCCCAGTGGGGTGATGACAATCTGGTCACGTTCAATGCCTCCAAAACGCAGACGTGTCTATTTTCCGCAAAACGGAGTCCATTCGACCTGACTCCTTCTTTCCGGGGTGCATCTGTACCTATTGCCGACAGCCTGGAACTCCTCGGCATGGAGCTGAGTTCAGTCCTCAGCTTCGGCAGTTTCATTGAGTCTAAAGCACAAACTGCGGCCAGAAAGCTGGGCGTCCTAAATAAGGTGAAGCGATACTTCACACCTGGACAGCTTCTAACACTTTACAAAGCTCAAGTCCGGTCGTGTATGGAGTATTGCAGCCACCTGTGGGATGGCTCAGCTAAATACCAACTCGCCGCTTTGGACTCAGTGGAGCGCAGAGCCAGGAGGATGATTGGCGACAAGAAGCTAAAGGCTAAGCTTCAGTCTTTGGCCCATCGGCGGAAAGTCGCCAGCCTGTCGGTATTCTACAGGTTGCACTTCGGGGAGTGTGCCCAAGAGCTACACGAGCTTATTCCACCGTCCCCATTCTACCATCGGACTTTTAGACGCACGGCCGGTTTCCATCCTTACTTGGTAGATATTCCTCCAATTCGCACGAAGCGCTTTGCTTCTACTTTCCTTATGCGCACTGCCAAGGAATGGAATTCCTTGCCGGCGTCTATATTTCCGTGTTCTTATAACCCGGCAACCTTCAAATCAAGAGTGAACAGGCACCTTCTGGGCGAGCTCGCTCCATCGTAGGCCACGTCTACGCCTCGGCTAGTCTGTGGCCATGAGTAAGCCCATTCATAATAAAAAAAAAAAAAAATTATGAATGGTATCAGTCGATCAGGTTTGTTTTGAGGATGAAATGTTTGTATGGGACCCATTGTCTTTAAAGCGGGGTTCTCTAAACCCCGGCCCGCGGGCCAAATCCGGCCCGTGAAGTGTATCAATCCGGCCCGCCGACAGCGTTCCAATCCGGCCTGCGGGAGCCCAGGTTCCAGGTGTCATGATATGCCTAGGAACCTAGGAATAGCCTTATGGCATTAAGTCCGCCTTTTGTACTATAAGATTTTTCTTTTGTGCAATAAAGATTAAATAAATAAATAAATATCTCGATATGCCTGATTTTACGATCTGCCGCCGACATATTGATGTCGTTGATGAAGTAGTATATTGTATTGCAGAGTCGGGCGGCAGGGGCGGCGCCGGGCGGGGCGGCGGCGCCCGCGCGGAGCTCGCTGCGCGCCGTGCGCGTCAAGCCGGCGCGCGCGCACCACAACGCGCCCGCCAGCACGCGTGAGTACCCACACTACACCCACACACTGTGCACTACACCCACACACTGCGCACTACACCCACACACTGCGCACTACACCCACACACTGCGCACTACACCCACACACTGCGCACTACACCCACACACTGCGCACTACACCCACACACTGCGCACTACACCCACACACTGCGCACTACACCCACACACTGCGCACTACACCCACACACTGCGCACTACACCCACACACTGCGCACTACACCCACTCACTGCGCACTACACCCACACACTGCGCACTACACCCACACACTGCGCACTACACCCACACACTGCGCACTACACCCACTCACTGCGCACTACACCCACACACTGCGCAGTACACCCACACACTGCGCAGTACACCCACACACTGCGCACTACACCCACACACTGCGCACTACACCCACACATTGTGCACTACACCCACACACTGCACACTACACCCACATAATTTGTTGTTTTGTTAATTGATGTTTGTTAATATCTATGACTTTATCAGACATTCTCGTTTGTCAATATTACATACAAAATAGCCAGGGAGGCTCGCGGGCCGCAAGTGAGAGGTTGGCGATGCGGCCCGCGGGCCGCTTGTTGCCGACCGCTGCTGTACACTACACCCACATACTACTACAACACAACGCGCACGTGAAATGTAAAATGAAATTTTTGACAAAAAACTTAATCTAATTTTGAGCGTTATTGTTACAGCGCCCGGGTCCCTGAGGCCGGACTCGGCCTCGTCCTCCCCGCCGGCCTCGGTGGCCTCCGGCCCCGGCCCCGTCACCAACTTCGGCATCCACCACCCGCCGCCGCCGCCCGCGCACAGCGACGACGAGATCGTCGAGGTAACTACTATTACACTCCCTACACCCCCTTGCCGGTCTGCAGGCCTCGCGCTACACCCCCTCGACGGTCTGCAGGTCTCGCGCTACACCCCCTCGACGGTCTGCAGGTCTCGCGCTACACCCCCTCGTCGGTCCGTAGGCCTCGCGCTACACCCCCTCGTCGGTCCGTAGGCCTCGCGGGACCGGTAAATATACGTAAATCTTTGAGCTACACCGGGAAGGGAGTCGTCATTCGCACTATTTCCCCTCTGCCGAAGCACATGCCCATCTGGGCATGCACACAACTAGAGTCGGACCAAGAAAAGTTTGCAGCCGATTTGAAAGCCCACGCAGTGCAAGTGTCATTTATACGTCATAATTTCATAGAAGTTTGACGTTTGAAATAACACGTGCACCGCGTCGGCTATCAAATCCGCTGCAGACTTTTAATGGACTGACTCTAGCGCGGTGTGACTCATCCGTACACAAAAAGAGATCGAGATGTGCAAGATTTTGTCTTTGACGTGTGTCATTACAGATTGGATTTTGTATGTAGTGAGTGAGAAGTGCGACTGTGTGCACCTACCTGGTCTATCGCACCAATACTTCAGAACCTTCCGTGTTTTATGTCGATTTAAGTTTTACATTTTGTTTTCCAGGTCCCGTACAAACCCAAAACGCCAGAGATCATAGACTTGGACGAGTACCCGGAGAGCCCCCAGGCCGTCAAAAAGAAGAAGTTAGACATCCTCAAGGAGCGCGGCCTCGAGGTCACCGCGCTCCCCCGGCGCCCCCTCCTGGCCCCCCGCGCCGCCCGCGCCCCCCCTCCCGCCCCTAGTGCTCGCCCCCGCCGTGCAGCACCAGATCATGACGCAGGCCCAGATCTTCCAGATGTACAACATCCTCCCCCCCGCCTACCCCAACGGCGTGCCCCCCAAAGTCATCCAGGCCACCAGCGCTTTCGGATCTTCGGGGCCGGAGAAAACGGTCTACGGGAACCCCAAGGACCCCTTCATGCCTCCCCCCCACGTGTTGCTCGGAACTCCTCTTAAGCCGCAGCGGAACAGCACGGCCGCGGTACCCTCCACCCCCCCGCAGGATATACTAGACTTGACCTGCAAGACGGCGCCCGCGGGCCCCAAGCCCGCCGTAGAGATAGTCAGAATCCCGAGCGTCCCCTCCCCCTCCAAAGTTCCCCCCCAAAATTTAAATAAAAACTACACCCTAATAGACGGGAAAGCCGTCGTGGGCTCCAATTTGGAAATAACTCTCGTGAACCCCAAATCTCAGACCCCTACTAAATCTAGGCAGCAGAAACGATCTTCGAACGGCAAATTCGTCCCTGCGAAAACTCCGACGCCCCCTAAGGAGTACCCGAAATCTTATACCAGCCCTTCGCAGTCCAAGAAACCTCCTATAGTAGTCCCGAATTACCAGGTGAACCAGAGAGACGATGTATCCCCTACATCCTCCACCGGCTCTGGAAACTCCCAAACGAATTTACTCCAAAACAACATGCTGCAGAACGTTTTTAAGGGCCAGAATAGCTTGCAACAGATGATGGATATGCAGAAAAATGTTCCTAGCATGCCGTATGTAGACCCTATGTACATGAGTGCTTTGTATAGTAGTCTCGCCGGTTCCATGGACCAGAGGCAGTTGGCCATGTACAGGGATTTCATGGCGAATCAGTTTAGGGGGTATTCCGGACTTTTGGGGGTGACGCCGACAACGAAAAATTAATCTAGTCTCTGTGTGATAAATTAAATCGCGCGGTGGTAAAAATGACAGCATTTCTGTGACAATTATCTGAAGGAAAAATGAAGATTAATGTAAACTTGAAACCTGTTTTAGATTCTAAACTAAATGTATGAATGTTGATGGCCAAAACAAATTGTATATTACGTAGATTTAAGGTAGATAAATGGGACTCGGAATGGCGGGAGCGAAAACAGGTTTTAAGGAATATTTTGGAAAAAGCTGTCATTTTTACCAAATGTCGCGATCACCTTTTGGCTTCATCGAGGCGGCATCGAGCATAGTGTAAGGTTAGGCTGTCGAAAACTACCCTCGCTTTTTTACATTTGGAAGGTTTAGGGCCACACGCACCATTCACTAACCCGGGGTTAACCG
This sequence comes from Cydia fagiglandana, assembly GCF_963556715.1. Taxonomy (NCBI): domain Eukaryota; kingdom Metazoa; phylum Arthropoda; class Insecta; order Lepidoptera; family Tortricidae; genus Cydia; species Cydia fagiglandana. Next base: position 9,766,819 of record NC_085955.1, read on the forward strand.
GTTAAACCATGGAGTAACCATGGTTACCAGTACAATTTGACACTGGGTTAACAGTTTAACCGATTAACTCCGGGTTAATGAAATGGTGCAAGTGGGTCTTACATAATCTAGGTACAGTCAACTGTAAAAATATAGGTGTAGCCAACTTATTCAAAAATATGTCCCATAGTTCTTAATTCGCTGACATAAGGGCTATGGGACATATTTTTGAGATGATTTGTGCACCCATATTTTTACAGTTGACTGTACCTACTCAGAACAAGAGCTCATTCGATTATGGTAGGAGAAAAAAAGCTATGATTTGTCACAACGGATTTTTATCGTAAAATCGCAGTCGAAAAGCAGCTTTATTTTGGTTTAAAATAAAACTGATTTTCGACTGCGGGGAAAATAACCGGTAATCTCCGTACGTAGACGCTAACAACAAATACGGGGCACATTTTACTGGCCGGTAATATCCGACTTCCGTAGATAGGGGTGCTTTTTTTGACAGTTTGTTAGACGACAGGAACCTCTCCGATCCCACGACCTCTCGACGCCTTACGCGACATATTTGTGCATTACGGCGCGATTCGGGAAATGAATTGACCGTAGTTCTGTAGAAAGCGACCAACTTTTTATTTTTGTCAAAGTAACTTACACCTTACACCCTAACTCGGTAGCTTTGGTCGCTTTCTGCATTGGTAAAAAAATTGAGTTGGTCGTTTTCTGCATAACTACGGTCAATTAGAGATGCACTAGACATGAAATAGTAAAGATATGTGACGTTCCACGGCAAAAGGTACCTTTGCCCCGGCTGAATATTGGAGCGGCGTTAATAATAGCGTAAGCGCCAGCCGCCATAAGGTACCTTTTGCCGTGGAACGTTTACGTTTATCTTTACTATTTCATGTCTAGTGCATCTCTAATTCATTTCCCGAATCGCTCCGTAATGCCCACTGCAGAAATGTCACATTTTTGGCCCCCCAACCTTGATGCTGGCAAAATTGCCCCAATGGACAGAAACCATAAGAACTAAAAACTGAAGTCTTGCTTGAGATGCCGCCTCGATGTGGCTCAGGGCATGCTGGCCACCAGCTGATCTCTGTAGCGACAGGAAGAGACAAATATACAAATTGTATTATACAGTGTGTGTCTGACCATCGGGCTTTAAATCCAGGGCTCGATTCTACTCGCTAAACTAAGCTACTTTTATTATGGCACCAACCCCGAAATCCCGAATTTTTTTTTTACTTTTTCATACATTTTGGCTGATCAGATGTCGACGTTTTCTATGGAAAAGCCAAAAATATTCCCCGATTTCAGGGTTGGTCCCATAGTAAAAGTAGCTCAGTTTAGCGAGTAAAATCAAGCCCTGGATTTAAAGCCACATGGTCCGACACACCATGTACGTACTTGTATACTTTCTATGCATCTCGCTCGTACGCGCGTATTAGCACTGAATAAATAATAGTACTAGGTACAGAAGACTCACTCTCTAACAAAACGCGTCTGTTACGATCAGGACAGAGGCCGCTAGGTGGCGACAGCGCCACGCGCGGCTTATGGCCACCAAAATTGGTGTGGAACGGATGTACTTGTAGCTACTTGTTGCGACGCGGAGTGAGCCACGCCTGGTGAGAGCGAGATGTATAGAAAGTAATCAAGGCAGACGTTAGCGAATATGTCAGTTTGACACTGCTAGGCAGTCATGGTCAGGCTACTTGTGACTCTTAAAAAGTCCAATTTTGACTTCTAAGTTTTAATATTGCAAAGTTGTATGTAACTGTTATAAAAATGCATTACAATAGGGAATATTACGCGCAACTCTGCGTAGGGGGCGCCACTACCACTATCCGTCACAATCTGGGGGTCTACTACAAGAAATCGGAATTTCGTTATTTAACCTCTCTATCACTCTTGCTTATTCGAGCGATAAAGAGGCAGATAACTAAATTTCGAGTTTCGCTTTTCCCGGTAGGCCCTTGTTAACAAACTGCCTTGATGCATCAATGTCATATTTTATTGTCTGTGAAAACTTGTCAAAAAAACAGTTTAAAGCACAGTGTGTATAAGTTACTCTATGGTTTACTAGAGGCGCTAGTGCTGCACTCTGGCGGCAGAACATTGCAGTAATACCCCCTATTCTAAGTCCTTCCTGTCGCGAAAATGTAACGAAAAAAGTGGGAACAATTTAGATTTCTTTTCGTTTCGGGCGTTTTGTATATAATAAAATAGTGATAATTGTTTTTAATTTAAATAACAATGTGATGAATAACATTTACCTGTGTTTGCACTTCACGACATTTTAATATATATTTATTTTGATTTTGTAAATGTATCAGCAAACATGTACCAAGGGCGTTGTCTTAATTATTTAATAGATGTATTATATGTGACGTTCCACGGTAAAAGGTACCTTATGGCGGCTGGCGCTTACGTCGCATAGCGCCGCAATAATATTGGAGCGACGTTAATAATAGCGTAAGCGCCAACCGCCATAAGGTACCTTTACCCGTGGGACGTCACATATTATAATTCAGTTTTTCATAAAGTTAGACCAAGAAATGTCTGCAGCGGTTTTGTTAGCCCACGCAGTGCAAGTGTTATTTATACGTCAAACGGTTTGACGTTTAAAATAACACTTGCACTGCGCGGGGCTATCAAAATCGCTGCAGACTTTTCTTGGTCTAACTTTGTATGTTTTTGATTCAACAATTAATTTGAAGTTCTGATCTAGGACTTGTTATAATGTTTATGATTCTGAAATATTCGTGAAATAAATTATTGTATGGTAATGATTATTTGTCACATTTCTAGCTGTAACTTGTCTGTGGCGGAACCGTACTGATATTTTGGAGGGATTTTTCATGCTTCTAAAAAAAGGTATATTTGGAATGTTTTATTTTATTACTAATCAATATTTTGAAGTGTAAATTTTTTATTCCGTTATCATTTTCCATACGAATGTAGTGCATAATTACTTTTCCATCGTTTTTTTCACGGAAACGTCCGAACGTGTCTTGCTATTTCAGTCAGTCTCGGTACAAAAAGTACTGACGTTGACTGAAGAAGCATGACAAATACGAACGTTTCCGAGAAAACACGATGGAAAACAATTATACACTACATCTGTACAGTCAACTGTAAAAATATGGGTGTACAAATCATCTCAAAAATATGTCCCATAACTCTTTATGTCAGTGAATTAAGAACTATGGGACATATTTTTGAGTAAGTTGTCTACACCTATATTTTTACAGTTGACTGTACACATACGTCATGTCGTCTATATGAATATGACAGGAACGTAATAGTCATAAATGTATGGATGTTTGAGAAAACTTCCAAAAACCAAGCATGGGAAAGTACCCTAGAGAAATATAAAATGGATCTGGCCTTCAGGCAAGTAATGCTCTAAAGATGCGTCCCCATCCGAACAGCTTCAATACGAATAATAGCGCAATTTCTACACCATAAGTAATTAATCTTAATGTACAGTCAGCCGCATGCCGCATGTTTTTCCAACCGGCACGTATGGAGGTCCAAGGGGGAGGCCTATGTTCAGCAGTGGACGTCTTATGGCTGAGATGATGATGATGATGTACAGTCAGCTGCAGAGAGAGGTCCCCCCCCCTGCATATAAATTTGTTTGCAGGGGTACAGTCGACGTCAAAGATATGTTTACACTTTTGCACCTTACTCCTTTGTAATAAGGCGAAAAGTGTAGACATATCTTTGACGTCGACTGTACACACACGTATGTACACTTGTATGTACTATTTATTAAGAAAAAATTTATTACGCAAATGTGTTATTCAGATTTGTGCAAAGATAATTTTGTTAATGTGATTCAATACAAGCTCATTGTCATTACCTATATCGGCTTTATATTTTAACATAATTATTGTCTTATTTTCTGAATATGGAACTTCTGGAGGTAATATACCTACTTAGAGATGAAGATCCCAAAAATGCTGAGTATAGATCGAAGAAAAGAAAGTACAGTAAGCTACAGAGATAACTACCCTCCCCCTTTTCCCCTCTTCGAAACAAACAAGTTTCGAAGGGGGTTAGTTATATCCGCAGCTCTTTGTACAAGTCGATGTTATAGTGGTAAGCTGCTCAGATGGTGACGGAGCCTAAACATAGTTTCATAGATTCCATCTCTTAAGTGTTTTTTAGGTTAATGTTTTGATCGCGATGTAAATATTATTGTGAAAGAGTGCGGACGACCGAGTAAATAATGAAAATTATAAATTGTTTTATTTCACGCAGTTTATTATTTTTGAATCGCCAACCTATTTACCCTGTGTGTGTGTCAAAGCACAAACAACTTTATCATTTAAACTTAAACTTTATCATTTAAATTTAAAGTTAAACAAAGTTGCAGTACTTACAGTAAAAATAATAACATCATTTATCTATATTATACATTTTTTGGATAATTTTATACGTTTTCATTTTGAGTTTTAGACGTGTCTCGATAGATGGCAGTAAATTTACTGTGACTACAAAATTTACAATGACAGGACCCCTCTATACTATCTATTCTTTTTGTTCTTTTCTACAAAGAGCATATAATCACTACGTTTTCTAATTCAAACCAAGAGGCATTGGTTACTATATATCAAATTCTAAGAATATTTTCCATACTATCTATATCCAGGGAAAATGGGCACTACGTTTGTATGGAGAAGGTGGTGTCCAATAAGCATAGACTAGGAATCCTCTAGACCGAGTTTAGAGCAATTATTTCATGCAGCCGATGATGCCAAAAATGCGGGGGTGCGCGGGACGAGGTGAGCGAGGTCCCGTGCCGTGATTGGTCCGTTCAAAGACACGGACGTCACACAAAGACACTTTCGACTCGAACTGGAGTAAAATTACCGTATGCGTGGCAGAGGGGGTAGCGCGACTATGCTCAGTCTGGAGGATATTTTGTCTGTGCCAATAAGTGTTATACTATGTAACAAATAAATAATACCACCAAACGTGACTTTTGAAACATTTATTCCAACTCAGTTGCAATGGATGACATAACTACTAATGTTACAAACGAGTTACTATCCAAATTATACTTCATAAAATAATATATATTTTGTTTGCTTACTGCAACTATTTTATACACCAAATATTTTTCGACCACAGAGTTAGACTAAAGAGAAACTAGACGTAAAGTGAGACGCTATGTTTTGAGATGGTAAACTATTGGTCGAATTGTCCTATAGATGTGACGTTCCACGGCAAAAGGTACCTTATGGCGGCTGGCGATTACGTCGCATAGCGCCGCAATAATATTGGAGCGGCGTCAATAGCGTAAGCGCCAACCGCCATAAGGTACCTTTACCCGTGGGACGTCACAAATGTTTTTATGGCTCCTCTACACGATGGGCCAACGCCGGCCACTCCAAGGGACGCAGCCATGCGGTAGAATGAGATAGCAATATCACTTGCTCCCTCTAACGCATAAATTAGGTTAAGGTTGAGTGCTCCAGGGTTCCAAATAGGCTTAGAGGTCTTAACCTCATTGTTTTTTTTATTACAATTAGTCCAAAAAGTCTGATGTCGAATAGTTAGGGCTCTAAGAGCAGCTAGAAGACCCGTAGGACTCATTCTGGGCCCAGTGATTCCGTGCTTTTGGACTTGTGGTCGTCAAATGGCCCTGAAGGTGCATCGAGCCGCGTTACGGCTCGGCCACGACATTGCGCGACCGGCGGCGGCGGCAGCGGCAACCATAGGTCGGAGCGAGACAAAGCGATCGGACCTTTCGTTCCCAACTATGGTTGCCGCCGCCGCCGCCGCCGCCGGTCGCGCAGTCGTAGCCGGGCCGTTAAGGCTCCAAAGTCTGACAAATAATGATTGATAACATATTTTTACAACAAACGGTGGTAGGTTAGTTCTAAATATGTAACGTCGGGTCGTGCAAGGGTCCGCTGGAGCCCTAGGGCTCCTCCTCGGCCGTGCCGAGCACGGCGCCGCTGTACGCGAGGTCCCAGTAGTGTTCGACGCCATGTTTTTGAAACAGCTCCCTAGCTTGCTTCTCGGTTGGTAACACCTGAAAGTAAACATAATATGTAATTAACGACCGGTCTGGCCTAGTGGGTAGTGACCCTGAATATGAAGCCGATGGTCCCGGGTTCGAATCCTGGTAAGGGCATTTATTTGTATGATGATACAGATATTTGTTCCTGAGTCATGGTTGTTTTCTATGTATTTAAGTATTTATATATTTTATATATCGCTGTCTGAGTACCCACAACACAAGCCTTCTTGAGCTTACCGTGGGGCTTAGTCAATTTGTGTAAAAATGTCCTATAATATTTATTTATTTTATTTAATTAAAGAAGTTTATGAAGTGCAAACTTCTTTAGCGGCGCTGTGCACTTTTGTGGCGGGGAATAAATGTTAAACTCGCGACAGCGTAAGATGCCTCGAAAGACGGACACGTGACCTGATCGAAAACTGTTACTTGTACAATGTCATTGAGTTTTCACTTCTGCCGGCACTCCCGGAGTGCAACCCGTTGTTAGTTACTTAATTTACTATGAGTACCAGGGATTTTTCCCCATAAAGTTTAGACTGGTGTTAAAAAAACCGGCCAAATGAGTCGGACTCGCGAACGAAGGATTCCGTACCATTAAGCATCTGTCACCCATATAACCATTCCAGTCGCAGAATCATCAAAGTGGTAACTAAATGTCAGATGTGTCGTAACAGAGTCCACACAATGTGTCTAGAATTGTTTCGAAACAAAGTGTCGTCGCCGTGTGTACACTTTTCCGTAACAAGGTGTCGACACATTTGTGTGCACTTTGCGTGCGGTTTGCGACTAAATCTGACAGCAAATTTGTGACAGCAAATGTCAATATAAAATACCTCTTGAAAACCAAGGTTTGTCAAACTACTATTAGTGTCTCGTGTGCTCGTAAGTAATTCTAGTAAGTCATCATGGGCGATGCAAATGATAATAATCGACCAAAACCATATAAACACCCAACACCCGTCAACCTTTTACAGAAAAGTTTTTAAAGAAATGCAATAAGCTACTTAGGTCAGCCAACGAATGCTCAATAAAGTTGTAGAGGGAAATGCTCGGAACACAATTTTTGACTCTGTAACTTGGTTTGGACAAGTTAGGAGGTGAACATATCAAAAGTCCCCGGCCGTAGCCCTTGAGCGGGGGGAAGAGAGGGGGCTTTGAATGTCCCATTTTCCGGTTTTTCGATTATATCTCGGAAACTATGCATCTTAGCGACATGGCCACTTATACAAAATGAAAGTTAATTTAATTTGTTACAAGTTTATTCAGTCAATTTTTTCGATATGTTGAATAGTTTTTGAGATATCCGCTCTTGAAAGTTTATTTAGGGCTCTCAATTTTATCTTGATATATCTACATCAGTGAAGGTGCTAGGCCGTGTATGGTATCGTTTTCGTATAAATCTGGGTTTCTGAATCCATTTAAGGTATCACATTGAAACCATTCCACAAAATTAAAAAAATCTTTTTAGGGTTCCGTACCTCAAAAGCAAAAAACGGAATCCTTATAGGATCACTCGTGCGTCTGTATGTCTGTCTGTCTGAATACACAAAATAGTTCTTTACCTATAGATGACAGGAAAACCTATTAGAAATGTGCAGTCAAGCGCGAGTCGGACTTAATGTACGGAACCCTTAATACGCGAGTCCGACTCGCACTTGGTCGGTTTTTTTTAAACTCCTCTTGACACTTAACCGCTGAACCGATTTCGTTGAAATTTGGTATAGTAATAGTTTGCGTCCCGGAACAGGACATAGGATAGATCTTATAACCAAAATCATCTTTTGAAGGTGTGAAAAGTGGCGTGGAAATTTGTACGGGAAATCAATAACCGCTGAACCGATTTATATTATCAATATAACACCTCTCTGTATTTTATTAACAATAGTCTTAAGTCTTGCTTTGTACAGATACTAACACTTTTATGGGCTTTGCCTGAAATAAATGATTTTATTATTATTATGTATCTCCTTTTGGATATCACGGGCCTATAATCCCGGTTTTTTGATAGGCTTGCGTGGGGACACAGATCCAACACGTAGAGGCCCCTTGGAGAGCTTTAATGTCATGTAGAACGCCTGCTGGAACCCGTTCACAGGTGCAACAATAGACACCCATGAACCGGTCTCAGCAGGCATTGGGACTATTGTAGCAAAAGTGAATAGTATACCGGTCTATGGATTGAAGTTTGGGTGGACTATGAGACTATTATTATTATATTTGTATCTCCTTGGATATCACGGGCCTATAATCCCGGTTTTTTGATAGGCTTGCGTGGGGACACAGATCCAACACGTAGAGGCCCCTTGGAGAGCTTTAATGTCATGTAGAACGCCTGCTGGAACCCGTTCATAGGTGCAACAATAGACACCCATGAACCGGTCTCAGCAGGCATTGGGACTATTGTAGCAAAAGTGAATAGTATACCGGTCTATGGATTGAAGTTTGGGTGGAAAATGAGACTGGGCTATTGTAAAGAGTTCGGACACCTGCCATAACAATGCTAACACACGTTATCGAGGCAGGTGGTGACTTGCCGCTGACTAGATGGGCCCCTGAAACTGCCGTCGTGAAGACGACCAGGGGCAACATCGGTGTGAGCGGCTCAGGGGTGTCGAGAGGTGTGCGCCGCTTTCTACCCAGTGGCTGTTACCAGCCACTGTGCCAACTCGCGTCTTATGCATCTTTCACTTCCACCCCTGGAGCATATAGCTCTAGCGACTCCTCTCTGGACGGCCAATGAAGGCAAGCCAGAGCTGAGAGTCCTGCGGGTCTCCTTGGGGTCCACTCCGACCGACGAAGACACGCCGGAGACGGAGACCCTGACCGACTCTCGGGAGCACTCGGGTCCGTGGGGTCGTTACTCCCCAACAGCTCGCCACAAGCTGCCCTGCGGGCTTATTATTATTATTTGTATGTCTTTTCCATATCTCGGGACCATGGGGTCCCGGACCTTTGGGAGGCGTACGTGGGGCCGAAGCCAACAGCGCAGAGGCCCTTTAAGACACTTTAATCTAAAAGCAAGGGATACACGTGGCGGATACTATCCCCGAACGCACAATATGATACATCAAGAGATGGTCCCCGCCAGGTGCAAAGACTATTGCAGTGCAGCACTTTTGTGCTGCGATGGGAACTAAGGTCATGGGCTATAGATTTGAAAGTTGGATGGACTGGATAATGGGCTATGGGAGAGACTAGCGGACACCTGCCGTGACAATCAGTCTCAAAATTGTATAAGACAGGTGGTGACTCGCCAACTCATTGAGTGGGCCCCGCAATGGCCGCACGCACAGTGCGACAACAGGGCAACACTTTGGAGCGGCTGTGAGGTTGTCGAGAGGTGAGTCTGCGGTAGCCAGATCCCGGTAATCCGTTCAAGGGCCGCCGGCGTTATGACATTTTACACTTCCAACCTGGAGCATAGGTCCCGCTCTTGCGACTCCACTCTGGCCGGCCGGTGAAGGCAAGCACAGAGGCGAGGGCCAGATGACAGGGCCCTCTGGAATAGGGGTCCGCGGTGTCGCCACTCACCGTCAGCTCGCCACAAGCTGCCCCCGCGGGGTTATTATTATTATTATTATATTAAATTTGGTATGGTCTACATCTTTGATTTAGTTAAAAATGATAAAAAAAACATGACTTTAAACCTAAACTTAAACAGTATTAACTTCAAGAAGTCAATTCTGGATTCCTCCCTACACCTCATTTCACACCTTTGAAGGATGATTTTTGAGATAACTTATTATGTCCTGTCTCGGGACTCAAAATATATGTGTACTAAATTTAAATTAAAACTGTTCAGCAGTTTAAGCGTGAAGAGGAGTTTAAAAGAAAGTAAGTTTATATGTTTTTACTTTGGAATGGTGTCAATGTGATACCATAACTAAATTTGGTACTGCGAATTTATACGAAAACGATACCAAACATGGCCTCGTAGCTTTACTGTTGTAGAAGTCAAAATAAAATTGAGAGCCCTAAATTCTTATTACTTGACCAAACTTGTGTAGAAGGAAAAGGAAAAATAAAAGTCTTCGGCAGGAATATAAGACACAAATATATATTTTTTTTTGCGTTACTATTTCAATCATCAAATATAAACATACCTTGATTATATTATTCTAGTGAGATCCTCACAGATAAACAATAACATTTACTAAAAAAATTAGAAGGTCGAAATATCACGGAACTTGTGAGAGTAATACGTGAAAAATAAAAACTTTTATGACAAAAAAATCTGGACACAATTTAAGAAGCATCCTATTGCGTCGAGGAATCATCTGTATTTTTGCTTGTTTCATTACCTCCTCGCTTCTTTTTTTGTCCTTTGTATTCTGTAGCAATTTGTTAGATCTGAAAATAAAGATAACTTGCGTCGTCACGGATGTCGATTTATAGGTTTTAGGGAGTGCAGAATTCGAAAACTATGATCATTTTATAATCCAAGATGGCCGCTACGTATTTTGTCATAAAAGTCGTCATGAATATCGTTTTATAGGTTTTAGGAAGTGCCGATTTCGAAAATGATGACCAGTTTGGAATCCAAGATGTGTGCCGTGCACTTTGTCATAAAAGTCGTCATGGATATCGTTTTATAGGTTTTAGGGAGTGCAGAATTCGAAAATGATGACCATTTTGGATTCCAAGATGTCTGCCGTGCACTTTGTCATATAAGCCGTCATAGATGTTGATTTATAGGTGTTAGGAAGAGCAGATTTCGAAAATGATGACCATGACCAACAAAACGACATCCATGTCGACTTTTAACATAGTGCATGGCCGCCATCTTAGATGCCAAAATAGTTATTATTTTCGAAATCTGCGCTCCCTAAAACCTATAAAACGACAGCCATGACGACTTTAATGACATACTGCATGGCCGCCATTTTGGATTCCAAAATGGTCATCATTTTCGAAATCAGGGCCCCCTAAAACCTATAAAACGACACCCATGACAACTTTTATGACATAGTGCGTGGCCGCCATTTTGGATTCCAAAATGGCCATCATTTTCGAAATCTGCGTCCCCTAAAACCTATAAAACGATATCCATGACGACTTTTATGACATAGTGCATGGCCGCCATTTTGGAATCGAAAATGGTTATCGTTTTCGAAATCTGCGCCCCCCAAAACCTATAAAACGACACCCATGACGACTTTCATGACATAGTGCATGGCCGCCATTCTGGATTCCAAAATGGTCATCATTTTCGAAAGCGGGGCCCCCTAAAACCTATAAAACGACATCCATGACGACTTTTATGACATAGTGCATGGCCGCCATTTTGGAATCGAAAATGGTTATCGTTTTCGAAATCTGCGCCCCCCAAAACCTATAAAACGACACCCATGACGACTTTCATGACATAGTGCATGGCCGCCATTCTGGATTCCAAAATGGTCATCATTTTCGAAAGCGGGGCCCCCTAAAACCTATAAAACGACATCCATGACGACTTTTATAACATAGTGCATGGCCGCCATTTTGGAATCTAAAATGGTCATCGTTTTCGAAATCTGCGCCCCCTAAAACCTATAAAACGACACCCATGACGACTTTTATGACATAGTGCATGGCCACCATTTTGGAATCCAAAATGGTCATCATTTTCTAAATCTGCGCCCCCCAAAACCTATAAAACGACATCCATGACGACTTTTATGACATAGTGCATGGCCGCCATTTTGGAATCGAAAATGGTTATCGTTTCCGAAATCTGCGCCCCCCAAAACCTATAAAACGACACCCATGACGACTTTTATGACATAGTGCATGGCCGCCATTTTGGATTTCAAAATGGTCATCATTTTCTAAATCGGGGCCCCTTAAAACCCATAAAACTACATCCATGACGAGTTTTATGACATAGTGCATGGCCGCCATTTTGGAATCAAAAATGTCAAGTCAAGTCAAAAATACTTTATTCATGTAGGCCTAGTAACAAGCACTTATGAACGTTTTACATAATAATATATTATCTTAAGCTAATTATCAGAGCAATTTATTGAAGTTAATATTATTCCATAGTAATATTGGATTATTATACAGATCAAATTTAATACTAAGAATTTCACAAAAAGATCGTCAAACATAAAAAAAAATTGTATAAAAAATACTAGTCTAGAATGTTTCTAGAATAAAATCTAAATGTCAATAACAAATGTCAATAAAACTTAACAAAGAAGTACATACATTGAATTATCTATTTCGAGTCACAATTAATCCCACGTTGTTTTATCACTCATGTAGTCTTGTGTGGTATAATAAGCTTTAGAAATAAGTTTACGCTTTACATAATTTTTAAATTTATTAATTGATAATTCAGTAATATGGTTATCGTTTTCGAAATCTGCGCCCCCCAAAACCTATAAAACGACACCCATGACGACTTTTATAACATAGTGCATGGCCGCCATTCTGGATTCCAAAATGGTCATCATTTTCGAAAGCGGGGCCCCCTAAAACCTGTAAAACGACATCCATGACGACTTTTATGACATAGTGCATGGCCGCCATCTTGGAATCCAAATTGGTCATCGTTTTCGAAATCTGCGCCCCTTAAAACCTATAAAACGACACCCATGACGACTTTTATGACAGTGCATGGCCACCATTTTGGAATCCAAAATGGTCATCATTTTCTAAATCTGCGCCCCCTAAAACCTATAAAACGACACCCATGACGACTTTTATTACATAGTGCATGGCCGCCATTTTGGATTTCAAAATGGTCATCATTTTCTAAATCGGGGCCCCCTAAAACCTATAAAATGACACCCATGACGACTTTTATGACATAGTGCATGGCCGCCATCTTGGAATCCAAAATGGTCATCATTTTTGAAATCTGCGCCTCCTAAAACCTATAAAACGACACCCCTGACGACTTTTATGGCATAGTGCATGACCGCCATTTTGGATTCCAAAATGGTCATCATTTTCAAAATTGGGGCCCCCTAAAACGTATAAAACGACATCCATGACGACTTTTATGACACAGTGCATGGCCGCCATTTTGGATTCCAAAATGGTCATCATTTTCGAAATCGGCACTCCCTAAAACCTATAAATCGACACCCATCTCGACTTTTATGACAAAGTGTTTGGCTACCATCTGCATGCAAGACATTTCTATTATTTTTACGTACAAAAATGGCCCCCTGTCAACTTCCAACCGAGATTTAATCGATAATTTATTCGATTAATGTTCAGATTCATTCAATTTCAATATATGTTAGGTCGACTAAACTAATCGTGATTAAAATTTGAGGATTAACTTTTTTTATTCCATTAATTAGTCGAATAAACAGTTCATCTATTAAGTCCCATCTCTGACCACGTCATTTTTACACTTTGAGAATATCTGAAAACAAATGAACACAAGGAGCCATTTTGCAAATCCAGTAACTTTGTTATTATAGCAGAAGTTCTAAGGTCCTGTTTTCTAAGGGGACCTTGCATTTTGGAGACAAAGCAAACCGCTTGGAACAGGTGTTTCTGGGGGTGATCTGAGCCGATTAAGCCCGGTTGCCAAGAGGTTCCACCCAGCAGGTTGGCAGGGGAGGGGGGGCAAATGTGGCTCCGGCGCGCCTCACTCTAAGCTATATATCTGCATACATCTAGCAACTATATCAAGTTTGGTGTCTTTTTCGTGTAATTCGAGGATGAAGAATTCATTTCTGTGACTAAATTTTCACTCTTCCATACAAAAAAATCAAAAAAATCAAAAAAATCTTTTCACTTCTTTTTTCGAAAATCTTCTACAAAATTAAAACTATGAGGATTTGCTCTAGAAAAAAAATATCTGTGAATAGCCCAGTTATCCTACTATATAGAATAGTAAACTTGTTAAACATTTTTTTTCATAACTCTGATAAAAAAAATGTTTTGTGTCGCACGGCGTACCTGCATTGTAAGAGCGGTATGCAGCGTTTAGGATTTTTAAGTATGTTTCGATGGTTTCTGATAAGTTGTTATTCTTCTGGTTGTAGAACATTACTTCTGGACGTGATATATATACAAATATAAATTAAACGTATAAATATAGATGTTGGGAAAACTTTCGCCAATAGAGTTATTATAAATGTGATAAAATTAACAAAGCAGATGTTTGATTAAAATGCGGGTTAAAATACGAGTAAGATATATATTGTTCGCAATTGCCACTACATGCCCATGGGTCCGTGCATTTTAGTTTTTTCTTAACGCAGTTGCACCTCCCTGCCCATTTTGTTTTGCAGCGGCAACGAATAAGCTCTAAACAAGCAGCAGCCGCCGCAGGTAGGCTTGTACATATGGGCTCCCAGTAACCATTTTGTTTGGACCAGCTCCAGTCAGCAGGACATGGAAGCTGTTGCTGAGGGGCTATAATCTGTCCCCAAACATAGCCTCCTTGGTAAACTGCACGGAGAAATATGTTTACGTGGGTAGGGCATCTTCCATTGGATGCAGACTCTCTAACTGAAGATTTTTTTTTGTAAAAAGTACTTTTCGGCACTGTTTTGCACTCGTACTTGTACCTGATGTACTCGTAAAATCAGTAACAAAATACTATGCATTTTGTTAAAATAACGTCTAGGGGCCAATTCACACCTCGTAATTCAAATCTGTCCATACTTACTATTGTAAGACTCTTACTTGCCATACAAGACAATAACAATTTTTATCAATATTGGCAATGCCTGCTCAATATTGCCTTGTTTGCCGTATTTAAACCCCTCCGTTACGGCAGGATATGCGCTCCAAGCTTGAAATACGCTTTTTTCCCTGTCCATACAAAAAAGAAACAGTGTCGCAACCTGAAAAGGTGTGGAAGAATGACAAGACTTCTGACCTTTCTGGTCCTGTAAAATAAATTATATATCTATGCGTTACAAATAAAATCATATATTTAAAGAAAGTTTGCAGCACTTGACCAATTGCCCTGGTGAGCTGTCTCGTATACTGCGGTGACATATTTATTTTATTTACAATTAATGGAGGATTGGCACAGGAAAGAATCACCTGTTCCTCTCGTGCCATGCTATTGCATTTCTTAAGCTAACGTTTGTAGTTCTTCCATTAATTGTAAATAAAATAAATAAATATGTCACCGCAATAAGAGACAGGTCAACTGGGCTAATGGTCACGTGCTGCAAACTTTCTTTAAATATATGATTTTATTTGTAACTCATAGATATATGATTTATTTTACAGGACTAGAAAGGATAGTAGTCTTGCCATTCTTCCACGCCTTTTCAGGCTACAACACAGTTTCTTTTGTGTGTGGAAAGGGAAAAAAAGCGTATTTCAAGCTTAAAGCGCATATCCTGCTGTAACGGAGGGCCTTCTTCTTCGTTACACTCTTGATAGAGTGGTCGTGGCCATTATGAAAACTTTTGAGCGACTCATTTAACGACACGTCGCCATTCCTCCCGTAGAGCTGCTTTCCGTAAGCATTCGCTTACTGTGACCGACACACTGATTTGGTTTGGTCAGTACATCTCATTAGAGATCTTCCCCTAGCCCTGTCACCTCCTACTCTTTCTTGCACAACTAGACGTTCTGTAGAGGTTCCGTCTCGACGAGACACGTGTCGAAAGAAGTTGAGTACCGAGTTTTGCCCGTAGAAAGCAACCGCTCTTTAATGCCAAGCTCCTCAATAATTGATGCTCAGTCCATGATATGCCCAGCATTCGTCTCCAGCACCACATCTCTAGTGCATTCACTTTCTGTTTTTCGGATGCCCTTAGTGTCCATGTGAGACATACAGCATACAGAAAAGTGGGAAATATGAGGGATCTGACAATCCTGGTTTTAGTGGTCCTTGTAATGTTCCGGAGGGATTTAAATACGGTAAACAAAACAACATTGAGCAGCCAATTTTGGAAAAAAATGTTATTGTCTTGTATGACAAGTAAGAGTCTTACAATATTAAATCTGAACAGATTTGAATTACGAGATGTGAATTGGTCCTTAGACATTATTTTGATACTATGCATTGTGTTACAGTGTTCGGATCAGGTACAAGTACAAGTGTAAAAGAGTGCCGAAAAGTACTTTTTACAAAAAATAATCTTCAGTTAGAGAATCTGCCTCCAATGGAAGATGCGCTACCTACGTAAACATATTCTCCGTGCAGTTTACCAAGGAGGCTATGTTTGGGGACAGATTATAGCCCCTCAGCAACAGCTTCCATGTCCTGCTGACTGGAGCTGGTCCAAACAAAATGGTTATTGGGAGCCCATATGTACAAGCCTACCTGCGGCGGCTGCTGCTTGTTTAGAGCTTATTCGTTGCCGCTGCAAAACAAAATGCGCAGGGAGGTGCAACTGCGTTAAGAAAAAACTAAAATGCACGGACCCATGGGCATGTAGTGGCAATTGCGAACAATATATATCTTACTCGTATTTTAACCCGCATTTTAATCAAACATCTGCTTTGTTAATTTTATCACATTTATAATAACTCTATTGGCGAAAGTTTTCCCAACATCTATATTTATACATTTAATTTATATTTGTATATATATCACGTCCAGAAGTAATTTTCTACAACCAGAAGAATAACAACTTATCAGAAACCATCGAAACATACTTAAAAATCCTAAACGCTGCATACCGCTCTTACAATGCAGGTACGCCGCGCGACACAAAACATTTTTTTTATCAGAGTTATGAAAAAAAAATGTTTAACAAGTTTACTATTCTATATAGTAGGATAACTGGGCTATTCACAGGTATTTGTTTTCTAGAGCAAATCCTCATAGTTTTAATTTTGTAGAGGATTTTCGAAAAAAAAAGTGAAAAGATTTTTTTGGAATTTTTAATTTCTCGATTTTTTTGTATGGAAGAGTGAAAATTTAGTCACAGAAATGAATTCTTCATCCTCGAATTACACGAAAAAGACACCAAACTTGATATACTTGCTAGATGTATACAGATATATAGCTTAGAGTGAGGCGCGCCGGAGCCACTTTTGCCCCCCCTCCCCTGCCCACCTGCTGGGTGGAACCTCTTGGCAACCGGGCTTAATCGGCTCAGATCATCCCCAGGAACACCTGTTCCAAGCGGTTTGCTTTGTCTCCAAAATGCAAGGTGGTGGACCTTAGAACCCCAGCTATTACTTTTGACAGCGCGTGTCATGTGTCTACACAGAGTCGACACAAAGTCGAAACATTTGCGACTACTTTGTGACTGCAATATTTCTCAGCCTTAAACCATATTTATACATCATAATTAACAAGTTTCGTAGTATATAAAGCGTTATTTCTGTTATTTAAGTATAGTATACGCATCGAAGTACTAAAAATGCATCAAATAATATATTTATGAACACAAGCACTGAGAAGTAAACAATTGAATTTCCGGCTAAACTAAAACAATGTGGTGGCGCGTTGATTATATTACACTTAGTTTATCAAATCACTCGAGCAGTTTAATTCCCCATAATAATTTAAGTCCTATTGTAATATAAATGCAAACAATATATAATTACGTCTTGTAATCCGTTTTAGAGATGGCGTATTAATGTCACTTATTTTTATTTAACTATTTTTCCATCTGACAGTTTCCATTTGACAGGAACAAAATGAACGAATGAACGAATGATTTTGGCATAAAGTAGTCGCAAACCCGAAACAATGTGTGCACACGGCGACCACACTTTATGTCACTTTGTGTCATGTGTCGACCCTTCCCCATTTCTGGTAACTGTGTCGACACGGCGACGACTCTGCGACTGGAATTGTGACCGAAACAGACGGTGTCGACACAAGATGTGTGTACACCGCGTCGTAACGGCGACTGGAAATGGTTGTATGGGCAATAGTCTGTTAGGCCATTTCCGTCCAAAGAAAAAAGTGAAAATAATTAAAAATAATAATTTCGCGCCTTTTTGTACTGTCAAATTTGTTTGACAGACTATACAATAATACTCATCATCATCATCTCAGCCTATATACGTCCCACTGCTTGGCACAGGCCTCCTCTCGAGCGCAAGAGGGCTCAACAATAATACTAAAACCAAAATAATAAATACTTAAGTGGTTCTCGCATACAACAAACGTGATATTTTGCTGTTTTCCGCGTAATGGTACGGAGCCCTCCGTGCGCGAGTCCGACTCGCCCTTGGCCGGTGTTATTATAATTCGAAGGTTTCAAATAGAGCCCGACAGCTAATCCTATTGTCTATTGTTAAGTAAAACCACTCGTGCCACGTGCCACAACCACCTGCATAAAAAATACGTACTTCGGTTACTGAGTGCCGGCGAGTCGAACGCTACAGAACCAGTCTAAAATGTGTCATCGATATGCGTAACAAAGGCGCGTTATCGGAGACCGCACCTACACTGGTTTTTTGAGCGTTGGACTATCCCGTGCTCAGGTGCCAAATATAATCATCATCATCATCATCATCATCTCAGCCATAAGACGTCCACTTCTGAACATAGGCTTCCCCCTTTTTTGGGGGTGAATACCATAATCGCCACGCTTGGCAGGCGGGTTGTCGATCGCAGTCGAGTACACCGAATTTGAGGGACGCTGCTGCCCGTCCACTGGTGGTCTTGGACGTAGTTTAAGGACATACCCGGATCCTGGACGTAGTTTAAGGACATACCCGGGTTCTGGACGTAGTTTAAGGACATACCCGGGTCAAATATAATAATTATGACCCAATTATGCAGGTAAGTAGCACGTGCGGTTTTACTTAACAATAGACAATACGATTAGCCGTCAGGCTGTATTAGAAATCTACGAACTATACCTTGAACTTGATGTCTCCGAAGGCGCGCTGCTTGGTGCTGCCCTCCCACACCAGGGTGCAGGTGTTCGGGACCTCAGCACCCTCGGCATCCTTCACCAGGTCGTCTTCCCACTTGATACGGTTCAGCATCAACCTTGAAACAGAAAAAACGCATTTAACTGATTTGCAAGACCGAAGTGATCCCATAAGCGCCACTGGCGCCATCCCACTAACCCGGGGTTAACCAGTTAAACCATTATCCCAGTGTCAAATTGTACTGATAACCTTGGTAACTCCAGGTTTAACCGGTTAACCCCAGGGTATTTTTCATCCAGGAAATCATCGCTTAAAAGGGTGAAAAAGGGGGTTAGAATGTAATATGGAACTATTACATGGATGTACTAATTTAATTTATAAAATCACGGGCAGACGGGCGGGGGGGGGGGGGGTTATTACTGTCAACCCACCCTTTACTTGGCGTGTTGTTTAGGCCCCCTTCCACCACCACGACGCAGCAGCCTCTGTGCAGCACCACACAGTCATGTGTAGCTGTTGTTCACTTTCATTTTAAACTTCACTTCACTCACCGCTTGTACTTGGCGTGTTGTTAAAGTCCTCTTTCCATCACCACGCCGCAGCAGCCTCTGTGCAGCACCACACAGTCATGTGTAGCTGTTGTTCACTTTCATTTTAAACTTCACTTCACTCACCGCTTGTACTTGGCGTGTTGTTAAAGTCCTCTTTCCATCACCACGCCGCAGCAGCCTCGGTGCAGCACCACACAGTCATGTGTAGCTGTTGATCACTTTGAACTTCACTTTACTCACCGCTTGTACTTGGCGTGTTGTTTAGGCCCCCTTTCCATCACCACGCCGCAGCAGCCTCTGTGCAGCACCACACAGTCATGTGTAGCTGTTGTTCACTTTCATTTTAAACTTCACTTCACTCACCGCTTGTACTTGACGCAGCAGCCTCGATGCAGCAACACACAGCCATGTGTAGCTGTTGATCACTTTGAACTTCACTTTACTCACCGCTTGTACTTGGCGTGTTGTTTAGGCCCCCCTTCCACCACCACGACGCAGCAGCCTCTGTGCAGCACCACACAGTCATGTGTAGCTGTTGATCACTTTGAACTTCACTTTACTCACCGCTTGTACTTGGCGTGTTGTTTAGGCCCCCCTTCCACCACCACGACGCAGCAGCCTCGGTGCAGCACCACACAGCCATGTGTAGCTGTTGGTCACTTTGACTTTAAACTTCACTTTACTCACCGCTTGTACTTGGCGTGTTGTTTAGGCCCCCCTTCCACCACCACGACGCAGCAGCCTCGGTGCAGCACCACACAGCCGGTCATGTGAAGTTGCTGAGCGTTCACTTCCACCTTGAACTTGGCTGAGGCGCACTCGAAAAGGTCACGCACTCTGGAATAGGGATGATGACACAAGTTGAATTTTATAACAAAATACTTGGCCTGTGCACACCGGCTGCGTGTGCGTGACGTCCACGTGCGCGTGCGGCGTTGTAGTATACAGATCCTTATGAGATATTGCACACCGCTTGCGTGACTGCGTTTTTTAGCATTAGAAATAAGGTAAACAATCTTGATGTGTCTTTTAATTGAAAAACACATTAAAAAAAATAAGTTGGGGCAAATATGTAACAATTATGAATGTAATACGATCATTTATATTCTTCTGCTTTCATAAGTAATAGTTACTGATTTTTAAAAAGCGTTTTTCAATTAAAAGCCATGTCAAGATCGCTTACCTTCTTGCAAGTTCTTTGTAATGCTAAAAAAACGAACCATAGAACGCGAAATGACTAGTGTAACATTTTGCCTATATCGCTCTTAGTCTGCATAACGAAGGGTCCACAACGCAAAATGCCTACATCATGTTCCGTCGTTTTATCTTTACGTTAGCGATGTCGACGGAGCCCGCTGCCGCGGGGCTTCTATTCTGTGCGGTTTGGCCTTCGGCCATTTGAAGATAACTAACGAACCTAACCTACCTGTGTGATATAAAAAAGTGGTCATTTTGCGTTCTAGACCGTTCGCGATGTAGACTAAAAGCGATATAGGCAAAATATTACACTAGTCATTTTGCGTTCTAGACCGTCCGCGACTATGCCTAAAATAGATAGCAAATGAGCACAATAACGTGGACATTAAAATAATATGTGGAGATAATACAAAAATATAGGACCCGAAAGTTTCAAAATTTAAGTTTTTTTTTAACTTGCAAAAACGAAATAAGCATTCGGAGCTGGCGGGACAACCTCGATACATTCTGTGTGGAGTGGCGGGAGTGTGCATTAGACAGAGAAGTGGCGGGAAAGAGGGGAGGCCTTTGCCCAGCAGTGGGACACACTAATAGGCTAAGAAAAAAAAAACAACGGGTTGCACTCCGGGAGTGCCGACAGAAGTGAAAACTGAATGACTAGTCCAAAATGTCTGCAGCACTATGTATAATTGACCCATCCTTCTTTCTATTGAAAAACTTTAGTTCCGAAATTGCTGGTCAGTGAGCTTGTTTAAAATTCGAAATTCAAGCGTTAATTGTTTAAGGTGCAGTGAGTTCAGAAAACGGAGTTTTTTAAAAGCCGTAGCTCTTTTTTGGATCACAATACGGCTGCCATACATTCAATTAGCAAACTTGAGGGCTTTTTCTAGTGAGTGGAGTGATTAGAATCCTAAGTTTTTGACTTTTGCTCGATAGAAAACGATCACGAACATAGGTCTAAAACGGACTTTAAAGATTCGTAACAATTTGTGCACAAAAGATAGAAATATGAAAACTGCTTCTATGTACGCGCAATTGTATGCTTGAACGACTACCAGGATTACTTTTTTTTTTAATTTCACATTCACTAAATAAGTTCGAAAATATGATATCAGCGGTTCCGTGCACGCAACTTCTTTGATCAGATGCCCGCTGGGCTCGGATCAAAGCACACGTATCGCGAATTTAATTAAAATGACAGTTGGATTTCGCATTTATTTCGACATTAAGTCATATACATATACGAAAAAGTATACCAGTAGACAAATAGTATTTAAAAAAACAGGGTAAATAATTATCATCACATGGAGCTCGAGTCTCATCTTAGATTTGATTTGTTGGGGCATAATGGTTGAAAAACGCAGTAAACTATCTTAAAACAATACGATTCCAATATAATTTAAGTAATTTGCTCCTTGAAACCCGGCTTAGAATGAAAAAAGTTTGAAGACTCATACTTATTGATTGGAATTAATTTTCATTATGCTGGTATTAATATTGCATACCTATTTGACGTACTTTTGTACGTCAACGTCAATGAACTGTGATGACAATGTTGTGATCTTGTATTTATGTTAGAGAACTTTTGATCTTCAAATATTACCTATTAATACGGAACATTATGTAAATATTTCGTGTACTACTTGAAAATCGTGCAGTGGTACACCTATTTTGTTGCTGTGAGGTCCGTCTAAGATAGATGTATAATGCGGTTACGTGCTGTTCTGCAAACCTTCATGAAATCAAGAATAAATAAACGGCTATGGTCTAGCCTCAGCGAGTTTTTGCGGCTTGTGAGGCCGAGATATACATTATACATACTGGCCTACGAGGCTTACAGCCCAAAACCACTGCGGTGCCTGGTTTGTGATTGCCTATGTATCGAGTGTTATACTAATTTACTATAAAATAAAACAAAGTTTTTCGTTCAATGATATTCTGTGCATATTTAATTTTATACCTCGTCGATGACAAACAAGCATACGGCCCGTCTGATGATAAGCAATCTTCGTAGCCTTTGGATGCCTGCAACTCCATGCGCGTTGCCGAGTCTAACACTCCGCACCCCTCGTTGATAACTGGCAACCATACTCACCGGCAGGAAGGACACTATGAGTAGGGTCTAGTGCTAGTGTTATTTGGCTGCAGATTTCTGTAAGGTTGAGCTCTGCTCTAGATCTGGAATGACATCCGCTGTGCTGTGCCCTACCACACAAAGCGAGATGTCATTCTCAGTTCCCATTCCCATACCTCTCTTTGGACGTAGTTCAAGGACCATATATCTTAAATATGCCGATACCGATATGTCCATATATCTTAAATATTAACTATAGAGATTCAGAGTCTGAACATATAACCGTAAGTTTACCAAAAAAATGCCGTAATAGCTGTAGGTACAGTCAGATGCAGAGAGAAAGAATCCGCCAAAATGAAATTTCCACCCTGCCAGGACTTTATTTATTGATAAAGATAACGATATATTTATTTGCAAAAAATATAGTGATGAACATAGGTGGACAGTAATTTTGGATGCGTAGGGTAGAGCGGGGAGAAACGTAACACTATGTACTTTGACCTTAGTTTCTGGTTAACCATTATTATTTTGATGAGTCTAATGTAGTCATACTCGTATATAACGTCAGTGCATGTTCTGTACATTAACGTCTTGACTATCATTATAATTGTGTATCTTGTTTTAAAAAAATCGTCTTTTGTTACTAATGACCCCGTTGGCGTGCAGAAAGTAACACGTTGTGGGTCAAAAGTAACAAGACACAGTGGGCTGTAATTTAATATAATATGACATATCAAATCAAAATAAAAACCGGTCAAGTGTGAGTCGAACTCGCGTCCCAAGGGTTCAGTACTGCACACATTTTTGAACGAGCGAGCAAAGCGAAGTTCTTAAGTACATTCAACTATTTATTCAATTCGTCCACACACGGCTGGCTATCTTAGGATAGTTAGTTACCCATTTTTTTTTGTTCAAGTATTATGTTAAGCATAGTGCCTACATTTTTTTTCATTGTTAGGCGTATCTCTGTTAATTCAAGATAACAGGGCTATAACCGCGGCAATCGAAGTTCGCAAATTGCTGGCATTTCTCTCTGTCACTCTAATTACCTACGGTTTCATTGGTGTAAAAGAAAAATCCCCGCAATTTGCGAAATTCGATGGTCGCGATATACGGCAGTTCAGCCTTCTCACTTAGCTACTCGTACTTAAACCAATTATTTGTTCTGTTTGAGCACTAACCTCCTAAAGCTCATGCTTCGACCTTGCGTGGAGGTGCACCTCCCATATAACCATTCCAGTCGCAGAATCATCAAAGTGGTAACTAAATGTCAGATGTGTCGTAACAGAGTCCACACAATGTGTCTAGAATTGTTTCGAAACAAAGTGTCGTCGCCGTGTGTACACTTTTCCGTAACAAGGTGTCGACACATTTGTGTGCACTTTGCGTGCGGTTTGCGACTAAATCTGACAGCAAATTTGTGACAGCAAATGTCAATATAAAATACCTCTTGAAAACCAAGGTTTGTCAAACTACTATTAGTGTCTCGTGTGCTCGTAAGTAATTCTAGTAAGTCATCATGGGCGATGCAAATGATAATAATTGACCAAAACCATATAAACACCCAACACCCGTCAACCTTTTACAGAAAAGTTTTTAAAGAAATGCAATAAGCTACTTAGGTCAGCCAACGAATGCTCCAAAAAGTTGTAGAGGAAAATGCTCGGAACACAATTTTTGACTCTGTAACTTGGTTTGGGCAAGTTAGGAGGTGAACATATCAAAAGTCCCCGGCCGTAGCCCTTGAGCGGGAGGAAGAGAGGGGGCTTTGTTTGAAGGTCCCATTTTCCGGTTTTTCGATTAAATCTCGGAAACTATGCATCTTAGCGACATGGCCATTTATACAAAATGAAAGTTAATTTACACAAGTTTAAGTTTTGTTACAAGTTTATTCAGTCAATTTTTTCGATATGTTGAATAGTTTTTGAGATATCCGCTCTTGAAAGTTTATTTAGGGCTCTCAATTTTATCTTCATATATCTACATCAGTGAAGGTGCTAGGCCGTGTATGGTATCGTTTTTGTATAAATCTGGGTTGCTGAATCCATTTAAGGTATCACATTGACAACATTCCACAAAATTAAAAAAAAACTTTTTAGGGTTCCGTACCTCAAAAGCAAAAAACTTATAGGATCACTCGTGCGTCTGTATGTCTGTCCGTCTGAATACACAAAATAGTTCTTTACCTATAGATGACAGGAAAACCTATTAGAAATGTGCAGTCAAGCGCGAGTCGGACTTAATGTACGGAACCCTTAACACGCGGGTCCGACTCGCACTTGGCCGGTTTTTTTAAAACTCCTTTTGACGCTTAACCGCTGAACCGATTTCGTTGAAATTTGGTATAGAAATAGTTTGCGTCCCGGAACAGGACATAGGATAGATCTTATAACCAAAATCATCTTTTGAAGGTGTGAAAAGTGGCGTGGAAATTTGTACGGGAAATCAATAACCGCTGAACCGATTTATATGAAATTTGGGATGGTCTACATCTTTGATTTAGTTCAAAATGATAAAAAAAACATGACTTCAAACCTAAACTTAAACAGTATTAACTTCAAGAAGTCAATTCTGAATTCCCCCCTACACCTCATTTCACACCTTTAAAGGATGATTTTTGAGATAACTTATTATGTCCTGTCTCGGGACTCAAAATATATGTGTACTTAATTTAAATTAAAACTGTTCAGCAGTTTAAGCGTGAAGAGGAGTTTAAAAGAAAGTATTTTAATAAGTTTATATGTTTTTACTTTGGAATGGTGTCAATGTGATACCATAACTAAATTTGGTACTGCGAATTTATACGAAAACGATACCAAACATGGCCTCGTAGCTTTACTGTTGTAGAAGTCAAAATAAAATTGAGAGCCCTAAATTCTTATTACTTGGCCAAACTTGTGTATAAGGAAA
Organism: Cydia fagiglandana; assembly: GCF_963556715.1. NCBI lineage: Eukaryota > Metazoa > Arthropoda > Insecta > Lepidoptera > Tortricidae > Cydia > Cydia fagiglandana. Next base: position 9,792,335 of record NC_085955.1, read on the forward strand.
AGGAAAAATAAAAGTCTTCGGCAGGAATATAAGACACAAATATATTTTTTTTTTCTCGTTACTATTTCAATCATCAAATATAAACATACCTTGATTATATTATTCTAGTGAGATTCTCACAGATAAACAAAAACATTTACTTAAAAAATTACAAGGTCGAAATATCACGGAACTTGTGAGAGTAATATGTGAAAAATAAAAACTTTTATGACAAAAAAATCTGGACACAATTTAAGAAGCATCCAATTGCGTCGAGGAATCATCTGTATTTTTGCTTGTTTCATTACCTCCTCGCTTCTTTTTTTGTCCTTTGTATTCTGTAGCAATTTGTTAGATCTGAAAATAAAGATAACTTGCGTCGTCACGGATGTCGATTCATAGGTTTTAGGGAGTGCAGAATTCGAAAACGATGATCATTTTATAATCCAAGATGGCGGCTACGTATTTTGTCATAAAAGTCGTCATGAATATAATCTTATAGGTTTTAGGAAGTGCCGATTTCGAAAATGATGACCAGTTTGGAATCCAAGATGTGTGCCGTGCACTTTGTCATAAAAGTCGTCATGGATATCGTTTTATAGGTTTTAGGGAGTGCAGAATTCGAAAATGATGACCATTTTGGATTCCAAGATGTCTGCCGTGCACTTTTTCATATAAGCCGTCATAGATGTTGGTGTTAGGAAGAGCAGATTTCGAAAATGATGACCATGACCAATACAACGACATCCATGTCGACTTTTAACATAGTGCATGGCCGCCATATTGGATTCCAAAATAGTTATTATTTTCGAAATCTGCGCTCCCTAAAACCTATAAAACGACAGCTATGACGACTTTTATGACATATTGCATGGCCGCCATTTTGGATTCCAAAATGGTCATCATTTTTGAAATCAGGGCCCCCTAAAACCTATAAAACGACACGCATGACAACTTTTATGACATAGTGCATGGCCGCCATTTTGGATTCCAAAATGGTCATCATTTTCGAAATCAGGGCCCCCCAAAACCTATAAAACGACATCCATGACGACTCTTATGACATAGTGCATGGCCGCCATTTTGGATTCCAAAATGGTGATCATTTTCAAAATTGGGGCCCCCTAAAACGTATAAAACGACACCCATCTCGACTTTTATGACAAAGTGTTTGGCTACCATCTGCATGCAAGACATTTCTATTATTCTATTATTTTTACGTACAAAAATGGCCCCCTGTCAACTTCCAACCGAGATTTATTCGATTAATATTCAGATTAATTCAATTTCTATCTATAGGTCGACTAAACTAATTGCGATTAAAATTTGAGGATGAACTTTTTAGGGTTCCGTACCCAAAGGGTAAAACGGGACCCTATTACTAAGACTTCGCTGTCCGTCCGTCCGTCCGTCCGTCCGTCTGTCACCAGGCTGTATCTCACGAACCGTGATAGCTAGACAGTTGAAATTTTTACAGATGATGTATTTCTGTTGCCGCTATAACAACAAATACTAAAAACAGAATAAAATAAAGATTTAAATGAGGCTCCCATACAACAAACGTGATTTTTGACCAAAGTTAAGCAACGTCGGGAGGGGTCAGTACTTGGATGGGTGACCGTTTTTTTTTTGCTTTTTTGTTTTTTTTTTGCATTGTGGTACGGAACCCTTCGTGCGCGAGTCCGACTCGCACTTGCCCGGTTTTTTTATTCCATTAATTAGTCGAATAAACAGTTAATCTATTAAGTCCCATCTCTGACCCATCCCATCTCTGACCACGGCATTTTTACACTTTGAGAATATCTGAAAACAAATGAACACAAGGAGCCATTTTGCAAATCCAGTAACTTTGTTATTACTTTTGACAGCGCGTGTCATGTGTCTACACAGAGTCGACACAAAGTCGAAACATTTGCGACTACTTTGTGACTGCAATATTTCTCAGCCTTAAACCATATTTATACATCATAATTAACAAGTTTCGTAGTATGTAAAGCGTTATTTCTGTTATTTAAGTATAGTATACGCATCGAAGTACTAAAAATGCATCAAATAATATGGTTATGAACACAGGCACTGAGAAGTAAACAATTTCATTTCCGGCTAAACTAAAACAATGTGGTGGCGCGTTGATTATATTACACTTAGTTTATCAAATCACTCGAGCAGTTTAATTCCCCATTATAATTTTAGTCCTATTGTAATATAAATGCAAACAATATATAATTACGTCTTGTAATCCGTTTTAGAGATGGCGTATTAATGTCACTTATTTTTATTTAACAATTTTTCCATCTGACAGTTTCCATTTGACAGGAACAAAATGAACGAATGAACGAATGATATTGGCATAAAGTAGTCGCAAACTCGAAACAATGTGTGCACACGGCGACCACACTTTATGTCACTTTGTGTCATGTGTCGACCCTTCCCCATTTCTGGTAACTGTGTCGACACGGCGACGACTCTGCGACTGGAATTGTCACCGAAACAGACGGTGTCGACACAAGATGTGTCTACACCGCGTCGTAACGGCGACTGGAAATGGTTGTATGGGCTCTCTCGGATGCTTCAGGCCTTCGGCCCAACGCAGAGCTTGGCCATCGACCTTCGCACTAGCTGTCCGCACCACGTTTCAGTTTCACGTAAACAATTGCGGCTGTGTCCCTAAAACAGCCCAACCGCGTTTTTTTTCTTAAGTCCGATTCACGCTGGACTCTAGATTTCTAATAGGTTTTCCTGTCATCTAGAGGTAGAAGGTTGTGTATTTTTTTTCAAAATTTTAGACCCAATTTTATCGGAGATAAGAGGGAGGGGGGGGGGACGGTCATTTTTTGCCTATTTTCTTAAATAACTTTTAAACTGTTTCATATAAAATTATAAAAAAAATATATAGATCCTCAAAATAAGCCCTTTTATTATGTAACACGATATGGTTTGCAAAACTTGGTTTTCTAATTTACTCATATTCCCCTTAAAATAGCCGCCTATACTTAAAATTCATTTGTTTATATTACATGTCCGTCTTTGGGTAGCAGACTTCCATATGTATACCAAATTTCAACTTAATTGGTCCAGTAGTTTTGGAGCAAATTGGCTGTGACAAACGGATAGACAGACGCACGAGTGATCCTATAAGGGTTCCGTTTTTTCTTTTTGAGTTACGGAACCCGACTCTCGAGCCGCGAACATTTAGAAACCAGAAATTTATTTGCTAAAAACATTGTCCTTACAAAGGTATACAAATGGAATACGCAGTGATAAAAAGTGAAATAAACTGTGTGAATCGTGTTAAATGTAATGTTTTGTCATAAAGGCTGCTTTTTCTACAATCAATTGTTTTATTTCCTAATTATACGTATTTTTATACATGAAAGAAAAAAAAATTGGTATTATGAGATTTGATCAAGTCCAGCATAATTCACATAAATATAATGAAATTCATTGGTATACAATCAAATAAGCCATTTTATGCTGAATTCAATGATACATAATTAATATCATTCATACATATATCATACATATATATAGACTACAGCTAAGTTTATTAAAAACGATCGTCCCAAATAATGTAAGAGGAAAAAATAGAGAGCCATGAAGAATTATTACAATATTGTAAAATTATTAGTATACATAAGAAAATAGATATGGCAATAATCAATGAGGAGATTTTAAACATAGGAAGTCTAAACAAAAACTGTAGACCTCAACATTTACGAAAGTTATCCTATTTGCCTCGATTTGTCCTACCAAAGTGTGTTAATACATATGGCAAACGACGATGGGAATATTTGTTACCACATACCCTAAACAAACTACCCGAAGTAACTTATAATAATATCAGTAACAACCCACATAAATGTAAACAACTATTGAAAGCCCTATATCTTAGTTAAGTAAATTATAGGTAGACGTCACACTTATAGGAGTGTCTCATATCACGAAGATGGGGAATCTAGACTACAACACCTCATAATAAGAAACATGATTGCCGACTTCGTGAAATGAAATACTCCATAGTTTAATATACTTAATATTAATAGTAAATAAGAGCGATTTACAGCGGCAGTTAAGCCTCAGGGGGCTTTGTTCGCTGTCATGATTTTTTTAAATGTATTATTTTATGTTAATAAATAAATGAAAAAAAAAAAAAAACATATTTTTAAAGAAATGGTCATATTTCTAACACACGCCAAATTCGCGATGACCACCCATGGAGGCCACGCCACTAGACGTATATTTTTCTAAATTGGCCGCGCCACTCAACCTCAAGCCACCGTTAAATCTGAGGCGCCGCCATTCAACGGCTTGTTATGACTGTCCGTCTCCCGGCTCCCCGCCACCATAGAGACTGGGAGCCAGACAATGCCACTCTAGGGGATATGCAAATATTCAGAAAATGTATGAATTTTAATACAACATAAACATCAAATAACTAAAAGTCAAAAAACGTACTTTAGATTCGAAAAATCACGTTGCGTCCTCTCACACAACCTAATAGCACGTGGCGACCGTTTCGACTGAATGCGCTGACTGAGTGAAGGGGGCACCACTGTCTATCACTTAATAGCAGCGGAGTGGTATTTTGTCTATTAGATAAACCTACAGAGCAATAGTTACTTTCCACCCGCAGTTACTTTTGTCCCCGCTCTCCCCTACATTTCACTTGAAGAAGCATGCAATTTTTTCTTAGTAGCTAGGTAGTATAACTAAATATATACAAACTGAAGCTAAGCTAAGGTAAGTTATATAATAATAACATCATCGGAATACACATATGATTTTAATGAAATTGTCATTGAATTGATTTGTGCCTTATCGAAAGCCCTATTGATTAGAGTAGTACCTAAATAACGTTTTTCATTTGACGACTTCTGTATTTATTCGGTTTATTTAGTTCGAGTATCTAATGAATTCGATTATTTAGTTAATTTACATTTAAGTACGTCACATGTGACATGAACAGACAAGGAGAACAAGATAAAATATATTGTTTTGTCTTCCTTCTTTCAATGGAACTTTTTTAGAGTTTCTCTTCCTCAAAGGAGGCTAGTGGTTAAGACGAAACTCAAAATACTCTCATTTGCACCTTAAGGTGAGGTATGCCCGGGGAAAATTTTCAGATTCTGTCAAATTACCCCATTTCACACACAAGCACGAGTCACGCACACTACCTCACTTTACCGGGACAGGTCAGTGACCCATCCTGTTTTTTTTAAGATGCAAATGAGAGTATTTTGAGTTTCGTCTTAACCACTAGCCTCCTTTGAGGAAGAGAAACTCTAAAAAAGTTCCATTGAAAGAAGGAAGACAAAACAATATATTTTATCTTGCTCTCCTTGTCTGTTCATGTCACATGTGACGTACTTAAATGTAAATTAACTAAATAATCGAATTCATTAGATACTCGAATTAAATAAACCGAATAAATACAGAAGTCGTCAAATGAAAAACGTTATTTAGGTACTACTCTAATCAATAGGGCTTTCGATAAGGCACAAATCAATTCAATGACAATTTCATTAAAATCATATGTGTATTCCGATGATGTTATTATTATATAACTTACCTTAGCTTAGCTTCAGTTTGTATATATTTAGTTATACTACCTAGCTACTAAGAAAAAATTGCATGCTTCTTCAAGTGAAATGTAGGGGAGAGCGGGGACAAAAGTAACTGCGGGTGGAAAGTAACTATTGCTCTGTAGGTTTATCTAATAGACAAAATACCACTCCGCTGCTATTAAGTGATAGACAGTGGTGCCCCCTTCACTCAGTCAGCGCATTCAGTCGAAACGGTCGCCACGTGCTATTAGGTTGTGTGAGAGGACGCAACGTGATTTTTCGAATCTAAAGTACGTTTTTAGACTTTTAGTTATTTGATGTTTATGTTGTATTAAAATTCATACATTTTCTGAATATTTGCATATCCCCTAGAGTGGCATTGTCTGGCTCCCAGTCTCTATGGTGGCGGGGAGCCGGGAGACGGACAGTCATAACAAGCCGTTGAATGGCGGCGCCTCAGATTTAACGGTGGCTTGAGGTTGAGTGGCGCGGCCAATTTAGAAAAATATACGTCTAGTGGCGTGGCCTCCATGGGTGGTCATCGCGAATTTGGCGTGTGTTAGAAATATGACCATTTCTTTAAAAATATGTATGAATGATATTAATTATGTATCATTGAATTCAGCATAAAATGACTTATTTGATTGTATACCAATGAATTTCATTATATTTATGTGAATTATGCTGGACTTGATCAAATCTCATAATACCAATTTTTTTTTCTTTCATGTATAAAAATACGTATAATTAGGAAATAAAACAATTGATTGTAGAAAAAGCAGCCTTTATGACAAAACATTACATTTAACACGATTTACACAGTTTATTTCACTTTTTATCACTGCGTATTCCATTTGTATACCTTTGTAAGGACAATGTTTTTAGCAAATACATTTCTGGTTTCTAAATGTTCGCGGCTCGAGAGTCGGGTTCCGTAACTCAAAAAGAAAAAACGGAACCCTTATAGGATCACTCGTGCGTCTGTCTATCCGTTTGTCACAGCCAATTTGCTCCAAAACTACTGGACCAATTAAGTTGAAATTTGGTATACATATGGAAGTCTGCTACCCAAAGACGGACATGTAATATAAACAAATGAATTTTAAGTATAGGCGGCTATTTTAAGGGGAATATGAGTAAATTAGAAAACCAAGTTTTGCAAACCATATCGTGTTACATAATAAAATTAAGGGCTTATTTTGAGGATCTATATATTTTTTTTTATAATTTTATATGAAACAGTTTAAAAGTTATTTAAGAAAATAGGCAAAAAATGACCGTCCCCCCCTCCCTCTTATCTCCGATAAAATAGGGGCTAAAATTTTGAAAAAAAATACACATCCTTCTACCTCTAGATGACAGGAAAACCTATTAGAAATCTAGAGTCCAGCGTGAGTCGGACTTAAGAAAAAAAACGCGGTTGGGCTGTTTTAGGGACACAGCCGCAATTGTTTACGTGAAACTGAAACGTGGTGCGGACAGCTAGTGCGAAGGTCGATGGCCAAGCTCTGCGTTGGGCCGAAGGCCTGAAGCATCCGAGAGAGGTGCACCTCCACGCAAGGTCGAAGCATGAGCTTTAGGAGGTTAGTGCTCAAACAGAACAAATAATTGGTTTAAGTACGAGTAGCTAAGTGAGAAGGCTGAACTGCCGTATATCGCGACCATCGACGTTCGCAAATTGCGGGGATTTTTCTTTTACACCAATGAAACCGTAGGTAATTAGAGTGACAGAGAGAAATGCCAGCAATTTGCGAACTTCGATTGCCGCGGTTATAGCCCTGTTATCTTGAATTAACAGAGATACGCCTAACAATGAAAAAAAATGTAGGCACTATGCTTAACATAATACTTGAACAAAAAAAAATGGGTAACTAACTATCCTAAGATAGCCAGCCGTGTGTGGACGAATTGAATAAATAGTTGAATGTACTTAAGAACTTCGCTTTGCTCGCTCGTTCAAAAATGTGTGCAGTACTGAACCCTTGGGACGCGAGTTCGACTCACACTTGACCGGTTTTTATTTTGATTTGATATGTCATATTATATTAAATTACAGCCCACTGTGTCTTGTTACTTTTGACCCACAACGTGTTACTTTCTGCACGCCAACGGGGTCATTAGTAACAAAAGACGATTTTTTTAAAACAAAATACACAATTATAATGTTAGTCAAGACGTTAATGTACAGAACATGCACTGACGTTATATACGAGTATGACTACATTAAACTCATCAAAATAATATACAAATTTTACCTTCCAATAAAATTATTATTATGTTTCCTATCCACATCGGATATCTTCATTGATATCTTCATTGAGAGAGTAACGCGATCGTTGACCAATGATGCCGCTAGCGTCTATGTAGTCGCTCCGCCCCACGCCGTGACGTAGTTCCGCTTCCACTTCCTGCGAACCGTTGCTCGCTCCCCGCTACTCGCCACCGCCATGTCATTGTTGAGGAGAAGTACCGTCGGCATAAAAGTAGCCTAGTAGCCTGCCAGGAAGGCATTACTCAGATATCCGATGTGGATAGGAAACATAATAATAATTTTATTGGAAGGTAAAATTTGTATATTATGTGTTCCGTACTCCACATCGGATATCTTCATTGAGACCTGTTTATTATCTCCTGGTGGCGAGTTAGCGGGCGCGCAAGCGATAGGGCTACACCTACTGTCATAGAACTCAGAGAAAGAATAAATATGTATACACCATATTGCAACCCATGAAATCACAGTGACTCGTTATAATGTGAATTACAGGAAATTGAGAATTGAAGCTGTAATCTCAGGTTCGAATCTGACGTTAAACTGGTTTAAGAGGATTCTCATTCGAAATCGCATCCGATCCGCAGAATCTCGGCGAGTCATGTTCCCAATTAACATAAGCGAAAATATCGCTAAGTGAATAGCTTTCCAGCCAATTTAGTTATTAAGTACATCGTGGATCGAAAGCAATCGTAGGCGAGGCCGGCTTGGATGAGACTGTGGCTGAAAGAAATAAGCGAAGTGTCCCCTAACATTTTGTGTAATTCTCGCAAGGTGACGTACCCAGATTACCTACTTATACTGGGTCTATACTTTATTCCGGAGCTTCTAAGAGTCCAGTCGGTAAGACACGTTATCTGGTTTAGAGCCGAATTTCGGACACAAAATAATAGCGTTAAAGTTATCTATGTAATTGCCCGGGCTACAGTGTAAGGTCATTGACCCTGCGGCCTGATGCTAACAGCAAAAGTGCGGCAGCTATTCTATCGTACTTCTTCTAACGTACCTAACGTTGTAGGGCTATTTAAATTAGGGCAAGTAGATGTCTCGCGTCCCAAGCTGGTGCTTTGGGAGGCGCTGGTCTCGCTAATAATGGCGTTGGAAGAAGGCATAGTGTCCGATAGTGGTTCATACACAGCACTTGTGAGAGGCTTATGAACGAATAACGTTCTGAAAGCTAACATGGATAATAGAAATAGACGTCTGAGATAGCTCGCTACTTCACTGGATAGAGGTACCTGGCAGTTGATCTTATTTTTGATGCACCATAAAGACCGTTTCTACATTGTGACCGTACATGCAGCCTAGACAAGGGGACGATCTAGGGGCTCCCGTTACTGTTTTCTATACAAACACAGTACCGGAATCGGGAATATCCGGTTCTTCCATATTAGTGAGACAGTGACAGTTGCGTTTCGTTCGCTACGTAGCGTTAGACCTTGGCATGTTATATGCATGCGCCAGTCACGCCAGTAGCGGACGTCACTCCTGATCCCGCCAGCTCGGTGTTGGAGCGTCCTATCTGACAGGAGCTACGCCTCATTCTTAAGGTCGTTGACTCGTAAGGGAGGGCGGTCTGACGTTGTGATTACTAGGACCGCCAGTAAATTGCAAGCTTACCACAGCTACTTTAAGACTCCTTATCACGCCGTCGCAGTACACAGACTAGGCTGGGAGGTGGAGACATCCATGCCAAGTCTCACAGGCAGCTGTCAAAGGTCGTGGTAGCAGTTCAATGAGTCTGTTAAGAAATACCGTGGCACAGTGCGAGGGCTCTCGAAAGCGGAGGCCGGCCAACAAGGCGCCTGTCAGGCGAAGACAGTCTCGGCGGCTGCTGGGCGCAGCTGCCACTCGGGCGCGCAGTGACTTCTTGATAAACCGTCGCCCTCGGGGGTTGTACCGACCTGGCAAGTAGCAAGCAACCAGCGCGACCTGTAGATGATCTGCTGGCATCAGCAGTTTTTGCGACAACCGTAGTAACGGAAGGGATGTAGTGTCGCCGTCGTTTTATGTATATATACTGTACCGGTGCGGTTGTATGTTTACACTTCTGTCGTCAGCGCTGCAGATGCGGCCCGTTAAGGCTTACTCTTCGCTGAGAGGGCCTTACCTCGTACATTGTCTACCAATATTGGAGATTGTAACGGACTGCTTGCATAAGATGAGGAAGAAAGTGGTGCGAGGCTTTCGGCAGCTCCGTGTTGCTGGGGACTGCAAAGGCTTCACCTTCCTCCATGAACTAAAGTTTGCGAATTTGAGACTGAACAGAAGGCATTGAGTCTCATTTCTGCGAGAAACTCTGCAGCAAGGCAGGCCTGTATGTCGCGAAAAAGAAAACTTTCAATCGGTGTGTTGTGCCGCGTGTCCCACGTGATGTCTAGGAGCGTGATGGTCTAATTCGCTTTATCCGAAGAGACACCCTATATCGAGTTAGTATAGGGCATCGAGTTAGTAGCATGCTTTTAAGGAAATCGAACTGATGAAATCAAGTCTAAAATCGATTTTGGCGCTTTGCGTAACAAAACTGTTTCGATAAAGTCGAATACAGACAGATGGAAACTGCTGGAGTCCTCCTGGCCCCTTTCTCTTAGCACCGGAAACTCAAGCTTGTTCAGGCGCAGCGGGTTTATTTGTCCCATTTTGTTTATTATGGCTTTTCGCACGAGTTCGTCTTTGTAAGACGGAACTTAAGCTGGAGAGCGCGAGCAAGCAGAGATAATTATGTGAAGTCTGCAGACCTTTTCGATGCCTTTCACCTCGGTTTCGAGCGGTCGCACAGGGCCTTGTCGCTAGCTGTTCTCCGGTTGGACCACTCCATGGCCTCGAGAAGTCGTAGGAATTTCGAAGCGACACAGCGAAGTCGATCAGCACCTTTATGAAACCCGGGAACACGACGTATTTTCCTCTGAGTATCGACATATCTTACCGCTTTCAACTCCGGGCAGTCGAGCCGCGCTAGGACGGGGCTCTTTACGACGGGGGTCTGCCGTCGCCGGAGGATTCTTTAACCGAAACCAAGAGCTTAGCGGTCTGTTCGTGCTGTACCATACCATACCTATACCTGCACCATAGCTATAGGCGCCTGCGTACCTCAATGGAACCATGTGGACAGGACAAAACTGATACTGTGGCGCCCAGCGAGCAAGGGACGACATCGTCGTAGTTGCAGCATCGGTGGACAGCATCGGCGTGATTGTGGCAACCGCCGCCGCTCGGGAGGCGCCGGTGCGTGAAGCTAGGGGCGCCATCGTGGCGGCCGGCTCGGGGGGGCACCGGTGCCTGAGGCCGGGCGGCTCATGGCGGCCGCCACTGGTTCGGGAAGCGCTGGTGCGTGAGGCGAGGACCCATAGTGGCGACCCGCTCTAGAAGCGTTGTCGCGTGAGGCGGGCGGCTCTATCGTGGCGGCCGCCGCCACCGGCTCGGGAGGCGCCGGTGCGTGCGGCGAGAGGCGCCATCGTGGCGGCCAGCTCGGGAGGCACCGGTGCATGAGGCGGTCGCCGTCTGGCTGGCTGGTCTGGGAGGCACTGCTGTGAGGCGAGAGGCGCCATCGTGGCGGCCAGCTCGAGAGGCGCCAGTGCGCAGGTGGTGGTGCCATCGTGGCGGGCGGCATCATCGTGGCGGGCAGCGCCATTGTGGCAGCCGCCGCCGCCGCGTCGATGCGTAATGCGAGAGGCGCCATCGTGGCGGCCAGCTCGGGGGGCAGGCGGCGTCATCGAGCGGGCGGCGCCATCATGGCGGCCACCGTTGCCAGGCTCAGGTGCGAGAGGCGCCGTCGTGGCGGCCAGCTCGACAGGCGCCGGTGCGCGTGACGGACGTTACCGGCACGGGAGGCGCCGATGGCTAGGCTCGTAGCTGCACGCATCATCACGGCGACGCTGTTGCCCTCGGCGGTGCCATCGTGGTGGCCACCACCGGCGCGTAGGTCACCAGCGACGTCATGACGGCGGCAACCAACGCGGCGATCGTCGCTGTACTCGTAGCATTTCCACTGCTTACACGTAACTTACCTTCCTTCCGCTCGAGCAGTCGGGACGCAGAAGCGGTCCGCCTTCACCTTGGCGCGATCCACCCGCGATGCGCCCGCAGCTGCAGGAGCGGGCGTGTGACGTCTCGCAGAGCCACGCGGATCTCTCGGAGTCCCGCTGGACTGGAAGCGTCCGCACCGCAACTGCAGCAATAGGAGCGGGCGTCTCGCGGACTGGAGGCGTCCGCACCGTGACTGCAGCAACAGGAGCGGGCGTGTGACGTCTCTCGGAGTCCCGCGGACTGGAGGCGTCCGCACCGCGACTGCAGCAACAGGAGCGGGCGTGTGACGTCTCTCGGAGTCCCGCGGACTGGAGGCGTCCGCACCGCGACTGCAGCAACAGGAGCGGGCGTGTGACGTCTCTCGGGGTCCCGCGGACTGGAGGCGTCCGCACCGCGACTGCAGCAACAGGAGCGGGCGTGTGACGTCTCTCGTAGTCCCGCGGACTGGAGGCGTCCGCACCGCGACTGCAGCAACAGGAGCGGGCGTGTGACGTCTTTCGGAGTCCCGCGGACTGGAGGCGTCCGCACCGCGACTGCAGCAACAGGAGCGGGCGTGTGACGTCTCTCCGAGTCCTGCGGACTGGAGGCGTCCACCGTGGCCCGCAGCGGCGCGGTGTCTGGGAGTCACCTTGGACGACAGCAGAAGACGCGGCGCGCGCGGGCGGGGGCGGGCGCCGGGGGACGGGGCGCCCCGGTCGCGCCGCAACTAACAACACGAGGTACTCCCGGGCTACTGCCTGAGAACCCTCCGCGAGTGACGAAGTAACTTCTGAACGCCAATAAAATTAGAATATCTTAAACTGGCTCACCGGATGGTTCGAGACAATCCAAACCTCCTTATCGGCGAAGCGCGGCACCCGGCAGCGGCGCGCGCAGGCCGTCCGCCGCCGCGCCGCCCGGGCGCCGCCGCCGCCGCCGCCGCCGCAGGCACGATGACCGCGCGTTCCCTCTCCGATGCGGAGCGACTTGTTACCACTTGTTAACAAAAACCAGTGACGCACTTCCTACTTCGATCTCGAAAATGCGAGTTAACGGTAACGATTTTAGCAGCATGGAATGTGAAAATTAATTTAGCAAGAAAAAAAAAAAAAAGTGGGTAGAATCGAAAAGCACCGTTCGATGACTTCGATCGCGAGACCGCCAGAAGACTAATAGTGGCGATCTCTGCCGTATCTCACTATTTAATCGACCGAGCTTTGGATCGGAAATGTTAAAGTACCATGCTGCAAAAATATACGCAAAAAATATTTGCGGACCATCGGTCGAGACGGTCGACGAAACAATGTCATGGCGGTGGCGAGTAGCGGGGAGCGAGCAACGGTTCGCAGGAAGTGGAAGCGGAACTACGTCACGGCGTGGGGCGGAGCGACTACATAGACGCTAGCGGCATCATTGGTCAACGATCGCGTTACTCTCTCAATGAAGATATCAATGAAGATATCCGATGTGGAGTACGGAACACATAATAATGGTTAACCAGAAACTAAGGTCAAAGTACATAGTGTTACGTTTCTCCCCGCTCTACCCTACGCATCCAAAATTACTGTCCACCTATGTTCATCACTATATTTTTTGCAAATAAATATATCGTTATCTTTATCAATAAATAAAGTCCTGGCAGGGTGGAAATTTCATTTTGGCGGATTCTTTCTCTCTGCATCTGACTGTACCTACAGCTATTACGGCATTTTTTTGGTAAACTTACGGTTATATGTTCAGACTCTGAATCTATATAGTTAATATTTAAGATATATGGACATATCGGTATCGGCATATTTAAGATATATGGTCCTTGAACTACGTCCAAAGAGAGGTATGGGAATGGGAACTGAGAATGACATCTCGCTTTGTGTGGTAGGGCACAGCACAGCGGATGTCATTCCAGATCTAGAGCAGAGCTCAACCTTACAGAAATCTGCAGCCAAATAACACTAGCACTAGACCCTACTCATAGTGTCCTTCCTGCCGGTGAGTATGGTTGCCAGTTATCAACGAGGGGTGCGGAGTGTTAGACTCGGCAACGCGCATGGAGTTGCAGGCATCCAAAGGCTACGAAGATTGCTTATCGTCAGACGGGCCGTATGCTTGTTTGTCATCGACGAGGTATAAAATTAAATATGCACAGAATATCATTGAACGAAAAACTTTGTTTTATTTTATAGTAAATTAGTATAACACTCGATACATAGGCAATCACAAACCAGGCACCGCAGTGGTTTTGGGCTGTAAGCCTCGTAGGCCAGTATGTATAATGTATATCTCGGCCTCACAAGCCGCAAAAACTCGCTGAGGCTAGACCATAGCCGTTTATTTATTCTTGATTTCATGAAGGTTTGCAGAACAGTACGTAACCGCATTATACATCTATCTTAGACGGACCTCACAGCAACAAAATAGGTGTACCACTGCACGATTTTCAAGTAGTACACGAAATATTTACATAATGTTCCGTATTAATAGGTAATATTTGAAGATCAAAAGTTCTCTAACATAAATACAAGATCACAACATTGTCATCACAGTTCATTGACGTTGACGTACAAAAGTACGTCAAATAGGTATGCAATATTAATACCAGCATAATGAAAATTAATTCCAATCAATAAGTATGAGTCTTCAAACTTTTTTCATTCTAAGCCGGGTTTCAAGGAGCAAATTACTTAAATGATATTGGAATCGTATTGTTTTAAGATAGTTTACTGCGTTTTTCAACCATTATGCCCCAACAAATCAAATCTAAGATGAGACTCGAGCTCCATGTGATGATAATTATTTACCCTGTTTTTTTAAATACTATTTGTCTACTGGTATACTTTTTCGTATATGTATATGACTTAATGTCGAAATAAATGCCAAAATCAACTGTCATTTTAATTAAATTCGCGATACGTGTGCTTTGATCCGAGCCCAGCGGGCATCTGATCAAAGAAGTTGCGTGCACGGAACCGCTGATATCATATTTTCGAACTTATTTAGTGAATGTGAAATTAAAAAAAAAAGTAATCCTGGTAGTCGTTCAAGCATACAATTGCGCGTACATAGAAGCAGTTTTCATATTTCTATCTTTTGTGCACAAATTGTTACGAATCTTTAAAGTCCGTTTTAGACCTATGTTCGTGATCGTTTTCTATCGAGCAAAAGTCAAAAACTTAGGATTCTAATCACTCCACTCACTAGAAAAAGCCCTCAAGTTTGCTAATTGAATGTATGGCAGCCGTATTGTGATCCAAAAAAGAGCTACGGCTTTTAAAAAACTCCGTTTTCTGAACTCACTGCACCTTAAAAGTCGAATAGAAATTGTAAAGTTACAGACCTCGCATCTAAATATATTTGGTCATGATATTTTGAGTTTTATTCACCAGTACTAGAGTTCACTTTTATTAGCGATTTCATGCAATGCATTTCAATGATGTAGCTTTATTGAATTATTTTTAAGTGATATAAAGTTAGAATGTAACTGTGGGATCCTCGTATTTCAACCCGTACAAGATTAGGACATTTAGAACCTTTTTCATGTAATGTCATTGAGTTTTTCTTCATTGATTTAAGTGCCATCTAAATGAGTGGCCATCTAAACGTTACGGTCACGTGATCGCTGTCTCGAGTCTCGAGTAAAACGGGACCCTATTACTAAGACTTCGTTGTCCGTCCGTCCGTCTGTCTGTCACCAGGCTGTATCTCACGAACCGTGATAGCTAGACAGTTGAAATTTTCACAGATGATGTATTTCTGTTGCCGCTATAACAACAAATACTAAAAACAGAATAAAATAAAGATTTAAATGGGGCTCCCATACAACAAACGTGATTTTTGACCAAAGTTAAGCAACGTCGGGAGTGGTCATCGTTTAGGTACCATGTCATCCAAGGTACTTGGATGGGTGACCGTTTTTTTTTGCTTTTTTTTGTTTTTTTTTTGCATTATGGTACGGAACCCTTCGTGCGCGAGTCCGACTCGCACTTGCCCGGTTTTTTCCCCACTTTTCACTTCAAAAATCCGCCTCTATACACTCTATTCTCTCTGTACGTATCTCACCTGTACACGGCCACGTTGACGCCCATACTTGTATCTTCTCGTATTTTCCGGTCAATCTGAAAATAAAAAGGAATGTTTTTTATAGTTTGACGAAGGAATGTCTCGACGACCGGTCTGGCCTAGTGGGTAGTGACCCTGCCTATGAAGCCGGTGGTCCCGGGTTCGAATCCCGGTAAGGGCATTTATTTGTGTGATGAACATAGATATTTGTTCCTGAGTCATGGCTGTTTTCTATGTACTCGTACGTATGTATATCGTCGTCTAGTACCCATAGTGCAAGCTTTGCTTAGTTTGGGGCTAGGTCGATTTGTGTAAGATTGTCCCTAAATATTTATTTTATTATTTTATTTATTTATTTCAATCATAGACAGAGAGAATAATACTATATTTGTCTTCAATAGTACTAGCACCCAAAAGAAAAGGATGAGTATAGTTTTCCTGGTTCTTACTGACTGACAAAATGGACTATATAATTCTTATTATTACTAATTAACTACCGTCCTACTTTTGAGTTATTCTTTGTTATCGTAGGACACGTCTACGCCTCGGCTAGTCTGTGGCCATGAGTAAGCCCATTCATAATAAAAAAAAAATCATCACCGATATTTTTCTTACATTATTTCTCTAATATCTTAGAGGCCTTAGGGCAAATCCGCCACTGGTAATTTCACGATCTTGTGCAAGATGTTTAGTCGGACATCTAATAAGGACGAAGCTGTAGGTAGCTGTAGGTAAATAGAACGAGAAAGCGATATGTAAAGAAACATTTACCTTCTCCCTCTTCTGGTCCTTGGTGAGCGCGCGCGCCTTGTTCGCGTCGAGATGAGTTTTCTGCCGCTTGGCGATTTGCTCGCGGACTTTCGCCTCTATCGCCGTGGGATCCTGCACCGCCTCGGTGCCCAGAGCTCGCATCAGGTTGGATATCCTGCAAATAATTATTCATTTAATAATAAACCTTCAGTATTAATAACAAAACTTCCGTGAGAACGAAAACTTCCGTTAAGAACGGGTCACTCACGTATTTTAAGTCGAAAACGCTCGACATGTTTCACTCCGTACCGAGGAGTGTCATCAGGAGCTTGCGTTTACGGTGACGGACCGGCGCAGAAATACGTGAGTGACCCGTTCTTAAGATGTTTAACCTTCAATATCCTGAATAAATAATAGTACTAGGTACAGAAGACTCACTCTCTAACAAAACGCGTCTGTTACAATCAGGACAGATATGGCCGCTAGGTGGCGACAGAGCCACGTGCGGCCTATGGCTAGCCACCAAGATTGGTGTGGGACGGATGTACTTGTAGCTCCTGTAGCAAAGCGACGAAATCACGGAGTGAGCCACGCCTGATCCTGGTTCGTTTTCCATTTATTTCGTATGAGTTCTAAGTAGGTATTTAACAGGTAATTGCAGTTCAAATACTATAACCTAACCTACAAAAATGTAACTCAGCAAATGTAATAAATAAATAATTAAACGGCTACCTAGCCTAGTCGGTAGTGACCCTGCCTACGAAGCAGATCCCGGGTTCGAATCCTGGTAAGGGCATTTATTGGTGTGTTCATCACAAATATTTGTTCCTGAGTAATCGCTCAGTTAATCGCTCAGTGAAGCGTTTTGCGCATCTCTAGATCTAATCTTCTTCTCTTCTGTTTTTCGTAGGTAAATACACGCACATAACTAATTCATACATACTCACATACATACACACATATCTTCACATAAACACTTTCACTTACTAAGACCTTTTTAACCGACTTAAGTCTTCTTGTACTCAGTTGGATTAGTCATCTAATAAAAATTCTTATTTTTAATTTTAATGTAGTAGCTTTAATAATAATAATTTTTTTGACGACCGGTCTGGCCTAGTGGGTAGTGACCCTGCCTGCGAAGCCGATGGTCCTGGGTTCGAATCCCAGTAAGGGCATTTATTTGTATGATGATACAGATATTTGTTCCTGAGTCATGGGTGTTTTCTATGTATTTAAGTATTTGTATATTATATATATCGTTGTCTGAGTACCTACCACACAAGCCTTCTTGAGCTTACTGTGGGACTTAGTCAATCTGTGTAAGAATGTCCTATAATATTTATATTTATTTATTTATTTATAAATAATTTGTATTTCGCTTACTATCATACTATCATATTTCGCACACACAGTGCGCAGAGGCGACGAAAGTTTGGAAAAACTGATGGTGATTGGACACACCGAAGGCAGGAGATCACGCGGTCGTTCACCAATAAGATGGACCGATCAAGTTAAAGACTCGTCATCCTCTGCTTTCTACACGGTCGTCAGAGACGCGTTGGACAGAAACCGGTGGAGACAGATCCGCTCCAGATGCAACCCTGATACTGACCACGATCCTCAGACATGAAGGACCGACCAAAGAGAGAGAGGTATTTCGCTTAGATCCCCACGTCACAGGCTGCGCCTAATGTGGGGATCACCGTACTGCCCGTCTGTAACATCCAAGCTATGAAATATGTTTTGAATTTGAATAGTACTGACCTGAGCTTGGGCTCCGGCGGGGCCTCGAGGCCGAGCCGGACCCGCTCCTGCTCCTCCTTCCAGGCCTCCCTGCGGGACTGCCGCCGCAACTTCTTCCTCTCCTTCTTCGTGAGGAACACCGGCATGTATGTCGGCTTGAGAGGCTCCGCTGTCAACAAAAAATATATAAATGAATAAATTTTCATATCGTTTGATCATATTTTCAAGGAGAAATGTAGCCACTGTAAATTTACTGCCATCTTTCGACAGAACATAAAACTGTTAGAACGCCATTTGCCTTTGATCCTTATTCTTTCACTGATATGTGTTGACTTATTAAATATTAATATTAATTCCATCTACTCGACTGTAGGCCAAAGGTATGGTGCAATGTTTTCAAGCGATGGCGCCATAACCTTCAGCCTATGCTCGAGTAGATGGCGTTAATATTAATATTTAACAAGTTAACACATATCAGTTAAAGAATAAGGATCAAAGTCAAATGGCGTTCTAACATGTGCTATGACAGAGCCAAATGGCGGAAGCATATTCAGGGGGCCGACCCAAATGAAATGGGAAGAGGCACGGAGAAAGAAAGATTTTGTAGTACTACGGTGGCAAATAAGGTACGGTCAGTAGACACTCCTGACTTCGGGCAAACTCGGCTCCGATCGGCTCAGCATTGCTCCGAGCAATTATTAGCGTTGGCACAACTTCACGTCCCTTTGCCTGCACGACCACAGATAATTACTTGAATTTTGACAACCCTAAATAGCCGAAAGGGATAGTGCCTTAAAAAGGGAAATCATGATTAGACCCTGAATCGCTGTCAAACTTCGGTTTATAGGAATGGATGATGTATGGATATGGAGTCGCGCGCGAGAACGCAGCTCATGCTAGACCGACAGGAGTGTTACATGCGCGTTGCTGACCCTACTTTATGTACAGAGATAATTGGAAATAAGAGACTTATTTTCAATTATCCTGTATATTTGCAAGTTGCAACTAGATTCTTAGTAAAATCAGGCGTGGTTCACTCCGCGATTTCGTCGCTTTGTTACAGGTAGCTAAAAGTACATCCGTTCCACCCCAATTTTGAGGAAAGCCATAAGCCGCGCGTGGCGCTGTCGCCCCCTAGCGGCCATATCTGTGCTGATCGTAACAGACGCGTTTTGGCCGTTTTGTTAGAGAGTGAGTCTTCTGTACCTAGTACTATTATTTATGCTGTGGTAAAATAATGATTTCTGTTGTTTTATAAGAAACTTTATTAATATTAAATTGGGTATGTCAATTTATTTACATATGCTAGTCTTCTAATTAGAAACCTCATTAAAATTAATTGAAATCCAGGAAAATAAGGGGTTTGTTGTGGCGACTTCCGGTACAGTCACCTGCAATAATATGTTACACGACAAAGGCCGCACAAATATCTGGCACGGTCTTATTTGTAGGGCCATAGCGTGTCACATATTTATATTATATGTATTTATATTTTTACATATTTATATTATAAGCGGCTTTCGAAGAGTAACATATTATTGCAGATGATTGTTCACTCCACTGTAGACCTGTAGACCACACTGTAGACCTCAAATGTACTGATTTTTAGGGTTCCGTACCCAAAGGGTAAAGGGACCCTATTACTAAGACTTCGCCGTCCGTCCGTCCGTCCGTCCGTCCGTCACCAGGCTGTATCTCACGAACCGTGATAGCTAGACAGTTGAAATTTTCACAGATGATGTATTTCTGTTGCCGCTATAACAACAAATACTAAAAACAGAATAAAATAAAGATTTAAATGGGGCTCCCATACAACGTGATTTTTGACCAAAGTTAAGCAACGTCGGGAGTGGTCAGTACTTGGATGGGTGACCGTTTTTTTTTTGTTTTTTTTTGCATTATGGTACGGAACCCTTCGTGCGCGAGTCCGACTCGCACTTGCCCGGTTTTTTATGTACTGTGTTACATCTACAGTACAGTCAGCAGCAGAAGTTGCTAACGGGCGAGGTGTTCAAAATTACCATGACACGCTCTTATTCTCTTAACAATAAAGTCGAGTCAAGATCATTTTGAACACCTGGCCCGCTTAGCAACTTCTGCTACTGACTGTACTACAGATAAATGGTACTAAAATCACATATTTTCTTTCCATTGCATGACAAAATCGTTAAACCAGGAAACATACGTAAACAACGATATTCCTAGTATTGGATTACCAATAAAAACCGAACACCGACGTAGTACACGCATCACACACAGTATAACAACTTGGTACAGTCAGAATCAGAATCGAAAGAGGATAAATGAGGGTTTCTTTTATTTTTTTCCTTTTTTTCTACATTGTGACCTTTTTTGCCACTTTTGTATTAATAAATTTGTATTTCTAGTCAGGATCGAGCCCTTTTCATCCTTATAGGAGAAAAAATGTGTTCTAAAATTTCCATACATTTTTGGAACTTTCCATTTTGTTACCGCCATACAAAGTATATGAAGAAATGGTAACACAATAGGAAAAATACTCTGGGACATTTTTTACACGACTGCCCAAACAAAAAGAGTGTATTGTGTTCAACGTTCATGTTTCTATGTATATATTTATTTATCCCTTTAGGATCGAAAGAATTCGTGATTCTAAGTAGAAATAACACAAAAATGGCTAAAAAGGTTACAATATGAAAAAAATGGCAAAAAATAAAAGAAACACTGAAATATATACAGTATACACACCTTTGTTACCCCAGGAATATGGATGTGGTCTGATATATTTGGCCCCTTGGGCAGTCGCTATCTATTTGAAACTCTATATGCGGATCGGCAAAAGGTGGTTTTTCTGAGGTACAATTGTAACTTTTACTTACGTACATACGTGTACGTACTTTATTAAAACGAAACCAAAAAATCTTTAAAATCAGATAAATGTCACTTAAGTTTTAAAAGGACATTTTCGAGAAAACGCGTACCATTCGAGTTAATTAATAATATTATTAAAAATAACGTGCGTGTCCATTTTCTTAGTTTTATATAGGTTTTTAATTTTATTTTGTATAGATCATTACAAGATTGGTCACAATTATTTTATGAAAAAGTCAGAGCACAACGTTTTTAACAAAAAAACTGCTGATTCCAAGTACATAAAACTCAAAAATTATACTCATACGAAAATACATAAAAGGTACACGTTTTTCATAAAACTTCCAGAATCATCTTTAAAAAAGTCATAGTACTGGCAATAATTATACCGTGCCTCAGCCTCACAATGAATCACTGATAACTGAAGTCCAAACAATTCATTTACGTATCACACGCGAAATGGTTCGCACCTGCATTATATACTAACATTACTTTCAAGAAAACAGTGTGAAAACTACATTTAAAACGTCATCGATCGAGATTTGTCATTGTGAAATGGTTGAAGAATAAATAAAATTAATTAGATAAAGTATAAGTGCAAAAACTACATTTAATTACAGCAGACTAAGTTTCATTTTAAGAAGGCGTAAGAAACAAATAAACCGAACTATAAAATAAAAAGTGAAATTGTAGTCATAGTAAAAACGGTTATTAACAAGATAGTGTGATTATACTATATTATAAACATAAAAGTGAAGATTTAGAAGTGAAGAAGTGAAACCCAATGATAAAAACAATAATATTGGACTAAACAGTGAAAATATTAAAAGTGTACACTTAGTGCATGATCTTCAAACTCGGAGCTGTATTATCAAAGGTTAAAAGTCAAGAATCATTGATGTGATAAGTGCTGTTAAAACGAACTTGAATTCTATATAAAGTTTTAAATTTGAAGCTAGATTAAAAGACATTGAAATACGCATACTTAAAAACAAGACAAAATTCTTCATTGATAATAACGACGTCGCAACAAAGTTTACCTTAGCTAATTAACGATAAAATGACAGAAGATATAGTTAAATATATACAGCAGACGAAGATATAGCAAACAGCGAGGCTAATAGTTGATAGATCGTCACAGCAATTAGAAAAGGGCAATAAAATATTGATGAGAAAGAAAAGCGGGAAAACCTCGGAACTGAAAATAACAAGATGGCTAAAAATTACTCAGATGTTGACTAAGAAAAATGGGAAATAACAATTAACATTGAGGATACAAGTATAGTAATTTGAACAGTCAACCTTCAAGAATTAGTTGCGAAAGAAATTGCTTTAACACAAGTTACATGCAATATTAACAACAACAAAATAGTGACACTAGAAAGCCATCTACTTAGTACATCATTAGAAGTTGATTTAACTGCAGTAGTGGGAGATCTAACAAAGAAGTGCCTACAAAGAAAGAAGAATACTGATACTGGTAACATTAACAAAAGACATATTAGTTGAAAATGTACACAATACCAGTTTATTTGCTGGTAGGGATAATAAACTTATTTGCCAAAAAGAATAATTATAACATAAAGATAGACGATGATCCAGATTTCCAAATAAGAGTGAAAAGAGACGTAGGAACGGTTATCGGTGATACACATGATAGAGAGCATATTTTAAATATGTTGAAAAAACATAGAATAGAAAGAATGAAACGGGAATCAGCTAAATATAATTTTGATCAATTAAATATGCCGTATACTAATGGAAATCCACAAATTGTAGCAAATTATAGTCATGACGGTAAAGATTTTAATCCGTATGCAACTGACCATAGTTATGATAAAACTGTCAGCCCAATAGTTAAAAGGAGCGATCCCTATTCTTACAATAAACCTACTTCTAATTATGACCCGTTTTACAATGTAAAAAGTAGTAATGTCAATACTAATTACGGTTATAACAACCATAATTTAAATGCTGGCAATAATAATTATAACCCAACTAGTGGTTATAATACCAATAATTATCCAAATAATAATGGTTATTATAACAATAATCCAAATACCGGCAATTATAATAATAATAATGGCTTTTATAATACGCCTAACAAAAACGCACAATATAACAATAATATCCAGCTATCCTATCCAAATAGCTACAGTAATAATGCTAATAACGCAAATTATAATAGCAATAATGATTACACCATCAATAATCAAAAGATTGAATCAAATATCCAGAAAATTGCCCCGAAAAATCGTAATAATGATAACAAAAATGATAAAACAGAAGCAACGACAGAAACATCAACAATTACAATTTTGGAAAGTTATATATTTGGGTTTGGTAATAAGTGTCCTGTGGGCACGGTCAAAATAGGCAGGAGGTGTATGAAGGAAGAAGATTTAGAGTAGTATTATATTGTAATAGACGCAAGTACAAATAAACTGAACCCTACTGCTTGCTTTTAGGGTTCCGTAGTTAAAGGAATACAATTGCTAAACGCTTTACTAAAGTTTACAGTACAGTAGTTACAGTAACAAATATGATATATTTATATAGTCCTCCACATCGATTTCGATGACGGCGACCTCAGCAATCAAGGGTTTTTCCTCTTATGAGCTCTTATGTGGCTGGCCAGGCCAAACTTGCTCTTAAAAACTCTGTCACATTCACGGCAGTAGAGTTGACCGGCTGTGTTGTACGTATACACGTAGGAGGGCTTAGGCCTTTCCTTGCGTAATTGGCGTTTTACGTCTAGTGTCGCGAGGCGGTTTTCCTCAAACGACTTAATGGATTCAAAGATGGTAGACCGCCAAGATGACCGCTTTGCAGCGAGCTCCTCCCAATGTGCAGGATCGATGGCACACGCGTTTAGGTGACGCAACAAACATAAGTACAGTAACAAATATAAGAGCCTCGGTAGAGAGTACCATTTGGAGTTGAAACTCTAGGCCCATGGGGTCCCAGCGCGCACAAGTTGTTCGAAGAAATCGCGAAGCGTCTGGTTGACGTAATAATAACTGGTCACCGAAGAGCTAATGCCTCAAGGATTGGCCCTTTAGATTTAAGCTAATTATTAATTTCTTTTAGTGATACCACTGTAGTGTATATATCTTGTTTGTAAATAAATGCTTTTCAAAACTAACTATAGTTAATTTAATACAAAATAAATAAATAGCAGTGTTTAGTGTATAAGTAAAGAAATATAGCAGTTTTTAGTGTATAGTAAAGAAATATAGTGTTTTATAAATAAATATTATATTTGTTTCTAAATCTGTTCGATTTTTATTATTCTCTACGAACATAATGTGGCTTTCCATCAGAGAAGGGTTCTTATGCTTGTCTCACTCGCTCCTCGCTCGTCACGCTCGGCCGGCTCATTCAAAACATGAGTGGGAAAGAGCGCGCAAGGAACACTGAGATAGATGAGCGACTGAGCGAGTTAAATCATCAGTGAGTTGAAGAATTGGCGAGTTCATCAAAATATATAGTTCATTTAAATCACTCACTCGTAAACGAGACATGTCTAATATAGATGGTCAAGCAAATCTTGTCAGTAAAAAAAGGCGCAAAATTCAAATTTTCTATGAGTCGATATCCCTTCGCGCCTACATTTTTCAAAAATAGCCGCCTTTTTCTACTGACAAGATCTGCTTGACCAAGTATAGGTAGAGAGAACGTATGATAACATTGATAACCCTGACGTACGTCGTGTGTATCTCATTTTGAATATTTCAGTCGCTTAGCTACTTCTGCTGTGTACCAGTGTGTACCAGACCAAAATAAATAAAATCGAATTATTTACGACGTCTGAGGCGATAACAAGTTTCATACATAATACTACTTATGTATGTACAAATATTCAATTAACTGTGTACCTTATGTGTTTGAAATAAGGTTGAAATTGTCAGTTAAATATGAACGATGATGGCCAGAACCAGTTCTTCAAAACGCATATCGTGTTGCCTCAATTATGAAAAGCATAATGTATCTTTGGACTTTATATTCATAGCAAAGGGCTTGTGCACAAATCACGCGAAGCTCGATAGGGGGCGTGGGGGTCACGAAAAAATTATAAGTGAATTTTTCTATAGTGAACGAAACTAAGAAAAAAACCGGGCAAGTGCGAGTCGGACTCGCGCACGAAGGGTTCCGTACCATAATGCAAAAAAAAAAAAACAAATAAAAAAGCAAAAAAGAAAACGGTCACCCATCCAAGTACTGACCACTCCCGACGTTGCTTAACTTTGGTCATAAATCACGTTTGTTGTATGGGAGCCCCATTTAAATCTTTATTTTATTCTGTTTTTAGTATTTGTTGTTATAGCGGCAACAGAAATACATCATCTGTGAAAATTTCAACTGTCTAGCTATCACGGTTCGTGAGATACAGCCTGGTGACAGACGGACGGACGGACGGACGGACGGACGGACAGCGAAGTCTTAGTAATAGGGTCCCGTTTTACCCTTTGGGTACGGAACCCTAATAATAGGGTCCCGTTTTACCCTTTGGGTACGGAACCCTAAAAATACCTTCCACATGAGTAGATACTGTTTCTCGTTTTCGTTAAACATAAATCTTCACTTCGCACTTCAAAATAGCGAATCTATTTTACGAAATTTCACCAACAATCAATCTCACCAAACATCACCAATGGGGGGCGTCAAAAAGTAGCCGAAAACACCTCGCGTGATTTATGCACAACCCCAAATATATGTGATCAAAGCTCTTGGTTGCCATCTTGAAATGCACTCAGAATATATTGTCACTACCTAATAATGTTTATATAAATTATAGGCCAGAGATCTATTTTATGCGTGAAATCCGAATATGTCAAGGTATTAAATAACGACGCGGACAAAGTGTCAGAAATATGTATACACAGTATACATATCCCTATACAGTATTACGGCAGTGTGTAATATTTTTGGCATTTTGTCCGTATCGATATTAAATACCTTTACTGCACATTTGTTATGGATCACGAGATCATATAATATTGGTTAGTGGGTATGCTCTGAAACGGTCCGTCTACTCTTGATAATACTACTGAAGAATTCAGATGAAAATAATATAATATTGACTAGATATTTAGTTCACCGTCCCTCTCGCAGTATGTGAGTGTAAACGAAATACGATAAATTAATAAGCTATCAATAACATATTTTAAGATTCAGAATGCTTGTGATAACAGGCTGTGTAATGAACTCATTTATTATATAATAAGTGTTATAAAATTAATATAAAACAAAAAATAACTACAATTAAAAAACAAAAACTAAAAAATTAAAAATACCTATCAAAATTATGCGCCCTTGGTAGGGTGCCCATCACGCAGGCAGCGTTCCCGCGTTGGATTGCTATGGCCAATCTTTGTACGAGAAAGCCGCCTGCGCGAGGGTCACCTGTGGCCTGCCTTAGGTGTTTGCTGAGCGCCTTGTGGAGCCCCCGAGCCCCCCTACCCCCTACCCCACAGACCTAGTGTCTCGACGCCAATAACAGGTTTATCTATTTATGTACCATTTATAATATATTCGTTACCGAGCACACTTGTTGTTGTATTATCTATTTATACTGTTTATTATACCGATAATAATTTAATAATTAATGTGTGTTCATTATAAACTTGTAATCGCTACAGTACAAGTGGTATAAGTTATTAAAATCAGTGAAGACAAAAGTGGTTAAAATACGGACAATTTTTAAAACTGAAGTGCTCGGGTAGAATAAAATAAGTGATATAAGTATATACCGCGTGTGGCCTGTAATATGAGCAAAAAATTAAACTGTAGGCTGTACTCCTCATACTGACCAACATTTGTTCAGCGACTTTTAAAAATAACTTGTGGTTTGATTTTTAATAAACTTTAAAGTTTATTCTAAGACGCAATGTATTGCGAATTTTGTTATGTTTAAGGCGTGACAAGCAGCGTCAATCACAATGATATGGCGTGGCGATGGCGTCCATTGAAGATAATATTTATTTTGTATGAAAAATAGGGAATCTAAATACTTCATAGACTTCATTGTTTTTAAAAGTTGTTGAACAAAAGTGTCACCGTTTGAGGAGTACAATCTATGTTTTAATTATTTGCTCGTGTTACAGGCCACACCCGGTATAGAAAGACTAATCAACAATTATATAACAAGAAAGTATTAAATGGTTATCAGTGAAGATTTTAATGAAATAAATATGGACTTTTAAACTTTTTAACTTTGACAGTGTGAAATTTTCTTGTTAAAATATTATACTAAAGATGAAGATATATAAAACTAGCGAAAGAAGACAAGAGTGAATAATATTTAAATTCCTAAAGATAAACAGGAAAAAGCGAAGTAAAACAATATGTTATTCGTTATGGCATTACTAATGTGTATACTAAATGTGCTGGGAGAGCCAATTAATGAAGAAAAACATAATAATACCAAGTCTGCAATTAATATACAAGGTAAATTCTCACATCGCCAAGAACGAGACCTTATTATCTACGCAATAAA
Source organism: Cydia fagiglandana (assembly GCF_963556715.1). Taxonomy (NCBI): domain Eukaryota; kingdom Metazoa; phylum Arthropoda; class Insecta; order Lepidoptera; family Tortricidae; genus Cydia; species Cydia fagiglandana. The sequence goes on from NC_085955.1 coordinate 9,820,050, forward strand.
CGACCAAGGATTGAATTCTAATAAAAATAATCTGAATTATGTAAATAATAATGCCGGATACAACACTTACGACTCGAATTCTGATGCTAATAATGAAAATTATGCGCGCAATAATCGGTATTCTGCAGTGAAGCCGAAAATAAGAAATTATAGGAACGCCGAACCTGAAAATACTACGGTCGAAAGTTTTATATTGGGGGGGATAAGAAAATGCCCCAAAGGCAAAGTGAGGGTGGGTTTGAAGTGTTACTGGCCAGAAGAGGCACCCGAGTAAATGTGTTAAGTTTAAGAGCATCTATCATGCTTATACAGGGTTACTTTTTTACCAGTACAATAAATCAACATACGTAATTGTTGCCAAAAATAAAAAATACCAGCATTCTTTGTTACTACTATTTGGGAACAAAAAAACAAAAATACCAATGCCCGAACTTATCCGCTAAAGTACTAGAAAATGTGGATGCCTTACGCATCAATTAGCAAACGCACGAACTGGCAACTGTTTGTTTACGTCATCGCGCGCGATTTCATACCGTTGACACCTTGTAATTAGTGCAACCAGAAGTTACTAAATTGGTGAAGGATAAATTAATTGATGCGAAAAAAAAAAAATGTGTGCAATGTGATCTATTATCGATACCAATGATGTGGTAAAATTTATTGTACCGGTAAAAAAGTAACCCTATATATGTATGGTGAGCTCTGCAGAGATAGCTGACCCCCCTGCATTGAAATTTGTTTTGAAACTATCTCTGCAGCTGACTGAAATAGGTTACAATAACCTAATAATAATAGGATAGGGTAGGGTTTAATAGGGAATTAAATATACGATAAACCGTTAAAGGGTTCCGTACACAAATTATCCCTAAGGGTACCCGGTCGATACCCATGGCGCTTCAGCTGTATGTTTGTCTGCCTGTCGGTGGCTGTCCCCATGAACCGTAACTAGGCTGACATTTTCTTGGTGCATATCTACATATATTTCTACCGGTACTGCAGCAAATAATAAAATAAATAATACAAGGTATATAACAACCCTTATTTTTTCAAACAATAAAAGAGCGTTTCTTTTATTTTTTGCCATTGTTATATATTGTGACCTTTTTGCCACTTTTGTGTTATTTCTAGTCAGGATCGCGAGCCCTTTTCATCCTTATAGGAGAAAAAAAGTGTCCTAAAATGTCCATATCCATACACTTTTCAAACTTTCCTTTTTGTTACCGCCATACTAAGTGTATGGAGAAGTGGTAACACAATAGGAAAAAAACTCTGGGACATTTTTTTATCGAAAGAGCTCGTGATTCTGATTAGAAATAACACAAAAGTGGCAAAAAGGGTCACAATAAATAAAAACCGGGCAAGTGCGAGTCGGACTCGCGCACGAAGGGTTTCGTACCATAATGCAAAAAAAAAAACAAAAAAAAAGCAAAACAAAAAACGGTCACCCATCCAAGTACCGACCACTCCCGACGTTGCTTAACTTTGGTCAAAAATCACGTCTGTTGTATGGGAGCCCCATTTAAATCTTTATTTTATTCTGTTTTTAGTATTTGTTGTTATAGCGGCAACAGAAATACATCATCTGTGAAAATTTCAACTGTCTAGCTATCACGGTTCGTGAGATACAGCCTGGTGACAGACTGATGGACGGACGGACGGACGGACGGACAGCGAAGTCTTAGTAATAGGGTCCCGTTTTACCCTTTGGGTACGGAACCCTAAAAATGGCAAATAAAAAGAAACGCTCAAATACCTCATTATCCTTATTGGAGCTCAACCCGCACCAAACCAGTTTTCTGCACATATCATCTATAGTTCGTTTTTTTTAGCATTAGAAATAAGGTAAACAATCTTGATGTGTCTTTTAATTGAAAAACACATTTTAAAAATAAGTTACGGCAAATATGTAACAATTATGAATCTAATACGATCATTTATATCCATCTCCTTTCATAAGTAATAGTTATTGATTTTTAAAAACCGTTTTTCAATTAAAAGACATGTCAAGATCGCTTACCTTCTTTTAAGTTCTTTCTAATGCTAAAAAAAACGAACTATAGGTATGTAATTATAGTATTTTACACTGGCCAGAACCAGTTCACTAATGACATTCCCAAGATGACATCATCTCTCGTATCTTCAAAAAGTGCTTCTATGAGTAAAAAAAACAACTCCGGGAGTGCCGACAGAAGTGAAAACTCAATGACTAGTTCAAAATGTCTGCAGCACTATGTATAATTGACCCATCCTCCTTTCTATTGAAAAACTTTAGTTCCGAAATTGCTGGTCAGTGAGCTTGTTTAAAATTCGAATAGAAATTGTAAAGTTACCTTGCAGACCTCGCATCTAAATATATTTGGTCATGATATTTTGAGTTTTATTCACCAGTACTAGAGTTCGCTTCTATTAGCGATTTCATCAAGATGTAGCTTTATTGAATTATATTTGAGTGATATAAAGTTAGTGTAACTGTGAGATCCTCGTATTTCAACCCGTACAAGATTAGAACCTTTTTCATGTAATGTCATTGAGTTTTTGTTTATTGATTTAAAATGCCATCTAAACGTTACGGTCACGCTGGTCGCTGTCTCGAGTTTATCATTTTTTTCCCCACCTCAAAAAGTGCCCAGCGCCGCTAAAGAAGTTTTCACTTCAAAAAGGAATGAAATTCGTGTTTCTATAAACTGTTAATAATGCTATTCAAAATTACCTACTAAACTAAAATCAATAATTAATAAATATCAAATGACATTGGCCGTACCATCATGACCATCTTGTACGCTTTAGCTAAAAAGGATTTTTTTGGAAATGACATCATTTTTTGTATGGAGATAAACAAGGTGAGCGTGGGTCAACAGATAAGACTATAAGCATTAAAATAGCAGTTATTATCAAGTCATACTTCTACATGTACACACTTATTAACAAACATATTGTACCAAGAAATTACGTGAAGAAACAACAAGTGAAATGATTCGTATAATATTAGTTATTTGTGGTGTTTGTGCCTTAGGAGGACAAGGTACGGAAAAAACAGATATAATCAAAAATTATAAGCGTAATAATATCAATGAAATTGCAATAACTGATATTCCGAAGCCACCTTTCAGTCTCGAAGGCAATAATGCAAATGATTGGGATTCTGATGTTAATAATAAAAATTATGCGCGCAATAATGTCATTTATTATAAAATTATGAAGCCAATAATAAGACATTATAGGAACACTGATGTTACAACTGGCACGGAAGCCGCTGTTGTGTTTGGATTATCTCAATGTCCAAAGGGCAGGGTAAGAGTGGGGTTAAAATGTTATAAAGAAAGTGAAGTGCCAGAATAATATTATTATAAAAATTCGAAATTCTCTATAATTATATTTAAACCCAGATTGGACAATTAATGCGTAAAAGAATAAAGTTTAAACCAGTTCACAAACCGAATATAACAAAAGATATATTTTGTGCTAGAGAATCACTGGAAAATGGAAATCCCTTCTGAGAGCCAGGAGGAACCAGGCTAAAAGGGTGTCTTAAGCGAGAAAGCGTAATTGCCGGATAAAAAATTTATGTAAAGAAGTTGAATTGATCAATGTAAAAAGGTGTATTACACGAAAATCGTATTAAACGTGAAACAGGTCCTCATGTATCAGGATTTTCCAAAATGCTATGAAAAGAAATATAAAATTTGATACCCGAGTGATAGGAAGAGAATACATAGCTTATGGACGCTTGCTCCAGGGATATCACACTTTAGGGTATGCTGTTTTACAGCTTGAGAAAAAGGCGCCGTCTTCAAATGTTATTTTATTAATATACATATCTGATTGATATAATCGACACAATAAAGCAATTATTATTGAACTCGTGTTTTTACTTATAATTCTATAATATTATGAAGTATACAGAACTGCACCCAATCATAGAGAAATAATAAGCATAGAGTGCTCACTAATATTTTCGTAGTCAACATCTAACGTCAAGTTAGGCCACCAAATGAAGGAAAAACCGGGCAAGTGCGAGTCGGACTCGCGCACGAAGGGTTCCGTACCATAATGCAAAAAAAAAACAAAAAAAAGCAAAAAAAAAACGGTCACCAATCCAAGTACTGACCACTCCCGACGTTGCTTAACTTTGGTCAAAAATCACGTTTGTTGTATGGGAGCCCCTTTTAAATCTTTATTTTATTCTGTTTTTAGTATTTGTTGTTATAGCGGCAACAGAAATACATCATCTGTGAAAATTTCAACTGTCTAGCTATCACGGTTCGTGAGATACAGCCTGGTGACAGACGGACGGACGGACGGACGGACGGACGGACAGCGAAGTCTTAGTAATAGGGTCCCGTTTTACCCTTTGGGTACGGAACCCTAAAACAAAAACCGGGCAAGTGCGAGTCGGACTCGCGCACGAAGGGTTCCGTACCATAATGCAAAAAAAAAAAAACAAAAAAAGCAAAAAGAAAACGGTCACCCATCCAAGTACTGACCCCTCCCGACGTTGCTTAACTTTGGTCAAAAATCACGTTTGTTGTATGAGAGCCCCATTTAAATCTTTATTTTATTCTGTTTTTAGTATTTGTTGTTATAGCGGCAACAGAAATACATCATCTGTGAAAATTTAGACTGTCTAGCTATCACGGTTCGTGAGATACAGCCTGGTGACAGACGGACGGACAGCGAAGTCTTAGTAATAGGGTCCCGTTTTACCCTTTGGGTACGGAACCCTAAAAACGGGGGAAATATGTGTAGTCGCGTATTTTGGCATAGTTGTGGGGAATGGTGTATTCAACAACATACTACAAGTACCGAAGGGGTGAAGCTAAATGTTAGGGGAGGGGGGGAGTTAAGGTTCTTTTTTATAGTTTTCCGTAAATAAGTCTTAAACGGTAGCCCACAGCAATAAAATATATTTTACGTAAATAATCTATTTAAGATTTCTTATAAAGTGCTACTTTTTTCGCTAGCATCATTATTAAAAAATATATTATATACCTAGAGTTTATTTTCTCCCTTTAATATCGTTTTTAGGGTTCCGTACCCAAAGGGTAAAACGGGACCCTATTACTAAGACTCTGCTGTCTGCCCGTCCGTCCGTCTGTCACCAAGCTGTATCTCACGAACCGTGATAGCTAGACAGTTGAAATTTTCACAGATGATGCATTTCTGTTGCCGCTATAACAACAAATACTAAAAACAGAATAAAATAAAGATTTAAGTGGGGCTCCCATACAACAAACGTGATTTTTGACCGAAGTTAAGCAACGTCGGGCGGGGTCAGTACTTGGATGGGTGACCGTTTTTTTTTTTGCCTTTTTTTGCATTATGGTATGGAACCCTTCGTGCGCAAGTCCGACTATACCTCGTTTTTTTTAGCATTAGAAAAAAGGTAAACAATCTTGATGTGTCTTTTAATTGAAAAACACATTTTAAAAATAAGTTACGGCAAATATGTAACAATTATGAATCTAATACGATCATTTATATTCTTCTGCTTTCATAAGTAATAGTTTTTAGTTTTTAAAAATCGTTTTTCAATTAAAAGACATGCCAAGATCGCTTACCTTCTTGCAAGTTCTTTCTAATGCTAAAAAAAACGAACTATAGCACTTGCCCGGTTTTTCATATTGATCCTAGCGAAAAAGTTTGAATAATCTTTCTAATAAGTCTTTTAAAAGCTAAATGTATGGTACTCACTTGGCGGCCTCAGCCTCTGCGGGTGCTCCACCAGGTTGGTGACGGCCTGCACGTTCAGGTTCCTCACGATGTCGTCTTCCCCCGTGTTGCACTCCGTCACCCGGTGCTGGCTCTGCTCTGCACTGGTCGCACACTGTGCCTCTCGCTCTTCCGGCGTCATGAGGATCACGCTGTCCCACCTGGCAAAAAATATTTGACTAAAATTAACTTTACAGTGCAGTGGTGGCCGAGTGGATATGACGTCTGACTTTCAATCCGGAGGTCGTGGGTTCAAATCCTGGCTCGTACCAATGAGTTTTTCGGGACTTATGTACGAAATATCATTTGATATTTACCACTAGCTTTTCGGTGAAGGAAAAACATCGTGAGGAAACCTGCATACATCTGCGAAGAAATTCAAAGATGTATGTGAATGTGAAGTGCTCAGCAGTGGGACGTATATAGGCTGAAATGATGATGATGATGAACTTTACAGTACGTATGGTGATACTTTACCACACTAGTGCGATGATTAGCATATTACATGACTATGTCGAAAATTTAAAGGGCCATAGGTAATGTAAAACTTTGTATGATACATGTGCGAATACCCTCCTGTGCGAATGCCTTTTTTTCGCACTTGTATAGTAATGTACTAATACGCTACATAATTGTTTAGTGATGGGCTGTGGAAACATTCCCGCTACCAGTAAGTTTCCATTTGGGAATATTACTAGTAAGTTACCAATGTTACCAGTAACATTCCCAAAAGGTGGTAACATACGAAACTGATGATAGTAATGATTTCTATGAGATAAAATAAGGTTAAAAAGTTATTATCATAGTACAACGAGTTATGTAGGTACATAAATATGTCTTTCTCTTTCACACTTGGCATCTGTTTTCTCTTTCACTCAATCTGTTTCTTATCTCAATTGTTACCTGGACCCCTAGTCAGGGGGTTAGTCTTATCTAGAACACGGGTTAGAGTGAACGTATTATTTGTGGTAAGGTGATAACTAGTGGATGGAGGACTGGATATGTTACAATGAAGCCAAAAAGTCAAGTGTATAGTCATTTTACCCAAAATACTATAAACAATAAAAAAAGTTTCACTTGCAACTTTTGCAGTGTTGTGTACAACTTTCGAAACGCAACAAAATTTGCATGTCATATTCTGAAATGTAAAAAGAGTCCCCAAGATGTAAAGGAGAGTTTTAGACAATATGACAAAAAATCAACAACATTATGTGACACTCAACTATCAAGTGACAGTGACCGTGTCTCTACATCGCAACATACAAGAGATGTAAGACCAGCATTGATGGACAAAGATGAGCAGGTAAATATATTTTTATCTTAATATGGATCGTACCATAAAAAACTGACTCTCTTTTCATAAATTCCATATCAATGGTTTTGCTATAAACGATAGACTGCTCATACTGAATAATTGCATTATATTTCTATCATTTACATTTTATTTTGTTATTTTATATAAACAAAATAAGTTAATGGCCATGTGCAAATAAATACCACGACTCTTTCACTGTTATGAAGTGATCATTGTCTAAAAGCGTGGTGATTCTTTTTAAATATGACTAGCTAAAACTATGGCCAGGACAGCGTGGTATTTATTTATTGCGAATATAACCACTAGTACTCTTAAGGTACAGGGCGTTTATTATATTTTTGACGCTTATTGTTTCAGATGAATATACATAAAGCTGTTGCAAGAGCAATGTATGTAACTGGCACACCTTTCTCTCATTTCGAGCACCCGCTATGGAAAGAAGCATTTCATTTGATGAACCCTTCATACGGTCTGCCTTCGAGAAAGAGATTGGCTACATCGCTATTATATGAAGAATATTCAGAAGTTCAGAGTGACATAGTGAGCAAAATCAATCAAGCCAGTGTTATTCACTTATCCATTGATGGATGGTCTAACCTAAGAAAAGAATCTATTTTAAATGTGATTCTTTATGCTCCGAAACCATACTTTTACAAATTTATAGAAACAAAGGAACAAAGACATACAGCCGAATATTTATGTGAAGAAGTCACAAACATAATCGAAGAGTTTCACCCGTCAAAGTTCGTTGCAGTTGTCACAGACAATGCTGCAAACATGGTCAGATTTGGGAAGCTCTTGCACGACAAATATGAACAAACTATATGGACAGGATGTTTGGCTCATACCCTACATTTATTTGTTGGAGACTTATTAAAAATCATGAAAATACGTCGGATTTTTGCATTTACAGTGAGAGTTATAAAAACAGTTACACGATCTCATATTCTTGGAGCAGAATTCCGAAGACTTGCGGAAGAAAAATGTATCAATACATCTCTTCAGTTACCAGTTAAAACAAGATGGGGCAGTTATTTAGCATGCCTTCAAAGCTTTATAAAATCAAAAATTGTTTTACAAAATATCACAATAAATGAATCCACAACATCTTTAAGACCATACAAAAATAAAATATTAAACGAAGACACATGGACAGAGCTTCGCAGCCTGGAATGGTTTTTAGACCCCATAGTCCAATGGATATTCATTCTAGAAGGGGACTATTTCGCAGTACACTTAGTTTACAAAGCATTTAAAGAATTAGATGCATTGCTTAACAATTACCAAACGACAAATCTTCTTGAAAATAATTTAACAGATTTAAAAGCGAAATTTGAAGAACGAAAGGCAAATGCTCTGAAACCTATCCATTTTGCAGCGACAATACTGGACCCGAAGAATCAAGGAGGACAATTAACAGATCAAGAAAATGTTGATGGATGCGAAATCATATTTAATTTTGGGAATGAAGCAACTAATATATTAATGGAATTATCTGACTACAAGACTCACAAAAACATCTGGGCAAAGGATTTTGTGTGGAAAATGGCAGCGACTACAGAGCCAGTCACATGGTGGGAAACATTATTTTCCCATACAGCTTTAGGTAAAATTGCTGTTAAAATACTAACCATGCCTGCCACCTCTGCAGCGGTAGAGAGGTCCTTCTCTACATTTTCCAACATTCATACGAAACGAAGGAATCGGTTGAAGACAAACAGAGCGGGAAAATTGACATATATATCCCATAACTGGAAATTGTCTCATCAATCAGCATCACAAAAACCTATAGACCGAAGTATTACGACCAATGAGGATATTCCTGACGCTGATACTTCTGAATCTGAAGATGATTTTTCAGACGTTGAAGATGTGGAAGATTTAGATTCAAGTACATCTAATGACGTTTTATCTGCAGATTGAATATTAATATTTTAATAACAATATACAATATTTTAGTGATGTAAATTATACTAAATAACCTGTTGTGTAAGTTTATAGTTGTTGATTTGTGTCCCTATTTTAATATGAAAGTAAAATATTTTTATTAATGTAAATTATAGTAAATAAGCTCTTTTGTAACTTTTTAGTTGTTGATTTGTGTACCTGATCATGATCTGTATTATTATAAAAAATGTACAAAGCTCATTTTATTTTAAATAATTTAATTAATATTTTACATAAAACTGTAATCATTATTATACAAAATGTTGATTGTTATATTTTAATAATTAAACTGATTTATACACATATTTTCTTTAATTTTACACAGTTAAGCATTATTTTATCGTTATTTCCAGATAGTATTATTCCCAGTAACTATGGAAAAATACCTGGTAATATTGGGAATATTACCGGTAACATTGGGAATTTACTCTCTCAGAGAATCCTTGACTGTTATATGACTGTAAATAATAGCATTGTTATTTATTTAAGTATTTAACACGAAGAAAGATATACAATTCTAATAATTTTTCCAAAGTTTCTCAATGTTACCGATCGGGGGTAATGTTACTGGTAGCATTACCGGGAATATTCCCACTTTGAGTAAGTTACTGGTAACGACCCATCACTATAATTGTTACATACTCGCTGTGACTTAATTTTCAAGTGACACATCAAGATTGTTCACCTTTTTTTAATGCTAAAAAACGAAGCCATTCTATGTCGGGCACGGAGTTATCGGTCTTGTCTAAGCCTACAGATTTCTCAATGATATGGTTTGCAACCATACTATAGAGAAATATGTATATCTTCCCTGTTATAGTCTTTTTCAAACCGGAAAGGTAAAACGACACATGTCAAAAAGTGATTGGCATTGGAAAGTCAAATGGCGTTCTAACAGTTTTAATCTTCTATCGAAAGATGGCAGTAAATGTACTGTAGCTACATAATTTACCATGACAGTAACATCCTACGAAAACCCACTTGTTAACGAAAACTACTGACGCACTTCCTACTTCGATCTCGAAAATGCAAGTTAACGGTAACGATTTTAGCAGCATGGTATGTGAAAATTAATTTAGCAAGAAAAAAATGGGTAGAATCGAAAAGCACCGTTCGATGACTTCGATCGCGAGACCGCCAAAAGACTAATAATAGCGATCTCTGTTATATCTTACTATTTAATTGACCGAGCTTTGGATCGAAAATGTTAAGGCACCATGCTGCAAAAATATACGCAGAAAATATTTGCGAACCATCGGTCAAGACAGTCGACGAAACAATGTCATGGCGGCGGCGAGCAGCGGGAAGCGAGCAACGGTTCGCAGGGAGGGGAAGCGGAACTACGTCACGGCGTGGGGCGGAGCGACTACATAGCCGCTAGCGGCATCTATCGGTCAACGATCGCGTTACTCTCTCAATGAAGATCGCTGACGTAGAGACGGAACACATAATATGTCCCATAAGTTCTTAATCCCAAAGAGTGTGGGACTCAGCACTCTTAACCTCAGACGCAAACTGTTATTATTGATCCATTACTATGGAATTCTCCACGGTACAGTTAATAACTCGTGTGTGTTGAAGAGGTTGGGTTTATTTGTGCCGAATGCGCGCCCTTGTCCCTTGTGGCTGTGCGCGCTGCCGGCGAGGCGCCCGCGGCGGCTCGTCGCGTCACAAGCGCCGGGGACGCGCCTGCCGCGAGGGCCCTGGCTATACTAAATGCCATGTCCATCGACGCCCCACATATAGACGTGTTTGCGGATAGTGTTGGTGGATTTGGCCAAAAAGTTTTAATTTATTTAAATAATAATTGTGTGTAGATTTTGTAAGATTTTGTTTTTATGTAATTATAATGGAATTCTTAATGATAATGTATGTATTATGAATGATTGTCCTAGTATATAAGCGACTTGGTTTTTATTGCATAAAAGCTATGGGACATATTTTTGAGATGATTTGTGCACCCATATTTTTGCAGTTGACTGTACGAGCAAGTTACCATTCTATGTCGGGCACGGAATCGGTGTCCGTCTTGTCGGAGGCGAGGAGCGCTAGCTTGGTGGCCGATGAGATGCCGGTCTTGCGCGCGATCTGCGATATCTCGTTCTGTAGCTTCTCTAGCTGGGCCTGAAACATAAGAAAAATATTTGTGACGTTATCTATGAAAAAAAAAGAAGTTAAAAAGTGTATGTGAAGTCCCCAATCCGTGTTAGGCTAGCGTGAGGATTATAGCCTAAACCCTCTCATGCTTGAGAGGAGGCCTGTGCCCAGCAGTGGGACGAATACAGGCTAATTTTTTTTTATCTATGAAAGGACCTTATTGTCGATGACTCTTAAGCTTTGGTTTCCTAGGAAAGCGGTGCCGTCATATAGCGGCCGTCATGTAGCGGACGCAAAGAGCCGTCTTTACGGTGACGACATGTGGAAAGTTCCACGGCGTCATAACACACCGTCAGCAACCAAGGTCAAACGAAACGTATCCAGAAGAGAAAATGGACGACCTTCATTTAGCTTTAATAATTTCCTTGTAGGATGAATCCCCGTCGCGACATCTATTGTCAAGTAGCGGTACTGATAAATCCGCTACTCGACGCTAGATGTCGGCTACGAAAATAATAGTCATTTCGGTAACAAAACTGATGTATGGAGTGAGCAATCTATGCTTAATACTTATCTATGCTTGTATCAATAAAATTACACTGTAATATAACACTTTAAACTCTCGCGTTTTGTACACATATTTAATTCTATCTATAATAATATCTCCGTCAGTCTTTCCGTGACCACAGCTGGTGCAACTCAGCTGAAACGTCGGAATGTAACTTGTAAGGTATAAACCAGGGTTCTACAAACTTTTTTGAGCCTGGCTCCGCTTTGGGTGTCGGCGGGCCGGATTCTAACGCGTCGCTTCTCCAAACGGAGAGCCCTGGTATAAACAATGAAATTATATCGCGGTAGACCCGTTTGTGTTATTAAATATGTGGTATATTCACTGTACCTTCATCCTGAGCCTCTCGGCTTGCTGCCTGAACTTGCCAGGCTCGTGGAAGCGGAGCGCGCGTCGCGTGCGGGTTGGGGGCTTAACGGTGACCCGGGGGTCCATCCAGGAAGCATCGCCGACGGGCTCAGAGGTCGCAGCTCCGGACAATTGGGCCTTGAATTCTTCGCGACGCTTCGCTCTGATGTTGGCCTGAAAACATAAAAAGTTTTTGAATAACTATCATCATATCAGCCAGAGGACGTCCACTGCTGATCATAGGCCTCCTCCAAAGAGTGCCACAATGACCGGTCTTGCGCCACCCGCATCCAGTGGATTCCCGCGACCTTTAACAGTTCATCAGTCTACCTTGTGGGGAGTCTACCCACGCTGCGCCTTCCGGTACGAATAACTATAATTTCCAAAACTATAAGGATTTCTTTTGCATAGAACCTGCTTCTTTTAGTCCGTTAAAAATGCAACCTAATGCCCGAATCATAAAAATAAATCGTTTAAACATTTTCAACTTTTTGCCTACGCTAGAACAGCGCTATTTGCAACCATTGGAGTCGTTTTCTAGGTTTTCAGGGGTGCATATTTCGTATTATTCTATGTCACGAGCGAGTGTGACGTTTCAATTTGGACAAAGATGATTTAATTTAAATCGGTTCGATTCCCGGGCGAGACAATGTAATTTCAAAAAATTTAGTTTAGTTTCATATTCAAAATAAAAGAACTTAAGGTTTTAAGGTACTTTCCCTCCATGGCTCGACTTATCTTTCCACACTGTAGATGTTGACTGCGAAAATAATATGCGTTACTAATGTATAAATATTTTCCACACTATATATCTAATTTATCTTTGTAATGTATAGGTTACTCTGATTATATGTATGGATGTGGGGTGTGTGGGGGTATACCTTGAGGGTAGGCGCCACGTGTGTGAGCTGCACGCGCTTGCCCGCCGTGTCCACGGTGCGGCCCTCGCGGTCCAGGATGAGCGGCGCGGGGCCCGAGCTGCCCGCACCCGCCAGCGCTCCTCCTGGTGAACAGTTAATACTGGTTTATGGGACTGCTACATAATGAAACTCTCGTGTGATACTATTATGAAACTCACTGCGTTCGTTTCATAAACCCACACTCGAGTTTTAGTGCCTAATTATGTACAGTGTTAAAATTCATGGTCTTCCTTTTATTTCTGACACTATGTTATTTAGCAAAAAATTATCCTTGTGATGACGCCTTTCGATCGGTATGATAAAGCTACAGGGTATTTTTTTTATCGTATAGCAGGTTCGATTCCCGATTCAACCATGTGTGTATGAATGCAGTTTAAATTGTTTTTTTTTAGATTAAAATTATGTCTTCGTCCAGTAAAATGTTCCATCTACAATATTCAAGGTACTTTCACTCCATATGGCATAGCCGTGGGACGCCCTGTATAGTATAGGGATACCTATATATTATATTAAGTATGAATGCTCGTATGTATGTAATTACCGGCCAGTTTCCTCTGTATGCGCGCCTGCAGCTCCGCTATCTTCCTCTGCTTCTCCAGTTCCTCGGCGCTCTGCGCGGCCGAGGCATCTGCAACAAAACATAATGCTTTAACGCTTTATCACACACCACGAGCCGCCTCTCGAGGCAAGCGCCGCGCGGAAGAGCTCGGTTTGTGTAGACTTAGGGATGTTGCGGATATTCGCATCCGCATCCGCGGAACATCCGCATTATTTTCAACATCCGCATCTGCATCCGCATAAAATCGAAGCGGAGCATCCGCATGATGCGGATGTCGACCGAGTCGGTAACAGGAACGTATTAGCGGCGGCGCCGGCGGCGTAAGTACTAGGTAATTTCGTCATTATATATAACGAAATCGTCTAGATCCCGAAAAGTCGGCCAAGTTACTGTTTATTAAATAAAACGCACCTATATCCTTGCTCAAATACTAAACGTTTCGTTTTTTTTAAATTAATAATGCTAAAAATTTAATATTTGACGTCGTTTTTTTAAAATAAATAATGCTAAAATTTTAATATTTGACGTTTTTAAGTACCAAATCTTGACGTCCGCATCCGCGGATGTGAAGCTTTAAATATCCGCATCCGCGGATGTCAAAAAACTGCATCCGCAACATCCCTGATGTAGACGTGCTCGCCCGAGGCAATGTAGCCGAGGCGCATCTACGTCTGCGTCTATGTAAGCGTACTTTTACCGAATAGCTTGCGGAATTTTACCCGCACGGTGGGGGAGTGAGTGCCAACCCTTGCATTTCAATATAATTTCACCACTGATAAAAAATACCCACTGTATGTAATTGCATGAATTCTATAGTAATTTAAATTGTATTTTTTCTTAATTACTCGTAATGCATGTTAATTATAAGATGTAATGTTTTGAAAAGATGTGTCCCGCCGAGTTTGTTGCCGGTCCTATGTTGGGATACCCTCCTCCAATTGAGGGGGGATTTAAATCTTCTCGAGGCAGAGGTGTAGGGTTGGAGCCGGTGTAGCTTTATTTGACGTTCATAAGCGCATTGTAATATGCCTACTTGAATAATAAACTATCTTTATCTTATTTATTTAAACTTTATTGCACAAATTTACACAGACTACAATTGGCGGACTTAACGCCTTGAGGCATTCTCTACCAGTCAACCATTGGGATAAACGGAGACTGTTAGTTTGGTGCAGGATTGTAAATAGTGGATATGACAAGTCGAGACTACATCTGTGATACTATACAGGGTGTCCCAGAATTCGACGTCAAGCCGTAAACGGACGATAGACCAAGTCATAACAGTTATCATAAAAATACAAAAAAAAAATCCAACTAATGTTTATTAAAAATTATGGTCACTTTAAAAATTCACTAAAAAATCCACATCCTGTAATGGTTCTTTAACTCTTGTTACTACAAATGCTATAATTTATTCTAATTTTTTTATTATTGTGTAATCTTGAATAATTAGTGAATTTTTAAATTTTTTGGATTGGATTTTTTAGTGAATTTTTAAAGTGACCATAATTTTTAAAGAACATGGGTTGGATTTTTTTTTGTATTTTTATGATAACTGTTATGACTTGGTCTATCATCCGTTTATGGCTTGACGTCGAATTCTGGGACATCCTGTATGTACTTGTGGCGCACCGCAATGCTGGCTGCCCACAACCCGGCTGCATGTCTACGTCTACGTATCTACGTCAATGTCATTCCGACACAACGAAATTTTGCTTGTACAACGCGGAAGCCCAAATCTTATTTGCTAATCCAACTGTAAATATTTCTCTAATTATATGTAGGTAAATATTCATCATCCCTATCTCCGCGTATTATTTCATGTCAATAGTGCTCTAAATACTTATTAAATTGCACAACGGGACTTAATCCCGTATGTTTTTAGATTTCGCGCGGCTAGAAGATGTTGATGTCAACTTCAGCCAGTCTTCTCCGAGACCACGGGAACAACGCCGTCCTCGAAACGTCGGAGGTAAATCTTAAAACTTAAATACGCGATTAAGTCCCGTTGTGCAACTTAATAATGTTTAATAATCGTGAAAGTTTAAATCAGTGTTTTATGTACTTACTTACACAAATATACATTTTAAATATATCTTATCTTATCTTTAACGGGGTGTGGTCCTCACCTGGCTTGGAATACAGCACCGGCTTGATGACTGCCGGCGGCGCAATGGTCTTGGAGGGTAAAGTCGCCTTTATCTGCTGCGCCGTGGCCGCCGCGGCCGCTACGGGCGCCTTCTCCCCCTTCATGGCGGTGAGAGCGCGTTTCCGTTCCTCTATTTCTTTCTGGGCGTTCGCCATCATCACCTGAAAGGACTTTACGTCAAAATGGTCCCAAAACCAATAGAGTTTAGATTTAGGTCGTTAGATAGGTATTTCTCTCTAGTACTCATAGTAAGCCCCGTCTCCATATTGCGCGGCAAACTATCGAACATTGGGTCGCGCGGCAGCCGCGCGCAATGGATACCGGGCTGCCGCGCGAGCCAACTCGATCATTGGCTCGCTCGAGCGCGCCGCGCATAAGGCCCGTCTCCATATCGCGCGGCAAGCTATCGAATATTGGCTCGCGCGGCAGAGACGCGCAATGGATACCGGACTGGCTCGCGCGCCAACTCGATCATGGCGTCGCGCATAGAACCATTCATTGTCGGTTTTTCGACGCGCGGCAAAGGAATGTTCGCGCGCAGTTGGGACGGGTGTGTATCAGTGTTGGCCGAAAGTTAATGCGAATTGAAAATGTTGGCCACTAACCACTATAAATTGAACCTTAAACCGTAACGGACGATTACAGTTTACGATTCAATTTATAATAGTTAATTGCCAGCATTTTCAATTTGCATTAACTTTCGGCCAACACTGGTGTGTATATATTTCAGTTGGTTCGCGTGGCAGCATACATGGATAATGAAAAGTGTCGTACTTTAATTAAATTATACGGCACTAAATAAGTTTCTACGGAACAGTAAATGTAGTGATTATCGCAACAGATTATTTTTCTACGTATTTGGCTATCCTTCGTTCCGAATTATGTATTTTTTTGATATAATGTGGTCGATCGTCGGATCGCCTGCCGCGCGCGGCTGCCGCGCTATATTTCAAGATGGCGCCAAAATTGGCTCGTCAAAATACAGCGGTTTGCCGCGATCCAACAATGCTCGCGCGGCCGCGGCGATTTCTAGACACGGCTTTACATATAACCTTTCTTTGTTTGGGGCTAATTTTAATTTAACTGTAAGGTTGAACGTCGGATGTAAATCGTAAAATTTAATCGATTAAATCCCGTTATACAATTAATTAATATGCAAGATTGTCCCCAATATTTATATATTTATAATTAGAAACGGTAAAATTAAAACTAATACACAAAATATAATATTCTTACCTTAATCCGATCAGCACTTAACCCGGTAATCTTCGAGCCGATAGTCTCCGACCCCTGCACCGGTAACGGTAGAACCTCCACACCATTCCCATTCTTATCCTTCTCCCTCTCTCTATCCTCTTCTCTTTCCTTCTTATCCTCATGCCGGGAACGCTTGCTGTCCTTTTCTTTCCTGTCATCTCGCTCTTCATGCTTACGTTTTGAGGATTTTGAAGAGGATACCAGTTCAGATGCTAATGCTATAATTTTGTCGGCGAGTTTGCTTGCTTTTTTTGAATCTATGTGCGATGATATTTTGTCTATGATTTTTCGGCGTTCATATCTGGAATGTTATGAAAATATGTTATTAAGGGGCTCTCTAGAATCTAGAGAGTACGAAACTTCGTAAGGCAAATTGTATAATCTAGAGTCTAGATTATACAATTTGCCTTACGAAGTTTCGTTGGCCACACTCTCAAAAATCTCTCAAACATTCGAGTTTTTTGAGAGTGTGGTCAATATCCGAAAGGGATAGTGCCATAATAAATCCAGAATACCCCTATCGGTATAGTAATAAAACAAATATCAATTATACACAAATTCATTGAATGGGACTAACTAATGGGAGCAATGACAGGCCTGTGTTAATGGACTCTCACACAAATTTGGGTCCCTTCCAGGCCAGACAGCTGGGGCATTTTGCCTCCTTTTCCATCCACCTCTGAAGATGCGGCAGTCATAATATTTGAGGCATAGGAGACGCCCTTGCACACCCTCACAGAGTGCCCTTGCCTAATGCGTACTCGTGACTTAATCCTGGGCGGACACATATTGGAGTTAAAGTCTCTCGAGATCAAAAAGATCCTGCAGGTGTTTGAAGTTGCAGGTTTGGATCGAGAGTTGTAGTAGGTGGCGATCACAATAGATCAGGGATGATCGCAGTGATACATAGGCTTTGGAGCCTTATATAGCCCTTAACATGAAGAAGAAGAAAAGTCATAATATTTACAAGTATTAGGAAGACGCCACTCACCCGCTAGTCAGGCAGTAGGAAACAGTCGAAAGAAGAGAGCTATCCGACTTCCCGATGGTCCTGTATATGGCGCGGTCGAGCGACGACCGGAGCTCCTCCACCTCGCGCCGGGACAGCTGCGTCGCCATCTCTGACAACACAAAATCACCAATACACCGAACTCAAGACGATAAGAATTTTGAGGTTATGTCAGTACCTTCGGTTCAAGATCGGAGCCATTTGTAAGTAATGCCGAAATAAGCGTGACGGACGCTGTTTTACTTGGTGGAATGGATTTATTGGATTTTCGGACGAAAATATGAGCAACGCAATTGCAAAAATAAACGTTTGACGACTTTGACGTAATCGTAAACAAGATTTGTTTTTTTTTTACCTTTGGCTTGGACTGGAAACCATAAGCAAGTAGGAACAGTAATGTACATACACATCATGTGCGACCTGATAATTAGTGAAATCGGCGAGCCGAGGCCATGCCAGCCAAAGAGTAGTATAATAATGCCAGCTTTATTAATAAGGTCTTATAAAGTGAGTATTATATTCTTTGCTTATAACTCTTATAACTTATAATATAATAAATTTAGACTTCGACTAATCGATTTCAGAAAATAATCGAATGTACACTTAATTAATGACATCACTAAGAAACTAACTTATCTTATCTGTGGACATAACAATTTGCCAGTTTGGGTTTTGCTATTGTTACGAACGTGAAATAATTGTAATTAAACTGTTTACGCATTGACACTGTCTTAAAAACAACTCAGAACACAACGTATTTCTCAATCTGATTCTCTGAAATTATCTGAAGCGTTTTCAGTGCACAAACCACTGCACAAACATAACCTCGAAATGTCTGACGACGAAGATGTAATATTAGTGAAACGAACCAAGCAGGTCCACTATGGGTCACTGGAGGAACAGGAAAAGGCGCGGCTCGCAGCCCTGGCTGCCGCGGCCAAAGAAGGCGTGGAGGATACTGGAGGAAAAGACTTAGGAGACATCCAGGTTTCGAATGGTGAGTACCGGTGTTGTAAGTTAATGTAATTTTAAAACATATTGGTTTTAGCTTTAGGCGGTTAGTGGTTGGGCTGCCTGCTGCCTACAGCGTGATGCTGTAAAGTGTAGACCTTATATACCCAGTACCATCTTTACCATTTGGGGCACATCCTACTTTTTATATTTCTATCGGATTTATTAAATAGAACTTGTGTTTAAAAATAACTCCTGTGTTTTTCTAATAATTATCTGGTGCTCTATTTCGTGCACGGTGTAAAATAATTTATTTTAAATACAGTATAATACCCTATTTCCAGAATACATGGATCTGGAGGATGAGATGTCCAAAGACAAGAAGGCTTTGTTGGAGGAGTTTGAGCGCAGACGGAAGGCCCGGCAGCTGAATGTGTCAACAGACGATGATGAGGTTAGTTTACTTAGTATACATTGTAACAGAATAAATAATAGTACTAGGTACTACATGTTGAGAGACAGGCAGGAAAAATGGAGAAAGATCGTAACGGATTGGCACCCAAGAGGCTGTACACGGAGCCAGAGGAGACCTCGAACAAAATTGATATTGATATTGATTGATATTGATATTTATTGAAATCAAATTTTACAGCATTACAGCTAACACCAATGCACTGTAAAATCAAGTAGTAAAATTAAGTACCTAAGTAATAATAAAGCGATTAATAAGCTATCTATTACATGTTTGATTCGCAAAAACGTAAAAAATCTTTAAAAAGTTTATGACTTTCGTCGGCAAATAAGTCGGAGTTAGGTGCAAAAGATAAGAAATTATTAAGGAGTGTCCGAGAACGGACAATTGGAGAATACTGGTGTGCAGTAAAATGGGAGCATGAACTCAAACTCAGAGCGGGCCCGAACTGAAGAAGAGTGGCCCACGACAGACCTCAATCGAAAGAGCAAGAGGAGGCCTTTGCCAAGCGGCACACTGAGATTAGAGATATACTCTAACTCAGAACAAAGGGGCTAGATAGATAGATAGATAGACAGAAGATTGATGAACTGAACTGATAATGATCTGGTTCACAGGCCATAAGAAAAGGAAAAGAGGTAGCAGTGGCGGCGCGTCAAACGTGCATATGCAAACACGCGCGGCAAGCCGGGGCTAATTTGGCTTACATATTTCCTTTACTAGTCTGCTCAAACATCCAAGACCGGGCGGTGTTCTGTCGCTCAAACGCTCTTTTCACCACCCGATCACCTTGCATTCGCTCAAGATGGTTGTTAGTTTATTATAAGTTAAATTTAATAATTTCAGGTGCGCAGGAGTCTCCGGCAGTTAGGCGAGCCGGTGTGCCTGTTCGGCGAGGGGCCCGCCGAGCGGCGCGTGCGCCTCCGCGATCTGCTTAGCTAGTAAGTTTACTTCTGTTCATTCTGTTAAACGCCCCTAACAAAACGATAAGTGGACGTGACGTCAAGGTCACTGAGAGCACATCTTGAAGTATGGTCAAAACAAGAAAATTGCATTTTTGTCGGTGAAATATTGCGTTTATGTATATAGTTGCTGTACAATCTTTTTTTAAATAAAATGTAAGGAATCAAATGGTTTCCTTACTTATTTTCTTTTTCGAAGTTAACTTACTGATGTGGCGCAACGACGTGGATCTTGGCCTCCGACACCAAAGACCGCCATGCTACTCTGTCCAAAGCCTAAAATAATCCAAATCGAATTGAATTGTTCCCTTACTTATTTTCTTTTTCGAAGTTAACTTAATGCTGTGGCTTTTTCGAAGTTAAAAAAAAAACTTAAATTTTTGAAACTTTCAGTCCTGTATTTTTGTATTATTTCCATATATTATTTTAATATCCACATTATAGTGATAAATTGCTTATTTGCTATCTATATTACTAGATTTTGTTATAAAATTCAACATGTGTGATCATTATCATCATATACAAGCTGACTATTCCAGCCTGGGCGAAGACGCGATCCATAAGAAGCTAGAAGAGGAGGAAGCTAGGATAGAGCGAGACAGGGGACGCGAAGGGACCTGGTACCACGAGGGCCCTAAAGAGTTACGCGAAGCTAGGCTCTGGATCGCTAAATACTCGCTACCGAGGGCAAAAGCAAGGTAATTTTACCAGCTTTTATTTAGTTTCACCTGACCGTTGTCTGTCTGTCTGTCTGTAATCAAATCTTGCAAGTTAAATTTAATCCACTTCCTGGTTTCCAATGGAGCTGAAATTTTGCATACATACGTAAGTCGGGTGACAATGCAATATTATGGTGTCATCGAGTTTCCTATGATGGAGATCGGAGGTGGCCATAGGAACTCTGTGATAAAACAACGAAACCTAATTGTGTTTGGGTTTGCCTGTGGAAAAAAAGTACAGTCGGCGATAAAAGCTTGTACCAAAAATGAAATTTATGCCAAAAACTTAGTTTTACTTTCACCTGTCCCGTTGTCTGTCTGTCTGTAATCAAATTTTGCAAGTTAGATCCACGTCCCGGTTTCCGATTGAGCTGAAATTTTGCATGCATGTATAAATCGGATGACAATGCAATATTATGGTACCATCGAGCTGGTCTGATGATGGAGACAGGAGGTGGCCATAGCAACTCTGTGATAAACAACGCAACCTAATTGTGTTTGGGGTTTTTAGAATTGTCTCGATGAGTATTAGTTGTCTGTCGTAAGAAAAGTACAGTCAGCGATGAAAGCTTGTACCTAAAATGACATTTATGCCAAAAACTTATTTTTTAGTTCTAAAATTTATCGCTGGATGGCGCTAGTAGTATTAGGGACGCCTCTATTGTCAGGGCGTTAGAGTGTTCAGATATTGTGAACCAGGGATGTTGCGGATATTCGCATCCGCATCCGCGGAACATCCGCATTATTTTCAACATCCGCATCCGCATAAAATCGATGCGGAGCATCCGCGTGATGCGGATGTCGACCAAGTCGGTAACAGGAACGTATTAGCGGCGGCGCCGGCGGCGTAAGTGCTAGTAATTTCGTCATTATATATAACGAAATCGTCTAGATCCCGACAAGTCGGCCAAATTACTGTTTATTAAATAAAACGCACCTATATTCTTGCTCAAATACTAAACATTTCGTTTTTTTAAAATAAATAATGCTAAAAAATTAATATTTGACGTTTTTTAAGTACAAAATCCTCACATCCGCATCCGCATCCGCGGATGTGAGGCTTTAAATATCCGCATCCGCATCCGCGGATGTGAGGCTTTAAATATCCGCATCCGCATCCGCGGATGTCAAAAAATCTGCATCCGCAACATCCCTGGTTCAGATATTGTGAACACCTTGGCCGCCCGGATATATCTGACGGCGGCTGTACGGTAGTGTGATGTCCCCAGATTAAACAAGGCGCGCGCAGAGCTGCAGCTGGCGGGCAGCGTGCGCGCCGCCTGCAAACAGGACGCTCAGCGCCGCGCCGCCGCCGTCGCCATCTACTGCAGCCAGGTACCATTTGCTTCATCATCATCATCATTTCAGCCTATATACGTCCCACTGCTGAACACAGGCCTCCTCATGCGCGAGAGGGCTTGGGCTATAGTCCCCACGCTAGCCCAATGCGGATTGGGGACTTCACATACGCCTTTGAATTTCTTCGCAGATGTATGCAGGTTTCCTCACGATGTTTTCCTTCACCGAAAAGCTAGTGGTAAATATCAAATGTTATTTAGTACATAAGTTCCGAAAAACTCATTGGTACGAGCCAGGATTTGAACCCGCGACCTCCGGATTGAAAGTCAGACGTCGTATCCACTTGGCCACCACTGCTTACTCATCATCATCATCTCAGCCATAAGACGTCCACTGCTGAACATAGGCCTCCCCCTTTTTTGGGAGGTGAATGCTATAATCGCCACGCTTGGCAGGCGGGTTGGCGATCGCAGTTGAGTACACCGAATTTGAGGGACGCTGCTGCCCGTCCACCGGTGGTCTTGGACGTGGTTTAAGGACATACCCGGGTCCTGGACGTAGTTTAAGGACATACCCGGGTCCTGGACGTAGTTTAAGGACATACCCGGGTCCATACCATTTGCTTACAGCTTGCCAAAAAACCGGGCAAGTGCGAGACGGGCTCGCGCACGAAGGGTTCCGTACCATAATGCAAAAAAAACGGTCACCCATCCAAGTACTGACCCCGCCCGACGTTGCTTAACTTCGGACAAAAATCACGTTTGTTGTATGGGAGTCCCACTTAAATCTTTATTTTATTCTGTTTTTAGTATTTATTGTTATAGCGGCAACAGAAATACATCATCTGTGAAAATTTCAACTGACTAGCTATCACGGTTCGTGAGATACAGCCTGGTGACAGTCGGACGGATGGACAGCAGAGCCTTTGTAATAGGATCCCGTTTTACCCTTTGGGTACGGAACCCTAGAAAAGAGTAGACATTAAAAAGTGGCAACACTGTAGTGTCGTCCCTTTCAAACTAATATACCGGGTGTGGCCTGTAACATGAGCAAATAATTAAAACATAGATTATACTCCTCAAACGGTGACACATTTGTTCAACAACTTTTAAAAATGGCGCTGTCGCCACCTAGCGGCCATATCTGTGCTGATCGTAACAGACGCGTTTTGTTAGAGAGTGAGTCTTCTGTACCTAGTACTATTATTTATTCTGTGGCAGCGCGTGGAATCGACTTGTAACTCATAGTCTAATAAAACATGGTCTTCTCTTCCCAGAGTGACACAAGCCTACGTCACAATAACATGGCCGCTATATATAGCGCTATCGCATATTATCATATAGCGCTGTCGCATGATGACGTAGGCTTGTGTCAGTCAGGTGACCTAGAAAAGACTTGCTTGTAACTAGTGTCCCAATATCTCTCTAGATGGCGCTGCGCTAACTACAAACTAGCGAACGATGTCCGCCCTTCAGAATGTTCAAGATACGGCCATGTTGCTTATTTACCAGATTCCGATCTATCCGTTATAATGTAATCCTATTTTTGTATGCAGTTCATATGTTATTGCGCTGCGTTTCAGCCATAAATTAACCCTTTGACCGCCGTTGGCATGTATACAAGACAACGATAGAACGATACACTGGCGCCGCTGTCTTGTATACAAGACACAAATTCAACCGCTCGGTAAATGTGAAAAAACATCAATTGTAGCATTTTTTACACTCGTGTTAATGTTTTAGGTCTTTGATTTTTAAAATAATTGCATTCAAAGCAGATAAATAAATCCATTCTTTTATAATAAGGCAATCAAAAAAATTGCTCCAGTTTTCAACGTTTTTCATGTTCCTCGTCGCCGTTGTCTTGTATACAAGACAGCTAGGGATGGGAATGTTAACTCGATATGAGAATATTAGAGATGCAACGGATAGTTGTTTGGCCGGATACCGGACCATCGGCCGAATATCCGGTATCCGGTCGCCGAATATTAGGACAGCGGAGCTGCACCTACATTTCGGTTTTTCAGGTGCGCATTCTGCAGTTTTAACCTGTTTCTAAGTGAACGTTCGCGCGGACACATTTCTAGGTTCGAAATGAGTGCGCGTGCAAGTCAGTGGAATCTCTAAATTGTTTTAAAATAATAAACAAGTACGATTATGACCATGACTGTTTCTTAAATCCAATTTTTTTACTCCGAAATCAAGCAATGGTACTGTCCGGTATCCGGCCGGATAATAGGGCACTATCCGGTATCCGGCCGGATATTAAAATACTGGCCTGATAGGCCGGATACCGGATAGTAACCGAATATCCGGCGCATCTCTAGAGAATATTCAAAATAAACATCAAGTGGCCAATCTGGTTTTATTTAAGCATTTGAACACCTGTTAAATGCCAATTGGTGATAACTAGTAACGTTAAACGAGAGAGAGACAGGCATAACTATAGCTGGAGTTCAGGGAACTTGTTCAGCTGTCCATAGTAGAGTCAGATAAGTAAATCTGTCCTTGTGGTCTATTTGCAGAACAAATGATTCATTTTGAGATGATAGTGTAGTGGGGAGTGATACCCTGCAGTGACCGCTTCGCACAAGAATGGTACCTACAGGCGGACGCTCGGACTAGTCAGTGTCGCCTAACTATGAGAATGTTATGTATTTGAAATTGACGAAAAATTATTATGGTAGGGGTGTAATACGGGAACTGACAAGCTCTTCTAAGGAACATGTCGAATGTGAAACATGCATTCCCGAACATTTCTGATCCCCACCCTTTTCCAATATTATTGTTCTTCACTCATTGACAATTCAACCCACGTGTCATTTTCCCCAATGCAGTTCCGGTACATTTATATTATCGACACACGATGCGCGGCTCTAACCTAACGCTTATAAAGTTTACGTACCGACAAGCGCTTACGCCGTTGACCTAGAGACTATTATTACTTAATCCGCGCGGAAACGGTCCTTGTCGGTCTGCACTGCAGGCAGTCCATGCGCGCCGTTGTCATGTATACAAGACTTCTCGTAGAGCCTAGTGCGGTGATATTACGTCATAAATCGATATTGTTTAGTGGTTGTTTTTAATGATAAAGACCTTTATTTTTAACATTGTCGTGTGTAAAAAATATGTTAATTTTTGGCATTCTCGAAATAAATTAAAGTTGGTTAAGAACAAAGCCAAATTGAGAAGATTTTTACCATAAATTGTAAATATCGATATCACAATTTGAAATCCCTAAACTTTTTATTAGTTGTTTACTTAAAATTTACTCTGGCGTGTGAGTGAGCGTCTTTGCGGACTAGGTCCGGCGGCCAAAAGGTTAATGTACAATTTGACTGTCAAATGTCAATAGGGAGTGTTACTGCAATGTTGTGCCGCCAGAGTGCAGCACTGATTTGTTTAGTAAACCATAGATAGAGTAACTTATATGTATAAGTCTTATACCATAGAGAAATATAGTAAGACAAGAGTGCTCACTCCATACATCAGTTTTGGTACCAAAAATATTAGTATTTTCATAGTCGACATCTAGCATCGAGTAGCGGAATTATCAGTACTGCTACTTGGCAATAGATGTAGCGGCGACCGAAAAGTTTAATGCTCAACAATTTTCAGCTAATATTATAAACGGATTAACAGGAACTCTATTTTCAACTCCTTCTGCTTCTAATATTAGTTGTAAATTGGTGTTCAATACAATTTTAGTTGGTCGCCACTTGAGAGACATCTAGTATCGAGTAGCAGTACTGATAATTCCGCTACTCGATGCTAGATGTCGACTATGAAAATAATAATATTTTTGGTACCAAGACTGATGTATGGAGTGAGCACTCTTGTCTTACTATATTTCTCTATGCTTATACATGCTAGGTTCTAAACGGTTTTTTAGAGCACCGTACAAAACTTTGTTCACGGTGCTCATATGGGATCACTTCGGTCTTGTTTGACAAGTTTTCACTATGACATTAACGCATCAAGGCAGTTTGTTTACAGGTGGCCTACCGCGAAACGCGAAAATCGAAATTTCTTTATCTGCCTGTATCTGTCGGCGGCCGATCGTAAGATCAGGCATATCGTGAAATTCCTAGGCATATCGTGAAACGTGAAAATCTTTGACTCGTTCCCTGAGTCGACGCTACGCGGGGCTCCTATTTCTGGGCAGTTTGCCCTTCGGGCATCTGAAGCAACCTAACGAACCTATCCTGCCTATATATTGGTTTAATGTGACTATCGTCAAAACATTACACAGGAACATTACGATCTGCCTGATCTTACGATCGGCCGCCGACATATCGATCAATAAGCAAGAGTGATAGTGATAGAGAGGCAGAAACCGGACTTTCGATTGTCGTGTTTCATAGTATGTGATTGACCTAGTGACGCCCTCTACGCAGAGTTTTGCGTAATATCAGGGTTGCGAAACTCCTGACTTCGGCCAAACTCGGCTCCGCTCGGCTCAGCATCGCTCCGAGACATTATTAGGGTTGACACAACTTGACGTCCCTTTACATGCACGACCACAGATAAGATAATCACTTGAATTTTGACAACCCTAAATAGCCGAAAGGGATAGTGCCATATATTAGAAAGTGACAACATGATTCGACCCTAAACCGCTGTCAAACTTCGGGTTTGTTGGAAGTTTCCTTTCTGTACGGTAGTACTATTATGTATTCTGTGGCCAAAAGCCGCGCGAAATCAGCACACGGCTTCCAAACATATACTGATTTAAGATAGACAGGGTCATTGTTATGGATATGTAGTATGTCAATTTGATATACTACAGGATTATACCGTTCGTTAGTTGGCGGTAAGCACACCGACATCTAGCGGCGAATTTGGAAACTCAAACGTGAAATGTAGTGTGATTCAATAGAAATTGCTAACTATGTAAAATAAAGTCACTAGTAAATTCATCATTCTTTGACAATTTCAATATAGCGGTTTGTTTACATAGTTAGCAAGTCTCATATTCTGTCAAGTAAGGGATAGTAGAACCAAAGACATATGTAACTTCGTATAAGATGAATAAAGTCTAAGAAAAAAACGTGCCTCGGAAATTAAGAAAAAGTCATTCTCGGATAGATGGCGCACACACCTTTAGCCTATTCTCGGCTAGATGGCGTGACGACACCGTTTCATATTTTAACAATTTTAACGCATAGATATCAGTGAATGAACGTGGGTCTAAATTATCTAAAATAAAATAAAATAAATAAAAATAAAAAAGCCCTTTATTCATTGTAAAGTGTTTACATAAAAAATTGAAAATAAAACTATGGCTTATAATATGTGTTTTACTAATGAATCCCTAAATTATATAAAAATAATAAAATCATTTATCCATATATATTCATTTTTTGATAATTTTTTTGAGTTATAATCGTGTGTCGATAGATGGCAGTAAATTTACAGTGACTACAACATTTACTATGACAGGACCCCTCTATACTATCTATTCTTTTTGGTAGAACTGAAACATATTAGAAAGGGACAGCATGATTCGACCCTGAATCGTCTCCCCACTGGTAATTGGAGATGCCATCGCTGTCATTTTCTGTACAAACAGTCTGTCTCCTTGCGGGGGAGAGGCACGTCATATGTATGGCTATTTGTACGTAACGTACAAATAGCCATGTCAGATAAAAATGAGTCCATACCTCAGAGCATATAATACTATACTATATACTTAATTCCTATATCTGTGGTCCATACAAAAGTTTACAAATAAATAAATATTATTAGGACATTTTTACACAAATTGACTAAGCCCCACGGTAAGCTCAAGAAGGCTTGTGTTGTGGGTACTCAGACAACGATATATGTAATATATAAATACTTAAATACATAGAAAACAACCATGACTCAGGAACAAATATCTGTATCATCATACAAATATATGCCCTTACCAGGATTCGAACCCGGGACCATCGGCTTCATAGGCAGGGTCACTACCCACTAGGCCAGACCGGTCGTCACCCACAATTTAAGCTCTGCGTAGGTGGCACCACTAGCACATACAGTAAACAAACCACATTGACATCATCAATGACACATCATGCGTCACTAGGTCAATCACATGGCCTACCGTGAAACACGACAATCGAAGGTTCGGTTTCTGCCTCTCTATCACTCTTACATATTCGATCGATAGAGAGGCAGATTAAGAAATTTCGATTTTCGCGTTTCGCGGTAGGCCGCCTGTAAACAAACCACCTTGGTGCATCAATGTCATAGTGAAAACTTGTCAAAAAACTGTTTAAGGCGTAGTATGTATAAGTTACTCTCAAAATCATAATTTAAAAGTCACTTCTACCAGAAAACAAATCAAAATTTGCATTTGATTACTTTGCCTCACATGTGAATAAAATGCAACTTTGCTATCAGTTTTTGAATTGCAAAGTAAGCCTTTCCAAGCTGGTGCGGTGAAAAATAAATTATTTTACACCATGCATGAAATAAAGCACCAGATAATATTAGAAAAACACAGATAGGAGTTATTTTTAAACACAAGTTCTATTTAATAAATCAGATAGAAATACATTATCACGATGTAATTTTCTAGAACAGAAAGTGTTACTTTGAGTCCTCCTAGCAGGGAAGAAAAGTGCCACTTTGATCCCTCCTAGCAGGGAAGAAAAACCCCTTTTTCGAATTGGCGATGTGAAAAATGTATGTATATGTAATATGTATTTGTTTTAGGTCGGCGATACGAGGCCCATAAGTTTTTGCCGCTTCAGCTCCGACAGTCAGATGTTAATAACGTCTAGTTGGTGAGTACAAATAGAAGTACACCAAGATAAGTCTGCAACGATTTTGGTAGCGCACGCAGTGCAAGTGTTATTTATACGTCAGAAGCCGAATACCGGTATATTTTTGCACTTAACTAATCTGATCAATCATTGATGATGATGATAAGCCTTGTTATTCTGAACTTCTCTTTTGTGTGAGTACTAGACGGGTCTCTATTGTTTCCCAAATAGTTTTAAGTCATAATGTATTGTTTGTCCGAATTTTCGTTAGTCATAATTGGTTTTTCTCAGAAACGCGCAACTTTTCAGGATTGCCATAAAACAAACATAACCTATTTATAGAATAACCTTACGAAAATCCTGAAAAGGTAACGGTTTCAGTTTTATGACTAACGATAATATGACAAACAATACATTATGACATAAAACTGTATGGGAAACAAAGGGACCCCGTACTAGACATATTCTTGTTTGTTATAATATCCTCCTAAGGCCCAAGGTCCTACCTATAGTACTTATTCAGTTCAATGGAATTTAAACCATATGCGATTGGAACAGAGTTGCTTTTGGCTTGTTTCGTTCAGTTTTTAAACAACTCAAAATCAACTCTATTGCCTACATTGTAGGTTCAAATTTCTCTGGCAAATTTTGTATTTTTCATTTGCATGGGTGGGCCTTAGGAGGATATGTCACGAAGCTCAGTTTGCCTCTTGGCATAGGCCTCCTCTAACATTTTCCATTGTGACCTGTCACGTGACCTGTCTCTAGTGATGTCCAACCGTGAGTTTTAGGTCGTCTTCCCATCTTGTCTGTTGGTGACCTCTTTTTCTCTTGCCATCTCTGGCAATCAATAATTATCCTTACCTTAAATATTATTCTATAATATCAAAGAAATATTGTGAATGCTGTGAGATATTTAGATTTTTAATTATACCGGCAACGGTCCTGGTCAGAAGTGTTATCTTTGGGAAAACGCGCATTATTGAGTTTTTATGTCTAACATTGTAACATTACCTACGCTTGTAATTGGGAAGGAACTGGCTCTTGAGACACAGGGAAACCTACTTTTAGAGCCAGGAACCAATGTTATGTAACAACTCAAAGTTGCAATAAAGATTATCATTTTTTTATATGTTTTTCGAGCAAAGCTCGGTCTCCCAGATTTTTATGATCTAAAAAGCGCTTGGCAATGTTTTTAAATACTTTGCTGACTTAAGAGCCCTTCAATGTGCACACACACTGCTAAATAATCGTGATTATTCAAATTTAACGAAAGATATTGGAAAAAGGGGGCCGCTACGTACTGTATTGTGTATTTAAGTACCTTTTGAATACATCAAACTAGTTTTTATGTTGCTGGATTTGTCTATCTATGCGTCCAAAATTAAAACGGCCGTTTTTGTTTTAAGTTCCTAGATCGACGAAACCAGCAACATAGAAACTAGTTTGATGTATTCAAAAGGTACGTAAATAAACAATACGTACTTAACTGCCCCCTTTTTTCAATATCTTTCGTTAAATTTAAATAATTACGATTTTTTAGCTGTGGCGCTAGTGTGAACTTTGAAGGGCTCTTAACGGACTGCATTTTCCATTAAACCTCGTTTTCAGGTCAGGCCTCGTCAAGGTGTGGTCGGTGCCCGAATGCCAAGAGCTGCAGGTCCTGAAGGGTCACACCTGCAACGTGAGCGGCGCGACCTTCCACCCTGCGGCCGCCATGCCCCGACACTTCAAGGACAAGGTACTGCACACGCTCCTCGCTGCACTCGGTGCCGCACCTGCCACGTGAGCGCCTCCTTCCACCCTGCGGCCATGCCCCGACACTTCAAGGACAAGGTACTGCACACGCTCCTCGCTGCACTCGGTGCCGCACCTGCCACGTGAGCGCCTCCTTCCACCCTGCGTCCATGCCCCGACACTTCAAGGACAAGGTACTGCACACGCTCCTCGCTGCACTCGGTGCCGCACCTGCCACGTGAGCGCCACCTTCCACCCTGCGGCCGCCATGCCCCGACACTTCAAAGACAAGGTACTGCACACGCTCCTCGCTGCACTCGGTGCCGCACCTGCCACGTGAGCGCCACCTTCCACCCTGCGGCCGTGCCCCGACACTTCAAGGACATGGTACAGCACACTGCTCCTCGCTGCACTCGGTGCCGCACCTGCCACGTGAGCGCCACCTTACACCCTGCGGCCATGCCCCGACACTTCAAGGACAAGGTACTGCACACTGCTCCTCGCTGCACTCGGTGCCGCACCTGCCACGTGAGCGCCACCTTCCACCCTGCGGCCAGGCTCTGACACTTCAAGGACAAGGTACTGCACACGTTCCTCGCTGCACTCGGTGCCGCACCTGCCACGTGAGCGCCACCTTCCACCCTGCGGCCATGCCCCGACACTTCAAGGACAAGGTACTGCACACGCTCCTCGCTGCACTCGGTGCCGCACCTGCCACGTGAGCGCCACCTTCCACCCTGCGGCCATGCCCCACCTGCCACGTGAGCGCCTCCTTCCACCCTGCGGCCATGCCCCGACACTTCAAGGACAAGGTACTCGCACACTGCTCCTCGCTGCACTCGGTGCCGCACCTGCCACGTGAGCGCCACCTTCCACCCTGCGGCCATGCCCCGACACTTCAAGGACAAGGTACTGCACACGCTCCTCGCTGCACTCGGTGCCGCACCTGCCACGTGAGCGCCACCTTCCACCCTGCGGCCATGCCCCGACACTTCAAGGACAAGGTACTGCACACTGCTCTTCGCTGCACTCGATGCCGCACCTGCCACGTGAGCGCCTCCTTCCACCCTGCGGCCATGCCCCGACACTTCAAGGACAAGGTACTGCACACTGCTCTTCGCTGCACTCGATGCCGCACCTGCCACGTGAGCGCCACCTTCCACCCTGCAGCCATGCCCCGACACTTCAAGGACAAGGTACTGCACACGCTCCTCGCTGCACTCGGTGCCGCACCTGCCACGTGAGCGCCTCCTTCCACCCTGCGGCCATGCCCCGACACTTCAAGGACAAGGTACTCGCACACTGCTCCTCGCTACACTCGGTGCCGCACCTGCCACGTGAGCGCCACCTTCCACCCTGCGGCCATGCCCCGACACTTCAAGGACAAGGTACTCGCACACTGCTCCTAGCTGCACTCGGTGCCGCACCTGCCACGTGAGCGCCACCTTCCACCCTGCGGCCGTGCCCCGACACTTCAAGGACAAGGTACTGCACACGCTCCTCGCTGCACTCGATGCCGCACCTGCCACGTGAGCGCCACCTTCCACCCTGCGGCCATGCCCCGACACTTCAAGGACAAGGTACTGCACACGCTCCTCGCTGCACTCGGTGCCGCACCTGCCACGTGAGCGCCTCCTTCCACCCTGCGGCCATGCCCCGACACTTCAAGGACAAGGTACTCGCACACTGCTCCTCGCTACACTCGGTGCCGCACCTGCCACGTGAGCGCCACCTTCCACCCTGCAGCGAACTTTAATAAAATCTGCCAAAAAAAATGTATTTATTACTATTAGAAGTATTAGAACAAACTTAATTATCAAATAAGATTTTAATTTGAGACGATCCAGTTAGATTAGAAGGTCCGAACCACACTGTTCTACCTTAGGGCTTGTGCGCAAATCACGCGAGGTTCGATAGAGGCACGAAAAAATCACGATAGATCACGTTGGGGGAGGGGGGTATAAGGAAACCTCACGCGTATTTTTCTACAGTGAACGAAACTAAGAAAAAAACAGTGGTAACATGAGTATATACTATTTCTCGGTTTCGTTAAACATAAATCTTCACTCTGCACTTCAAAATAGCGAGTCTATTTAACGAAATTAGAGAAATAAACAAAACTTTCTATATACAACACTCAAAACGCCAAAAACCTCACCAAATATCACCAAGGGGGTGGGGGGAGGGGTAAAAAGTAGCCGAAAACACTTCGCGTGATTTGTGCACAACCCCTTAGGGATGGCCAGGGGGCGCCATAAGCCTTCAGTAAGAAGTGCATATACTTGGAAAAATTTGATCTATGCCACTGTGGCCCGGTGGCCGAATGGCACAAGCTGCTGCAATAGCAGAGGACGCTGGTTCGATTCCAGCCTGGGGCACTGGAAGCCTTGGTCACTTTTTCTTAGTACATGACATTTCAGTTTATAATGTATTTATTTTTTACAAGCTTTTATTTAGTTTCACCTGACCGTTGTCTGTAATCAAATCTTGCAAGTTAAATTTAATCCACTTCCCGGTTTCCGATTGAGCTGAAATTTTGCATGCATACGTAAGTCGGGTGACAATGTAATAATATGGTGTCATCGAGCTGATCTGATGATGGAGACCGGAGGTGGCCATAGGAACTCCTGTGTTTGGGGTTTTTAGAACTGTCTCGATGAGTATTAATTGCCTGTGGAAAGAAAAGTACAGTCAGCGATAAAAGCTTGTACCAAAAATGAAATTTTTGTCAAAAACTTATTTCAGTTGAACATAAAGTCAGAGCCTGAGAGTGAGCCCATGGAGACAGGTGGCTCGAGCGAGGATAAGTCAGAAGTGTGCACTATGGCGTCCTGCGCTTACGACGGCACGGTCCACTTATGGAACTTTAACAGGTAACACTGTTTTTAAATCCATGCTATAATACAGCGGTTCTCAAACTTTTTTGGTGACGGAACCCTTTTGGAAACCGAAATATTTGATATACCTACCTATACAAGAGCTGGTTTT
Organism: Cydia fagiglandana; assembly: GCF_963556715.1. Classification (NCBI taxonomy): domain Eukaryota; kingdom Metazoa; phylum Arthropoda; class Insecta; order Lepidoptera; family Tortricidae; genus Cydia; species Cydia fagiglandana. Next base: position 9,853,810 of record NC_085955.1, read on the forward strand.
TTTTCTTATTATTACAAGTATTTTCGCGGAGCCCCAACAGAGGCTTTGCGGAACCCTAAGGTTCCCCGGAACACACTTTGAGATCTTGACACCGACACTGTCATCAGTGACACTTTGAGAATGGCTGCTATAATATTAAATATTTTTATGAAAATATACCAAATTTACTTCCCTTATTTATGAAATATTTTTATTGAATGTATGTGTGTTTTATTAAAAAACGGAGACTTATAGTCACATTCCCTAATACCGTACCTTTATTTTCGTAATTTTATTATTACGTCATTGTAAATTTATCATTTTTTTTGTCGAAAATAACCGTAACCGAAACCGGTTATGAATTTTGGCCGGTTATTGCATTCCCTATGGACAACGCGAGGAAGATGATGACATTTATTAAGTTTGAAATTCCAGTGATTCACCAATGGCGTCCCTGCCTGGCCACAGTCCACACCGCGTCTCCAGAGTGGAGTTCCATCCTTCAGGCAGGATGCTGGCGGCAGCGGTCTTCGACAGCAGCTGGAGGCTGTGGGACCTTGAAACAGGTGACATTTTACTATACTTCGTTTATTAAATTAGTACCAGTGATTCACCGATGGCGTCCCTGCCTGGCCACAGTCCGCCGCGTATCGTACAACATAGTAAAAATTATTTTCGGCGATAACCAACAGGGTATCCATCTGCATACGAGGGCCGACGGAAAGATATTTAACATCTCTCTCCTCAAGTCCAAAAGAAACCGCGAGGATCTTTTCGTTGACAGCCTCCTATATGCCGACGACGCAGCCTTCGTTGCTAACTCTGAACGCAAGCTCCAGTCAATGGTGAGTCGATTCTCACAGGCGTGTTCCCTGTTTGCCATGTCCGTTAACACGAGGAAGACCGTTGTGCTAGCACAAGGTACTTCTGTGGCACCAGCTATTTCACTGAATGGCACGCTGTTAGAGGTAGTTGACAGATCTTGCTACCTAGGGTCGACCGTAACGAACAACCTCTCGCTTGATGCGGAGGTCGACATACGTATCGGCAAAGCGGCGATCACGTTCGGGAGGCTTAGTACTCGAGTATGGCAAAACAAGCATCTCACAACAAAGACCAAAATGTTGGTCTTTCAGGCTTCTATATTAAGCATACTCTTGTACGGAGCTGAAACCTGGACGACGTATGCAAAAATAGAACGTCGTTTTAACTCTTTCTACATGCGTTGCCTTCGTAAGATCCTAGGAATATCATGGCAGGACAGGGTGACAAACGAAAGGGTTCTAGAAATTGCACAGCTGCCTAGCCTAACAGCGTTTCTCAAGCAGAGACGTTTGCGTTGGCTAGGGCATGTGCACAGGATGGAACCCTCTCGACTACCTCGTCGTGTTCTTCTTGGTGCGGTTGCGAATGCAAAACGTAACGTTGGGAGGCCATTGCTTCGCTTTAAAGATTGCGCAAAGAGGGACATGATTGCATTCCATATAGACCACCAAGACTGGGAGAAGCTCGCAGAGCAGCGGACGGAATGGCGCAAACGTGTTGTGGAGGGTCGCAAGTTTTGTGATGAGACCTGGTTCGCCGCACTCGCTGACAAGAGGCAAAGAGGTGTCTCAGTACCGGTTTCCGCAAACTTCTCTTGTCAGACCTGTGGTAGACCATGTCGATCTCGCATCGGTCTATTTAGCCACCAAAAACGGTGTTACACCATAAATCGTCTGATATAGACGAAAAGGCCTATGATGATGTTGGATTTTCGACTTTAAGCCTTGGTCATTAAATCGAATTTAGAGTGCGGACAGATTCAAGCGCTTTTTTAACGCGCGTTGAAAAAGCTGTCATGCGAATGGGGGCCTAGGGCAGAAATCATGTGATCATATTTGGCCTATTTTAGACCCAACCCTCTAACTGGAATTTTTTTTTTCAGCAACGGAGGTCCTTCATCAAGAAGGTCACGCGAAAGAGGTGTACAGCGTGGCTTTCCAGTGTGACGGGTCTCTCGCGGTGACCGGGTAAGGCTCATCAGCAAAGAGAATTTAGAATAGAGGGATTTTTTTATTTATTTATTAAAGTACACCCACATCATATATATTATAACTTACGCTAAAACATTTTACAAGGTAATAAATACTGGTAGCCGAGTGGATATGACGTCTGACTTTCAATCCGGAGGTCGCGGGTTCAAATCCTGGCTCGTACCAATGAGTTTTCGGAACTTATGTACGAAATATCATTTGATATTTACCACTAGCTTTTCGGTGAAGGAAAACATCGTGAGGAAACCTGCATACATCTGCGAAGAAATTCAAAGGTGTATGTGAAGTCCCCAATCCGCATTGGGCTAGCGTGGGGACTATAGCCCAAGCCCTCTCGCGCATGAGAGGAGGCCTGTGCTCAGCAGTGGGACGTATATAGGCTGAAATGATGATGATGATGAATAAATACTGATACATATGACAATCACGGAGTACATATAATTGATAAAGTATTACAGTGAGATCAAACTTAACCTAAAACTATACAATGATATCTAAGAATTATACTAATTAATTATAACTAAGGATGTTGTCAAAGCAAAAAGAATAGAGTGTATAGAGGCGAATTTCGCCTTTCGGTCCTTGTCACATATAGTTCGTTTTTTTTAGCATTAGAAAGAACTTGCAAGAAGGTAAGCGATCTTGACATGCCTTTTAATTGAAAAACGCTTTTTAAAAATCAAAAACTATTACTTATGAAAGTAGAAGAATTTAAATGATCGTATTAGATTCATAATTGTTACATATTTGCCGTAACTTATTTTTAAAATGTGTTTTCCAATTAAAAGACGCATCAAGATTGTTTACCTTATTTCTAATGCTAAAAAAATGAACAGTAGTTTTTTTTACTTACTTTTGACATCATCACTTGTTAAGCATCTCTTAGGGTGGTATTACACGAATTCGTTTGCCTTTTTCTACTTATAACACTTTAAAGTCTCACGTTTTGTACACATATTATGTGTTCCGTACTCCACATCGGATATCTTCATTGTTTCATTGAGAGAGTAACGCGATCGTTGACCAATGATGCCGCTAGCGTCTATGTAGTCGCTCCGCCCCACGCCGTGACGTAGTTCCGCTTCCACTTCCTGCGAACCGTTGCTCGCTTCCCGCCACTCGCCACCGCCATGACATTGTTTCGTCGACCGTCTTGACCGATGGTCCGCAAATATTTTTTGCGTATATTTTTGCAGCATGGTGCTTTAACATTTCCGATCCAAAGCTCGGTCGATTAAATAGTGAGATACGGCAGAGATCGCCACTATTAGTCTTTTGGCGGTCTCGCGATCGAAGTCATCGAACGGTGCTTTTCGATTCTACCCACTTTTTTCTTGCTAAATTAATTTTCACATTCCATGCTGCTAAAATCGTTACCGTTAACTCGCATTTTCGAGATCGAAGTAGGAAGTGCGTCAGTGGTTTTTGTTAACAAGTGGTAACAAGTCGCTCCGCATCGGAGAGGGAACGCGCGGTCATCGTGCCTGCGGCGGCGGCGGCGGCGCCCGGGCGGCGCGGCGGCGGACGGCCTGCGCGCGCTGCTTTCGGGCGCCGCGCTTCGCTGATAAGGAGGTTTGGATTGTCTCGAACCATCCGGTGAGCCAGTTTAAGATATTCTAATTTTATTGGCGTTCAGAAGTTACTTCGTCACTAAAGGAGGGTTCTCAGGCAGGAGCCTGGGAGTACCTCGTGTTGTTAGTTGCGGCGCGACCGGGGCGCCCGTCCCCCGGCGCGGGGGCGCGGGCCCGGCGCCCGCCCCCGCCCGCGCGCGCCGCGCCGGCGCCGCGTCTTTCTTCTGCTGTCGTCCAAGGTGACTCCGAGACACCGCGACGCTGCGGGCCACGGTGGACGCCTCCAGTCCGCAGGACTCGGAGAGACGTCACACGCCCGCTCCTGTTGCTGCAGTCGCGGTGCGGACGCCTCCAGTCCGCGGGACTCCGAGAGACGTCACACGCCCGCTCCTGTTGCTGTAGTCGCGGTGCGGACGCCTCCAGTCCGCGGGACTCCGAGAGACGTCACTCGCCCGCTCCTGTTGCTGCAGTCGCGGTGCGGACGCCTCCAGTCCGCGGGACTCCGAGAGACGGCACACGCCCGCTCCTGTTGCTGCAGTCGCGGTGCGGACGCCTCCAGTCCGCGGGAGAGAGCCCGCTCCTGTTGCTGCAGTCGCGGTGCGGACGCCTCCAGTCCGCGGGACTCCGAGAGACGTCACACGCCCGCTCCTGTTGCTGCAGTCGCGGTGCGGACGCCTCCAGTCCGCGGGACTCCGAGAGACGTCACACGCCCGCTCCTGTTGCTGCAGTCGCGGTGCGGACGCCTGTCGCGGTGCGGACGCCTCCAGTCCGCGGGACTCCGAGAGGCGTCACACGCCCGCTCCTGTTGCTGCAGTCGCGGTGCGGACGCCTCCAGTCCGCGGGACTCCGAGAGACGTCACACGCCCGCTCCTGTTGCTACGCCCGCTCCTATTGCTGCAGTTGCGGTGCGGACGCTTCCAGTCCAGCGGGACTCCGAGAGATCCGCGTGGCTCTGCGAGACGTCACACGCCCGCTCCTGCAGCTGCGGGCGCATCGCGGGTGGATCGCGCCAAGGTGAAGGCGGACCGCTTCTGCGTCCCGACTGCTCGAGCGGAAGGAAGGTAAGTTACGTGTAAGCAGTGGAAATGCTACGAGTACAGCGACGATCGCCGCGTTGGTTGCCGGCCGTCATGACGTCGCTGGTGACCTACGCGCCGGTGTGGCCACCACGATAGCACCGCCGAGGGCAACAGCGTCGCCGTGATGATGCGTGCAACTACGAGCCTAGCCATCGGCGCCTCCCGTGCCGGTAACGTCCGTCACGCGCACCGGCGCCTGTCGAGCTGGCCGCCACGACGGCGCCTCTCGCACCTGAGCCTGGCGACGGTGGCCGCCATGATGGCGCCGCCCGCTCGATGACACCGCCTGCCCCCCGAGCTGGCCGCCACGATGGCGCCTCTCGCATTACGCATCGACGCGGTGGCGGCGGCTGCCACAATGGCGCTGCCCGCCACGATGATGCCGCCCGCCACGATGGCACCACCACCTGCGCACTGGCGCCTCTCGAGCTGGCCGCCACGATGGCGCCTCTCGCCTCACAGCAGTGGCTCCCAGACCAGCCAGCCAGACGGCGACCGCCTCATGCACCGGTGCCTCCCGAGCTGGCCGCCACGATGGCGCCTCTCGCAGCACGCACCGGCGCCTCCCGAGCCGGTGGCGGCGGCCGCCACGATGGAGCCGCCCGCCTCACGCGACAACGCCTCTAGAGCGGGCCGCCACTATGGGTCCTCGCCTCACGCACCAGCGCTTTCCGAACCAGTGGCGGCCGCCATGAACCGGCCTCAGGCACCGGTTAAAGAATCCTCCGGCGACGGCAGACAAGGTCGTAAAGAGCCCCGTCCTAGCGCGGCTCGACTGCCCGGAGTTGAAAGCGGTAAGATATGTCGATACTCAGAGGAAAATACGTCGTGTTCCCGGGCTTCATAAAGGTGCTGATCGACTTCGCTGTGTCGCTTCGAAGCTCCTACGACTTCTCGAGGCCATGGAGTGGTCCAACCAGAGAACAGCTAGCGACAAGGCCTGTGCGACCGCTCGAAACCGAGGTGAAAGGCATCGAAAAGGTCTGCAGACTTCACATAATTATCTCTGCTTGCTCGCGCTCTCCAGCTTAAGTTCCGTCTTACAAAGACGAACTCGTGCGAAAAGCCATAATAAACAAAATGGGACAAATAAACCCGCTGCGCCTGAACAAGCTTGAGTTTCCGGTGCTAAGAGAAAGGGGCCAGGAGGACTCCAGCAGTTTCCATCTGTCTGTATTCGACTTTATCGAAACAGTTTTGTTACGCAAAGCGCCAAAATCGATTTTAGACTTGATTTCATCAGTTCGATTTCCTTAAAAGCATGCTACTAACTCGATGCCCTATACTAACTCGATATAGGGTGTCTCTTCGGATAAAGCGAATTAGACCATCACGCTCCTAGACATCACGTGGGACACGCGGCACAACACACCGATTGAAAGTTTTCTTTTTCGCGACATACAGGCCTGCCTTGCTGCAGAGTTTCTCGCAGAAATGAGACTCAATGCCTTCTGTTCAGTCTCAAATTCGCAAACTTTAGTTCATGGAGAAAGGTGAAGCCTTCGCAGTCCCCAGCAACACGGAGCTGCCGAAAGCCTCGCACCACTTTCTTCCTCATCTTATGCAAGCAGTCCGTTACAATCTTCAATATTGGTAGACAATGTACGAGGTAAGGCCCTTTCAGCGAAGAGTAACCGTTAACGGGCCGCATCTGCAGCGCTGACGACAGAAGTGTAAACATACAACCGCACCGGTATAGTATACATAAAACGACGGCGACACTACATCCCTTCCGTTACTACGGCTGTCGCAAAAACTGCTGATGCCAGCAGATCGTCTACAGGTCGCGCTGGTTGCTTGCTACTTGCCAGGTCGGTACAACCCCCGAGGGCAACGGTTTATCAAGAAGTCACTGCGCGCCCGAGTGGCAGCTGCGCCCAGCAGCCGCCGAGACTGTCTTCACCTGACAGGCGCCTTGTTGGCCGGCCTCCGCTTTCGAGAGCCCTCGCACTGTGCCACGGTATTTCTTAACAGACTCATTGAACTGCTACCACGACCTTTGACAGCTGCCTGTGAGACTTGGCATGGATGTCTCCACCTCCCAGCCTAGTCTGTGTACTGCGACGGCGTGATAAGGAGTCTTAAAGCAGCTGTGGTAAGCTTGCAATTTACTGGCGGTCCTAGTGAACACAACGTCAGACCGCCCTCCCTTACGAGTCAACGACCTTAAGAATGAGGCGTAGCTCCTGTCAGATAGGACGCTCCAACACCGAGCTGGCGGGATCAGGAGTGACGTCCGCTACTGGCGTGACTGGCGCATGCATATAACATGCCAAGGTCTAACGCTACGTAGCGAACGAAACGCAACTGTCACTGTCTCACTAATATGGAAGAACCGGATATTCCCGATTCCGGTACTGTGTTTGTATAGAAAACAGTAACGGGAGCCCCTAGATCGTCCCCTTGTCTAGGCTGCATGTACGGCCACAATGTAGAAACGGTCTTTATGGTGCATCAAAAATAAGATCAACTGCCAGGTACCTCTATCCAGTGAAGTAGCGAGCTATCTCAGACGTCTATTTCTATTATCCATGTTAGCTTTCAGAACGATACTCGTTCATAAGCCTCTCACAAGTGCTGTGTATGAACCACTATCGGACACTATGCCTTCTTCCAACGCCATTAATAGCGAGACCAGCGCCTCCCAAAGCACCAGCTTGGGACGCGAGACATCTACTTGCCCTAATTTAAATAGCCCTACAACGTTAGGTACGTTAGAAGAAGTACGATAGAATAGCTGCCGCACTTTTGCTGTTAGCATCAGGCAGCAGGGTCAATGACCTTACTCTACTACACTGTAGCCCGGGCAATTACATAGATAACTTTAACGCTATTATTTTGTGTCCGAAATTCGGCTCTAAACCAGATAACGTGTCTTACCGACTGGACTCTTAGAAGCTCCGGAATAAAGTATAGACCCAGTATAAGTAGGTAGTCTGGGTACGTCACCTTGCGAGAATTACACAAAATGTTAGGGGACACTTCGCTTATTTCTTTCAGCCACAGTCTCATCCAAGCCGGCCTCGCCTACGATTGCTTTTGATCCACGATGTACTTAATAACTAAATTGGCTGGGAAGCTATTCACTTAGCGATATTTTCGCTTATGTTAATTGGGAACATGACTCGCCGAGATTCTGCGGATCGGATGCGATTTCGAATGAGAATTCTCTTAAACCAGTTTCGAACCTGAGATTACAATTTCAATTCTCAATTTCCTGTAATTCACATTATAACGAGTCACTGTGATTTCATGGGTTGCAATATGGTGTATACATATTTATTCGTTCTCTGAGTTCTATGACAGTAGGTGTAGCCCTATCGCTTGCGCGCCCGCTAACTCGCCACCAGGAGATAATAAACAGGTCTCAATGAAGATATCCGATGTGGAGTACGGAACACATAATATAAAAATTTTACCTTCCAATAAAATTATTATTATGTTTCCTATCCACATCGGATATCTGAGTAATGCCTTCCTGGCAGGCTACTAGGCTACTTTTATGCCGACGGTACTTCTCCTCAACAATGACATGGCGGTGGCGAGTGGCGGGAAGCGAGCAACGGTTCGCAGGAAGTGGAAGCGGAACTACGTCACGGCGTGGGGCGGAGCGACTACATAGACGCTAGCGGCATCATTGGTCAACGATCGCGTTACTCTCTCAATGAAACAATGAAGATATCCGATGTGGATAGGAAACATAATAATAATTTTATTGGAAGGTAAAATTTTTATATTTAATTTAATTACACAAAAATCTCTACCGCGATATAATTTCATTGTTTTTACCTTAAATTCCGACGTTTCAGCTGAGTTGCACCAGCTGTGGTCACGGAAAGACATCGGATGATGGTAGCATGACGTAGGAGGAAACGGGGTCATTCGAAGCATGATTTTAGGGGGGTAAAAAATCGTCAAAAATAGATGACGTAATTTATGAACATCCCCTTAGTGATTGTCTTGTATTCTTTCCAGTGGCATGGACGCGTTTGGCCGCGTATGGGACCTACGCACGGGGCGATGCGTCATGTTCCTCGAGGGTCATCTAGGCCCCGTGTTAGGGGTCGACTGGTCCCCCTGCGGTTACACGCTCGCTACGGCCGCGCAAGATCATCAGGTAATCATAATCATCATCATCATCATATCAGGCAGAGGACCTCCACTGCTGGACATAGGCCTCCCCCAAAGAGTGCCACAATGACCGGTCTTGCGCCACCCGCATCCAGCGGACTCCCGCGACCTTCACCAGGTCATCAGTCCACCTTGTGGGGGGGTCTACCCACGCCTTCCGGTACGTGGTCGCCACTCGAGAACCTTTCCGCCCCAACGGCCATCGGTTCTACGGGCAATGTATCATAATCATAATCATCATTTATTAATAATATAAAATTACATGTTAAATAGGTACTACAATATGTAGGAAGGCATTACATAATATTATTCTTATTCTATGACATAGGTTTACTTATAAGCAGCGACATGTAAAATCTCATGTTGGGGGTCATTTTGACCCTATATCAGGTGTGTGAGAGGTCATTTGGGCCCCGTATTAGGGGTCGATTGGTCCCCCTGCAGTTACACGCTCGCTACGGCCGCGCAAGATCATCAGGTGAGCAGAGACATAGAGAAATATAGTAATACAAGAGTGCTCACTCCATACATCAGTTTTGGTCTCAGAAATATTAGTATTTCCATAGCAACTTTCATAGTCGACATCTAGCATCGAGTAGCGGAATTATCAGTACTTTAAGTAGCAGTAGTAGTACTGTCAAGTGACAATAGATGTAGCACCCACCGGAAACTCTACAACATAAGATTTTCCGGCGGCTCACTCTCTCACTATGCAAAATGTGAGACGCAAATACACATTGGACAAAGGAATAGGGAATATTAGACAAAGCTCTGCGTAGGTGTCACCACTGGCACATACAGTAAATAACTCTCATTGACATCATCAATGACACATCATGTGTCACTAGGTCAATCACATGGCCTACCGTGAAACACGACAATTGAAAGTTCGGTTTCTGCCTCTCTATCGACCGATAGAGGCAGATAATTTCGATTTTCGCGTGTCGCGGTAGGCCACCTGTAAACAAACCGCCTTGGTGCATCAATGTCATAGTGAAAACTTGTCAAAAAACTGTTTAAGGCCTAGTATGTATGTCGGCGGCCGATCGTAAGATCAGGCATATCGTGAAATTCCTAGGCATATCGTGATTCTCGTTCCCTGATTCGGCGGAGCCACCTAACGAACCTATCCTTATCCAACCTATATATTGGTTTAATGTGTCAAAACATTACACAGGAACATTACGATCTGCCTGATCTTACTATCGGCCGCCAACATGTATAAGCTACTCTATGGCTTACTAAACAAATTAGTGCTGCACTCTGGCGGCAGAACATTGCAGTAATAATCCCTATTGGACAGACCATAATATCTACCGTGTTGTCCCAATCCTCCGTTAGATGACGCTGTACCCACCGTGAACTGGCTAACGGCGTGTCGATTCGAAAACGTTGGGTGTCGAGTATTGCGCTACTCGGGATAGCTAGAACGTTGAAATTTTCATATTTTTGTTACGGTCGTCTGCATTTATATGTTGGACACCGTTGTTAATAAGATTTATAAGATATAAAAAAACCGGGCAAGTGCGAGTCGGACTCGCGCACGAAGGTTTCCGTACCGTAATGCAAAAAAAAAAAACGGGCAACGGGACGTCAAGTTATGCCAACCCTAATAATTGCTCGGAGCAATGGTGAGCCGAACGGAACCGAGTTTGCCCGAAGTCAGGAGTTTCGCGTCCCTGCTCTAGCGCCTTATTGACAATAGTGGCATGGGACTGTTCACACAAAATAGTCGGACTCAATTGTTCTCGGTTGCATTGCATTTGTTTTGACAGCGCACTCTTTGATGCCATGGAGGAACTACGCTGAACGCCACCTAGTGTACCGTAACACAAGGATTTGAAGTAGAGAGTTACTGTCATGGTAAATTATGTAGTTACAGTTCATTTACTGCCATCTTTCGACAGAAGATTAAACCTGTTTGAACGCCATTTGACTTTGATCCTTATTCTTTTTATGTGTTAACTTTTTAAATATTAATATTCACGCCATCTCGAGCATAGGCTGAAGGTTGTGGCGCCATCGCTCAAAAACATGGAACTATACCTTTGGCCTATAGTCGAGTAGATGGCGTGAATATTAATATTTAATAAGTTAATACATATCAGTGAAAGAATAAGGATTAAAGGCAAATGGCGTTCTAACAGTTGTGTGAAACACGCATAATTATTATGTAGCGCAGTGCAAAACTGGCCTTATTTTATATCGCCATCTGCGCATGGCAACACCCTTTCTCTTCCTACCAAGCTCTGCAACGAGCACCACGCTATGTAAGCCTTTAAATATTATGATAAATAATAAAACAAGAAAACAGTGCAAATACAGTCTTTTCTATTCAACATCATCTCTCTCCACCTTTACAACAGTTTCATGTTCTGTCGAAAGATGGCAGTAAATTTACAGTGGCTACATAATTTACTTGCACAATCCGTCTCTATAGACTTTATTCTCTTTGGTCAAAGGTTGTGTGATAAAACTCCTCTTAAAGGCGATAGATGGCACAATTCAGCCGTTCTCCGACAAATATATAAATTCTGAAGCTGACTTCTATAATCACTAATGACACTCACTCTGTCCTATTCAAGTATAAAGTTATCTCGGAAGTAGACGGACTCTACTGAGCTGGCCCAATCCTCCGTGAGATGGCGCTGTACCGGCCGTGAACTGAGTAACGGTGTGTCGATTCGAAACCGTTGGGTGTCGAGTGTTGCGCTGAGTGGGGCAACTAGAAAGTTGAAATTTTCATATTTTTGGTTACGGTTGTCTGCATTAATATGTTGGACACCGTTGTTATTCATTAAATTAAAAAATTATTAAGTGTAAAGCCTCCTCCACACTCGCGTTCGCGGCTTCGCCCGCGATTCACGCGCATAGTCTGGAGGGGGCTTAATACGTACAGTCGCCATTAAATATATCAGAACGGCCGAGGTGCTCAAAAATATCTGAACAGGCACTCAAGCCACATAATAAATAATAGTACTACCGTACAGAAAGGAAACTTCCTACAAAACCCATAGTCTAATAAAACATGGTCTTCTCTTCCCATAACATGGCCGCTATATATAGCGCTTTCGCATTCGTCATATATATCATATAGCGCTGTCGCATGATGACGTAGGCTTGTGTCAGCCAGGTGACCTAGAAAAGACGGGAAGAGAGTACCAGACGGAGTATATTATTATAATATGTACAAAACCGAAGTTTGATAGCGATTCAGGGTCGAATCATGCTGTCCCTTTCTAATATAAGGCATTATCTTTTACGTCTAATTAGGGTAGTCAAAATTCAAGCCATTATCTTATTTGTGGTCGTGCACGCAATGGGACGTCAAGTTGTGTCAACCCTAATAATTGCTCGGAGCAATGGTGAGCCGAGTTTGCCCGAAGTCAGGAGTTTCGCATCCCTGCTCTACCGCCTTATTGTCAATAGTGGCATGGGCGACTATTCACACAAAATAGTTGAACCAAACTAACTATGCATGTAATTTGACTAAGTGTATCAATGTTATTACTGCCTAATTTCTATGAAAATACTAGATGGCCCGGCGAACTTCGTTTCACGTATCAATTTGTTTGAGCTTTCTTAATTTTTTCGTTCATAAGAACCTTCTCCTGACAATAACAAACACAGCCACAAAAAGAATCAGCGAAATTGGTCCAGCCGTTCACTGTGATGATTGATTGACAGCATAACTTCAATTGTTCTGGATTTCATTTGTTTTGACAGCGCACTCTATGATGCCTTGGCGGAACTGCGTCGAACGCCACTCAGGTTTACCGTAACACCCTAGTTGACTCTATTTGTCAAAGGTTGCGTGATAAAACGCCTCTTAAAGGCGATGAATGGCACAATTTAGCCGTTCCATTTTTAAATTTAAGCCACTAGATGGCAGACCCTACTAAGGACTGTATCGTTTATTATAAATACAGATAAAACCTGGTCTAACTGTTGACGTGTGTATTATTTTGTATTACTATGTTCTTAAGGTATAATCTGGGGGTATTTTTAAGACATATCTGATATAAGAATGTTTTACATTTATTTTATTTTAGGGACTTTATGATGATTTTAATACCTTCTAGCAAATGTAATTCGGACAAGCCTATCGAGCTTAATTTGAGACTATTTCACCGATTCCTTAGTACGATTTAAAGAAACAAAAGGTTAATATGCTGCCAAAATATGCCATCTAAGTGTCCTTTTCATGATTGCTCAATTGAACATCCACAGAATAAATGTGGTGTATTTTATCTTTACATGAAAACGACTTTTTATGCAACATTTTGGATTCCCGTCAATTTCTGACGCCAGGGAAATGACGGAAACAGCTAAAAGAATCTACCGAAATCCAAAGCCTAACGGACATTCATGGCGTTGAACCATGGCTAGAACAGGTCGATAGAAACGCTCCATGATGGTTATATTGTATACCAAAGTCGGGGTTGTCGTAAGTAACATGCCATATTTTCAAAAAGGCCACCAAGCACAGATCCAAAACTTTTTTTCCAACTAAAAGAAATGATTAGACTATGCCCAGATGTTTCGCTTTACGAATCATATGTAATTGCTGTTTACATAGTACGATTTTTTTTGTGTAATACTTATCTTGTTCGCAAACCGTAAATTTTCTTGTAGTATTTGTCCGAAATCGTTGTAGTTACTCGGGAGGATTGGGTAAATATTGTCCAAACCATATGCTTTACGTGATCTCCCAGGACGAAATGTTACTTATTATTAAAGCACTAATTAAACTATATGTGTAATTTTTTAATAAAAACATAATACCAGAAAAAACGGCTAAGTAAAGTTGTATTTATAATAAACGATACAGTCCTTATACAAAATAGAGCAAGTATTTAGTGTAGGCGGCAACACCTGCTTAGGAGCGTGAATAGTTATCGCTTTCGATTGAGGTCACGAGATGGCAGACCCTCCAACACGCACGGTCTCTATTCAAGTGTAAAGTTAGCTCAGAAATAGACTCTATTGTGTTGTCCCAATCCTCCGTTAGATGGCGCTGTGCCCACCGTGAACTGAGTAACGGTGTGTCGATTCGAAACCGTTGGGTGTCGAGTGTTGCGCTGTGGGGGGCAACTAGATAGTTGAAATTTTCATATTTTTGTTACGGCTGTCTGCATTTATATGTTGGACACTGTTTTTATTATTCGTAAAGTTAATAAGTGAAATACGTTGTCGCCATTATATATATCAGAGCGGCCGAGGTGCTCAAAAATATCTGAACACGCACTCTAGCCACAGAATAATTAATAGTACTACAGTCCGTTTTTTTTAGCATTAGAAAGAACTTCGCAGAAGTAAGCTTGTGGTTCCAAATCCGGCACTTTTAGCTGTAATAATTTGAAGTAAATTGTATCTATTGACCATGCTACATTAGATAATTCAATAATTATTAACAAATAAAGAGCCTGATAAAAACTGCACGCTTGCTTCTGTGGAGTTCTTTCTAATGCTAAAAAAAACGAACTATACCGTACAGAAAGGAAACTTCCTGCAAAACCGAAGTTTGACAGCGATTTAGGGTCGAATTATGCTGTCCCTTTCTAATATAAGGCACTATCCTGTACGTCTATTCGAGATTAATCTATACATTTTAAGTTTTAATCGTGTGTCGATAGATGGCAGTAAATGTACCGTGGCAACAAAATTTACTATGGCAATAGCCCTCTATACTATCTATTCTATTTGCTCGGAGGTAGATTGACTCTACTGAGTTCTTCCAATCCTCCGTTAGATGGCGCTGTGCCCACCGTGAACTGAGTAACGGTGTGTCGATTCGGAACCTTTGGGTGTCGAGTGTTGCGCTTCACGGGGCAACTAGAAAGTTGAAATTTGGTAGTTTTTGCTGACGGCTGTCTTCATTTACATGTTGGACACCGTTTGTATATACAAACATCTTAACTTCGTATAAGATGAATAAAGTCTAAGGAAAAAACGTGAAACTGATATCTATGTGATAAATATAAAACGGTGTCGTCACGCCATCTAGCCGACCATAGGCCAAAGGTGTGTGCGCCATCTATCCGAGAATGACTTTTTCTTGATTTCCGGGGCACGTTTTTTTCGTAGATTTTATTCATCTTTTACGAAGTTATATATGTCAATGTCATTGATACGGATATCCATGATCATAGACTCAGATCAAGAAAAGTCTGCAGCGGATTTGATAGCCCACGCAGTGCAAGTGTGATTTTAAACGTCAAACTTCTATTACATTATGATTTATAAATAACACTTGCACTGCGTGTCATGGTTATCAAATCTGCTGCAGATTTTTATTGGTCCGACTCTAGTCCGTCTGAAGCATAGAGTGATCATTCTTACCAAAACGCTTATTATTTTCGTAGTCGACAAGTAGCGGATTGATCAGTACTGCTACTTGACAATAGATGTCGCGACGAACAAAAAGTTGTAAACTGTTAAGCAATACACTTTTCGTCAGTCGCGACACTCGTGACATCTAGTGTCGAGTAGCGGTACTGATAAATCTACTACTTGACGCTACCGCTAGATGTCGTCTACGAAATAACCCGTGTTTTGGTAAGAAAACTAAAGATTTATGGAGTTAGTACTCTATTGTTATTTATTTTCCTATACTTATACCAGTGGTGCGAAACTTCTCCCTTCGGGCAACCTCGGCTCCGTTCGGCTCAGCATCGCTCCAAGCAATTATTAGGGCTGACACAACTTGACGTCTCTTTGCGTGCACGACCACAGATAATGGCTAGAATTTTGACAACCCTAAATAACCGAAAGGGATAGTGCCGTATAATAGAAAGGGACAGCATGATTCGTACCTGAATCGGTGCCAAACTTCGGTGTTGTAGGAAGTTTCCTTTCTATACGGTAGTACTATTTATTCTGTGCTTATACCGAAATCATATGGCTCACGATTCTTTTTTTATTTGCAGGCGAAAATTTGGGACCTCAGGAAGAGATCTTGCGTGTATACAGTAGCGGCACATACGCATCTTCTAAGCGGTAACTATATTCATATGTGACGTTATCTATGAAAAGGGACCTTATTAACGATGCTGTACGGCGTAAGCGCCATCGAGAGTAAGGTCCCTTTTCATAGATAATGCCCCATATTTACTTTTATTCTAGCAATATAAATGAAGGGATGTTTACAAAAACAACATAACTGCTTAGAGCGGCTGACACTTTTTAGGGTTCCGTACCCAAAAGGTAAAACGGGACCCTATTACTAAGACTTCGCTGTCCGTCCGTCCGTCCGTCTGTCACCAGGCTGTATCTCACGAACCGTGATATCTAGACAGTTGAAATTTTCACAGATGATGTATTTCTGTTGCCGCTATAACAACAAATACTAAAAACAGAATAAAATAAAGATTTAAATGGGGCTCCCATACAACAAACGTGATTTTTGACCAAAGTTAAGCAACGTCGGGAGTGGTCAATACTTGGATGGGTGACCGTTTTTTTTTTGCTTTTTTTTGCATTATGGTACGGAACCCTTCGTGCGCGAGTCCGACTCGCACTTGCCCGGTTTTTTAAGAACATTGTTAATCGTTTCAGGTGTCAACCAGTGTAGTCAGTTATGCTGTTTTTGTAAACATCCCTTCAAATGTTTATGATAGTACCACTTGCCCACACTATTAACTGCCTATCGGTGGACCTCTCTCTATACCAAATTTCACAACACACAACACAACATGCGACACAACTAAAAACCGCCGTGTCGCCTAAATATTTTTTTAGCTTGTAAGATTTTACTATTGTATGTATGTTAGTTTGTAAGGTATGTATCTATGGGCCTTAGTTGCCTGATAATAAATGATATTTGATTTGATATTGATTTTATACCAAATTTCAACTAAATCGGTTCAGCGGCTTAAGCGTCAAGAGGGTTACCTCTTCACGCTTCAGCTTAAAGTGTGTCTGTCTGTTAATAACAGACGACACACTTTCGCCTTTATAATATTAAAGTATGGATTTAATTAATGAGACGTGGTTAAATATATAATAATTTACTTATTTTTATTTCTTCTTGCCCATTGTTTTGTTTATAACAATTTTTTTTGCAGACGTGCGATACCAAAAGAGCCACGGACACTTCCTGATGACGACATCTTACGACAAGACTGCGAAGCTGTGGTCCAACCCGGCCTGGCATCCCCTCCGCACGCTCGCCGGACACGACAACAAGGTACTACCATACAGTAATATAAGCTGTGGTCCAACCCGGCCTGGCATCCCCTCCGCACGCTCGCCGGACACAGCAAGGTACTACCATAC
This sequence comes from Cydia fagiglandana, assembly GCF_963556715.1. Classification (NCBI taxonomy): domain Eukaryota; kingdom Metazoa; phylum Arthropoda; class Insecta; order Lepidoptera; family Tortricidae; genus Cydia; species Cydia fagiglandana. Next base: position 9,870,883 of record NC_085955.1, read on the forward strand.
AGTAATATAAGCTGTGGTCCAACCCGGCCTGGCATCCCCTCCGCACGCTCGCCGGACACAACAAGGTACTACCATACAGTAATATAAGCTGTGGTCCAACCCGGCCTGGCATCCCCTCCGCACGCTCGCCGGACACGACAAGTTACTACCATACAGTAATATAAGCTGTGGTCCAACCCGGCCTGGCATCCCCTCCGCACGCTCGCCGGACACAACAACAAGGTACTACCATACAGTAATATAAGCTGTGGTCCAACCCGGCCTGGCATCCCCTCCGCACGCTCGCCGGTCACGACAACAAGGTACTACCATACAGTAATATAAGCTGTGGTCCAACCTGGCCTGGCATCCCCTCCGCACGCTCGCCGGACACAACAAGGTACTACCATACAGTAATATAAGCTGTGGTCCAACCCGGCCTGGCATCCCCTCCGCACGCTCGCCGGACACGACAAGTTACTACCATACAGTAATATAAGCTGTGGTCCAACCCGGCCTGGCATCCCCTCCGCACGCTCGCCGGACACAACAAGGTACTACCATACAGTAATATAAGCTGTGGTCCAACCCGGCCTGGCATCCCCTCCGCACGCTCGCCGGACTCAACAAGGTACCACCATACAGTAATATAAGCTGTGGTCCAACCCGGCCTGGCATCCCCTCCGCACGCTCGCCGGACACAACAAGGTACCACCATACAGTAATATAAGCTGTGGTCCAACCCGGCCTGGCATCCCCTCCGCACGCTCGCCGGACACGACAACAAGGTACTACCATACAGTAATATAAGCTGTGGTCCAACCCGGCCTGGCATCCCCTCCGCACGCTCGCCGGACACAACAAGGTACTACCATACAGTAATATAAGCTGTGGTCCAACCCGGCCTGGCATCCCCTCCGCACGCTCGCCGGACACAAGGTACTACCATACAGTAATATAAGCTGTGGTCCAACCCGGCCTGGCATCCCCTCCGCACGCTCGCCGGACACAACAAGGTACTACCATACAGTAATATAAGCTGTGGTCCAACCCGGCCTGGCATCCCCTCCGCACGCTCGCCGGACACAAGGTACTACCATAGAGCAGCAGTCGGCAACCGGCGGCCCGCGGGCCGCAAGCTTCCCTGGCTATTTTGTATGTAATATTGACAAACGACAATGTCTGCTAAAGTCATAAATATTAGACATAGATGCCAACTAATTACTATGTGGCCATTGGCTGCTAAAAGGTTGCCGACCGTTGCCATAGAGCAAAGAGAATAGAGCATATAGAGATGGATTGTCAAAGTAAATTATGTAGCCACTGTAAATTTACTGCCATCTTTCGACAGAAAATTAACACTGTTAGAACGCCATTTGACTTTGATCTTAAAATTAAGTAACAAAAATTTTGAAATAAATATACAAAATAGTTCTTTACGTATAGATGACAGGAAAACCTATTAGAAATATGCAGTCAAGTGTGAGTCGAGACTAATTACTTAGTTTTTGATCCGACTAGGGATTTATTTAATTAGGTAACGTACGGAACCCTTGGATCCGCGAGTCCGACTCGCACTCGGCCGTTTTTTTACAAAAACTTTGTTACAGCATAGAGAAAAAAATACATAGATTGCTCACTTGTAGCACCGACCGGAAAGTCTTATGTCGTTGAGCATTAAACTTTCCGGCCGGTGTTAAGCCCCCTCCAGACTATAGTTCGTTTTTTTTAGCATTAGAAATTAGGTAAACAATCTTGATGTGTCTTTTAATTGAAAAACACATTTTAAAAATAAGTTAGGGCAAATATATAACAATTATGAATGTAATACAATCATTTATATTCTTCTGCTTTCATAAGTAATAGTTTTTGAATTTTAAAAAGCGTTTTTAAATTAAAAGACATGTCAAGATCGCTTACCTTCTTGCAAGTTCTTTCTAATGCTAAAAAAAACGAACTATATGTGCGTGAATCGCGGCGCGACGTCGCGGAGCGAACATATCGCGAAGTTGACGTAAGACTACACACTCGCACACTTCACGGCGATTTCGCAGTTTGGTTTGCGTCAATATGGCGGAAAAGCATCAGCTGATCGAGTTTAACTGTTAGTTATCTATGGCATCATACGTGATTTAGCTGTTTTTCCATTTTGTTTTATTGTAAAACCGTAAAATATAGCTGCTTAATATAATATAATCATAATACAATTCATATTTATCTTGCCACAGAGGAGCCAAAATATTGTGTAATGTGGAGTCTTGCAAGTTCGCGCTTCGCGTCTCCTTTGACGCGGGCCGAAATACCGACAAAAAACGGAGAACAAGGCGCGAAGGCGTGAACAATCTGCGAAATCGACGCCACACTTGCGTTCGCGGCTTCGCCCGCGATTCACGCGCACAGTCTGGAGGGGGCTTTACATCTATTGTCACTTGACACTCTTGACAGTACTACTACTGCTACTTAAAGTACTGATAATTCCGCTACTCGATGCTAGATGTCGACTGCGAAAATAATAGTCTTTTTGGTACCAAAACTAATGTATGGAGTGAGCACTCTATTCTTACTATATTTCTCTTTATTACAGGTTATGTCGGGCGACATATCTTACGACAACAAGTACATAGCGACGTGCTCATACGACAGGACCTTCAAGCTCTGGAGCCCGGACCTCGCGTGATTTTAACATTTTTACAGTACATCTGGTGTTCCATTACGACACCCTGTGCTGTAATAAGCACATTACGTAACTACGTAGAAAATTTAAAGGGCCATACTGCTCGCTAAGCCAAAGAGCGCTATTTCAAAAGAAAATTAATTGCTAACTTATACTTTAGTTTCTATTACCAAAAATAATAGATAGTATAGAGGGGTCCTGTCATAGTAAATGTTGTAGGCACTGTAAATTTACTGCCATCTATCGACACACGACTAAAACTCAAAATAAACACGTATAAATAATTATCAAAAAAATGAATATCTATGGATTTTATTATTTTTATATCATTTTGACCCATGTTCATTCACTGATAAATATGTGTTAAAATTGTTAAATATGAAACGGTGTCGTCACGCCATCTAGCCAAGAATAGGCTAAAGGGTTGTGCGCCATCTACCCGAGAATGATATTTCTTGATTTCCGAGGCACGTTTTTTCCTTAGGCATTATTCATCTTATACGAAGTTACATTTATGTCTTTGCTATTACTGAGAATTCCATTATCATAATCATTTGTTTTTGAGATAGCGCTATTCGGCTTAGGAGGTCAGCGTATGTACTGCAAAACGTTACGTTAATAAATAACTGCGCTTAATTTGTGTTTTGTTTTGCTTCAACTATAGACCAAACAAATTAGATCCAAATGAATTCCCAGCAAGCTGGAAATTGAGCCTACAAGAGATATTTTTTTTTAGCATTAGAAAGAACTTGCAAGAAGGTAAGCGATCTTGACATGTCTTTTAATTGAAAAACGCTTTTTAAAAATCAAAAACTATTATTTAAGAATTCATAAATGATCGTATTAGTTTCATAATTGTTACATATTTGCCGTAACTTATTTTTAAAATGTGTTTTTCAATTAAAAGACGCATCAAGATTGTTTACCTTATTTCTAATGCTAAAAAAACGAACTATATCAATGGAGTGAGTGATTCTTGAGGAAGGTTTAGATGTATAATTTGTAAGCCCGTGCAAAACCAGTGCGAGTCTCTAATATGAAAATAAGATCACTAGATTAAGCCAGCGATCTTTACAAAAATAGCACCTTAGTGCGAATTTCATACAACTTTCTTGGATTGGCTGATAATCGGCAAGACAACCCTAACAGGGTTAGGCTATACCGGCTCTATCATATATTGTAGGGAGGAAAACCGTTCGCTAGTTTACAGTAAGCACAGCGCCATCTAACGGCAAATTCTGAACCTGGAGCTTACATTCGCAAATTGTGGGCATCTTTCTCTTTTACTCCAATTAAGGCGAAATTAGAGTGAGAGAGAAAGATTCTTGCATCATGCAGGCGTCCTCATGAGCCGGTTTGTTTCGTGATTACGGTTAAGTTACTGTTAGGCTCAGAGAACGGAATTTTTGAAAAGTCGTAGCGCTTTTTTGGGTCACAATACGGTTGCCATTTTTTTTTCCCACTTATATTTTGACAACCTTAAATAGCCGAAAGGGATAGTGCCATATATTAGAAAGGGATGGCATGATTCGACCCTGAACCGCTGTCATATTTCGGGTTTGTAGTAGGAAGTGTCCTTTCTGTACGGTAGTACTATTATTTATTCTGCGGTATGATATTATCATATATTTTTTAGCATCTGCACTTTTTTGTGCTAGCTAGTGCTAGTACTTTTTCTATTTAGGTTAATCTTCATAAAAACGTCTGAATTAACGGTTATGAAAGTAAAAAACGCCTCAATCAGGTTGACAGGTCGATGTGACCAGCTTAATTAAAAAAATCATTTATTTCAGAACACCATACACCGTTAGTTTTAACTTAATTTCTTAAGCACACTAATAATACACTTAATTTAAAAAAAATACAAGTATTCATTAGGATTAGGACAACTCAAAAAACTTAAGATGTGCTCCTAGGACCTACCTACTGCGAAAATCGATGTTTCATTATCTGCCTCTCTATTACTTGCATATTCGAGCTACCTATACAATCTACCAATTAAAATGTAAAGGCAACGTATCTCTGGATACGCGAAAAAGCATCCTTATGGTTATTAAAAGACTCTACATTCATTACTTTCTAGAATGTTGCTTTAACAATTTCGAAACTCTTTTTTATTTTCTGGTTTAGATAATAGGGAATATTACGCGGAAGTCTGTGTAGGGAGTAGATACGACAATCCACGAGAATAGCGGCTACTGCGAAAACCGAAATTCGCAATTTGCGGGGATCTTTCTCTTTTACTCCAATGAAGCCGTATTTAGAGTGACAGAGAACAATCCCCGCAATTTACAAACTTCGATTTTCGCGGTTGTAGCGAGGGTCTACCGCGAAACAAGCTCATACTTGGCTGCGCTTTGAACACAAATGTCACAAACTAAATACAAAAATGAGGCCATAGTCTGGTTGTATATTGTACACTCAATCGTTTTAGTGCATTTATTTACCCGTGTACTTACAAATAACAAACAAACTGATAATAAAAACAACATTAAAATTAAAACTAAAATTTAACAGATCTTAAATTAACTTATAGGTATTTATTTACCCGTGTTAGTTTTCGCCTACTATTTCATAATATTGAATTCAAGCTACTCTTTAAATTTGCAGAAAGGTCATTAAAATCATAAAATATACGAAAAAATATTGGTGACAACACTGAGCAAATGTCAATGACATCTAATGTAGCACGTTCGAGCAGACTCTACTTTCCATTACGAACATTTTATTTCTATACTCTGTGTCAAACGATTTTAAACTGTACTGCTTTAAGTGACAGCACATTTTTACTAAACATTTTTTTAGTTTTATTCTAGGACATTGTAAATTGATGTCAATAGCGCCGTTGTGTTGCTTCAGCAGATGTCTCGCCGCGCCGAGGTCATCATTTCCGCGAAGTGCACCCATCGATAGATTGTAGACCTAATGTATCAGAGAATTGCAGTAATAATACCGAGCTAGCCTCCGCGCTGGCACAATTATTCACACGTCCACCGTGGCGTGAGTGCCACCAGACCAGGAAATCACGATCGGCCCATCAAAGCTTTTAATCCTGTCTCGAAACACGATAAATAGCATTTTAAATTAATAAGCAGGAAGTAATCGCGTAATCAATTAATCTACGCGATTAAGGATTATTCTGTGTTAGAATTTCGCTTGAAACTGTCGTGTTTTGATATTTTTGAATTAAAATGGTGATTAAAAAGATTTGCTGTTTGGGAGCTGGCTACGTCGGCGGGCCTACCTGCAGTGTTATAGCTCTCAAATGCCCGGACATCACAGTGACTGTGTGCGATAAAAGTATAGATCGTATAAACCAGTGGAATTCGGAGAAATTACCGATCTACGAGCCCGGGTTAGACGATGTCGTGAAGGAATGCAGAGGCCGGAATCTATTCTTCTCTACGGACATAGCGACCAGTATTCAAGAAGCCGATCTGATATTCATCTCTGTCAACACTCCTACGAAGACTATCGGTAATGGAAAAGGCCGCGCCGCGGATTTGAAGTATATAGAAGGCGCTGCGCGAATGATTGCCGATATAGCAACTAGCAATAAGATAGTGGTCGAAAAAAGCACTGTACCAGTTAAAGCTGCAGAGATAATCATGAAAATATTACGCGCCAACACTAAACCTGGTGTTAACTATCAAATATTGTCTAATCCAGAGTTCCTGGCTGAAGGTACAGCTATAGTTGACTTGGTAGAAGCTGACCGAGTTCTGATTGGTGGAGAAGACACACCTGATGGCCAGCGCGCTGTGCAGGAGCTCTGCTGGGTGTACGAGCACTGGATACCCGCTAAAAATATCCTGACAACCAACACTTGGAGTTCCGAGCTGTCCAAACTAGCAGCTAATGCTTTTCTTGCTCAAAGAATCTCTAGTATCAACTCTCTGACAGCCGTCTGCGAAGCTACCGGGGCTGATGTGTCCGAGGTAGCCAGGGCCGTTGGCCGGGACTCCCGAATCGGTCCCAAGTTCCTAGAAGCCTCCGTCGGCTTCGGAGGCAGCTGCTTTCAAAAAGACATCCTGAATCTAATCTATTTATGTGAATGTCTAAACTTGCCAGAAGTAGCTGCTTATTGGCAGCAAGTTATCAGCTTGAATGATTACCAAAAGACCAGATTCACTCGGAAAGTCATTGAATCACTCTTTAATACAGTTTCGGATAAAAAGATAGCTATACTCGGCTTCTCATTTAAAAAGAACACCGGTGATACTAGAGAGTCTCCTGCTATCCTCGTTTCTACAACATTATTAGACGAGGGAGCTAAACTGCACATCTACGATCCGAAAGTAGAGAAAGAACAGATGCTATATGAACTAAAGCATCCATCTGTTACGTCAGATCCTGAATCGGTAAAGAAGAATGTTGTAATTCATGACTCTGCATACTCAGCGGTAACGGGAGCTCATGCTATAGTGCTCTGCACAGAATGGGACGAGTTTAAAGAGCTGGATTATAAGAAGATATTTGATGTGATGATGAAGCCAGCGTATTTGTTTGACGGGAGGAAGATATTGGACCATGACGCGCTGCTGGAGATCGGATTCCACGTTCAGACTATCGGGAAAAGGCTGTCGAGGTCGAGCAGCATCAGGGCACAGGGCAGCCAAACTTCATAAACGTAAGTATTTATAAATTAAGTTTTTAACATATTTAAGACTAGCATATATTTACCCACTTTTACGTTCGAAGAATAAAATGAAGACAGTCTGCAGCAGAAGTTGCTAAGCGGGCGAGGTGTTCAAAATGATCTTGACGCGACGTTATTGTTAAGAGAATAAGAGCGTGTCAAGGTAATTTTGATCACCTCGCCCGCTTAGCAACTTCTGCTGCTGACTGTACCTACTACGTTTGTATCGGAAAGGCGATTTCGCGCGGTCGTCAATTTTCGTCTTAGTCATAAAATAAAATGTATGAAATCATGTTACATGGACCAGTGTAAGAGTACAATGGCGTGGCATAACCTCAGAAAATCGTATTAGATTAGATATATGTCTAATATATTATTATAGGACATAAATTGACTAAACTGCAAAACGTAATTCAAGACCAAAAAAAGTAAGACAATGTTGCCACTGCAATAATTTGTTTGTAAAATAGTAAATTCCTTTTGATAAATAATCACGCTAGGATAATTTATTTATTAGTAATTTTAATCCTACGATTTAAAAAAGTACTTTTATTTAAGTACTTATTTTTACATGCATAAATACACGACGCGCTAGTAAAATGTGGCAACATTTTCTAACTTTTTTTGGTCTTGAATTACGTTTTGCAGTATAGGGGTTCAGAGAGGAGAATGAAGACTGGGTACAGTCAGCAGCAGAAGTTGCTAAGCGGGCCAGGTGTTCAAAATGATCTTGACGCGACTTTATTGTTATTAAGAGAATAAGAGCGTGTCAAGGTAATTTTGATCACCTCGCCCGCTTAGCAACTTCTGCTGCTGACTGTACCTACTACATTTGTATCGAAAAGGCGATTTCGCGCGGTCGTCAATTTTCGTCTTAGCCATGAAATAAAATGTATGAAATCATGCTACATGCGTAAAATGGCATAACCGCCGATAAGCGTAAAATGGCATGAACGAAGAAAATCGTATTAGATTAGATATATAGGTATATATAAATTTATAATATTAATAATATAATACTTTTAATCGAGCAATTCTTGTATATTTATTTATTTATATGTATATTTTTGAGATCTCGGAAACTACTCTAACGATTTCGATGAGATTTGCTATATGGGGGTTATAGGGGGCGATAAATCGATCTAGCTAGGTCTTATCTCTGGGAAAACGCGCTTTTTTGAGTTTTTATATGTTTTCCGAGCAAAGCTCGGTCTCCCAGATATTACCTAATTATTAATAATGGGAGATAGGCGAACAATATTATTGAAATATTGCTAGCTGTTTCTTGATCTTTAGGGTTCCGTACCTCAAAAGGAAAAAACTGAATCCTTATAGGATCACTCGTGCGTCTGTCTGTCTGTCTGTCCGACCAATCCCCCCACCCCCTTACCTCCGAAACTACTGGGTCTAAAATTAAAAAAAAAAAACAAAATAGTTCTTATTAGAAATTACCTAGATTTGATCCAACCCCTAGACCCCTACGGGTTTTTTTAAAGACATTTCATTCACGTTCTACTTAAAAAATAAATTGTTAAAAAATTGGGTAATGTATGGAACCCTTGGAACGCGAGTCCGACTCGCACTTGACCGGTTTTTAATTGCTGTTTTTTAAGATGTATGTCATGATCATGATAGGCAATTATATTAATGGTTTTTCGATATAAACAAACAAAAGTAAGATCCGTTTATCTGAATGGCGTAATGGCTATTTAGCATGTATGCTGCGGTGCTATTTGAGGTCCGACCTCGGCGATGTCACGTCTCAATTCGAGGCTCTAATGTTTAAAGCCTTCATATCATAACTTATGGTGTGACAATGCCACTACACTATACTGTGTATGTATGTCACTTTATTACGCATAAACAGGTACACATAAAATGGACAAAACAAAACAAAAATAAAAATGTTATGTGCAAAGGCGAATTTATATCACGAAAAATCACGATGGGGGACGGGGTCAGGGCTATAACCGCGAAAATCGAAGTTCGCAAATTGCGGGCATTTTTCTCTGTCACTCTAATTACGCCTTCATTGGAGTAAAAGAGAAAGATCCCCGCAATTTGCGAATTTCGGTTTCCGCGGTAGCCCCTCAGGGAAGTTATCACGTATATTTTTTTTTTCAAAAAATAGGCCATATATGATCACACGATTTCTGGACGACCCCAAGGTGCGAATAGGCCGAATAGTATGAAACGCTAGTTTGACTCTTGCATGGAGAATATGTGACGTTCCACGGAAAAAGGTACCTTATGGCGGCTGGCGCTTACGTCGCATAGCGCCGCAATAATATTTGAGCGGCGTTAATAATAGCGTAAGCGCCAACCGCCATAAGGTACCTTTTCCCGTGGGACGTCACATATGGCTTCGTATTTAAACAAAAACAAACTACAATATTTAGCATGAATTGTAATAGTAATAACATCATTTTTGTTACAGGTATCGTCACAAATAATAAAAGAATGAGATTAGAGCTACCGAGGATTTTATGCATCCTAGCGCAACTATGAAAGTACTCGTACGGATGTAGTGCATAATAATAGTTATTTGTTTCACTCGGGGGCAAAGTTGTTGTTTAACCGCACGTGCTGATATTGATACCCGAGCAAGCGAAAGAGTACAAAAGAAATTCTCGCTACGCTCGTGGTTCGAAAAACGATCTTGAGCGTTGCGAGGGTTTCAAAGCACGAGGGCACAACACGGGGGTTAAACAGAATTTGCCCCCGAGTGAAACACAAAATTTTTCACCACCCGAAGAAAATATTAACTGTAAGGTATCAAACAAAAACAAATCCAAATGAATGTTATGGATAACAATTATGCACTACATCCGTGAGTATACCAATTTATAAGTCATAACAATATTATAGGTAGTAAAAAAATGTAAAAACAACCGTTTTATGCCGTGTGGAAAGATAAGTCGGGCCCTGGAGGGAAACTACCTTAAATCCTCAAGCTGGCTCATTTTACTTAAAGGAGACATTCCTTTATTTTTAAAAAGAAACAAAATTGCATTCAAAGATTTTCTAAAACTCGCTTGCCTCGCCCGGGACTCGAACCGACTAAAAATTCCAAAAAATAAACTCTCGCAATATTATAACACTAGCCGTTACAGTTAATGTTAATGATAACATTTCTCCAAGAAACATAAGGTCTTAACTCGTCTGTCGTACAAAATATCCATAAAATCTAATATTTAGTACTCAAGATTTTTTAGACAAGCAAAATTGAAGAAAAAAAGAAAAATCTTTGAATGCAGATTTGTTTCTTTTTAAAAATAAAGGAATGTCTCCTTTAAGTAAAATGAACCAGCTTAAGGATTTAAGGTAGTTTCCCTCCAGGGCCCGACTTATCTTTCCACACTGTATATGTGTACCTATTTATGTGAAGGTAAATAAACTTCAGATTATATGTAGATATAGTCTGTATCTTTAGGTATTTAAATAAAAGTAAACAAACAATTTGTACATTTTCGGGTAGTTATAACATTTATCGGTTAACCGACCAATTACAAAACCTCCTGGATCAGTCACTGAACGAATCGTGTAATGTTTTCATTTACCCTCAACTGACTTAAGGAGCCATTTGAGGGTAGATTTTGTTTACTTTTATTTAAATACCTAACGATACAGAGTATAGTTTTACTGTTTTAATACTGTAAACTAAGGTAACTTTAGTCCACAACTTATAACTGAGGAGTGTCTTTTCAAAGGCACTTATTTTTGTATAATGTATGTATCAGATCACTTATTTGTATTAAATAAGCCCTTTTGACACTCCGAATTCAGTTCCCAATTAGGGAATGCAATAACCGGCCAAACTTCATAACCAGTTTCGGTTACGGTTATGCCCGAAAAATAACCGAACATCGGTTATAACCGGTTACGGTTATTTTTGACAAAAAATTATAAAATAACAATAAAGTCATTAAAACATTACGAAAATGAAGGTACAGTATTAGGGAATGTGATTAAACGAGTAAGTCTTCGTTTTTTAATGAAACACACAAAATACAGTAAAAGTAAAATATGACCTTGGACGTGATACAATATTCAATAAAAATATTTCATAAATAAGGGAAGTAATACTTTTTTATTAAAGTACACGAATGACAAAAATTATAGTCACAGGCGTCACAGGCAAAAAGGCAGGATTTTGTAGTCATCACTCTTAGATGATAAAAACATAGAATTTATGTCGTCATAAATAAATAACCGAAAATAACCGTAACCGGTTTTTTTTTTATTATGAATGGGCTTACTCATGGCCACAGACTAGCCGAGGCGTAGACGTGGCCTACGATGGAGCGAGCTCGCCCAGAAGGTGCATGTTCACTCTTATGTTACTCTGTCTACTGTTATTCGAGTTTCCAATATTCGGTTATGAAATTTTGTCAAAATATTCGGTTACAACCGAATATTTGCATTCCCTATTCCCAATCCAGTTTCATTTATACCCAGTTACTTTTTATTTAAAGTTTAAATGGACTAAAATTTAATATTTCTTTTTGAAACTTTGTAGTGATTTTCACATATTTGTGACGTCCCACGGGTAATGGTACCTTATGGCGATTGGCGCTTACGCTATTGTTAAACGCCGTTCATTATTATTGCGGCGCTATGCGACGTAAGCGCCAGCCACCATAAGGTACCTTTTGCCGTGGAACGTCACATATTTCTTGGTGAAACTCTGTTACTTGATTTTTACATATTTTACCACTAAGTATTTACCGTATAAATATGTAATTATGATTTAGTTATAGTATACGCATTTGCGATAAAATGGTCACAATTTAAACTGCCAATTAATGCATTGTTTTATCAGTTTAACCTTGTACGTCCCGGCGTACTAAATTTAGAACAAATTACGATAAGTATTACGTAAAAATATTAAAACTTGATTTATGTTTCGAAATGAAAAGCTATAGTTATTTTAGACTAAGGATAAGAAATTTTACTTTTATATTGTATAAATATTTTATTTTATTTTTAAAAAAGATTACACAAACTAAGTTATGGATTTATGGAATGGTTTAAAGGTGTATTAGGCTGATTCCGAGTGCTTTAGAATGTCGAGCCAATTTCCGGAATTACCCGATACTCTTTTAAGTATTTCGAATTATACAGCGTATAATATAACATTTTTCTGGCCTGTTAAGTTCATTTTTGTTACGATAATGAAATAAAACAATTTAAAAAGTATATCGCGTACTCTGAACCTGTAAAAAGTATATCGCGTACTCTGAAGCGTTTCCACCAGAGATGAGCGAGTAGTGTGTTTGTTAAGAACTAATAGAATGTTACTCGCTAGAGCATGAAGTAATAATTAGTTCTTAACAAACACATTCCTCGTCGCTCATCTCTGGTGGAAACGAAGCCCTTTAACACCCCGCTAACCATACAAAAGTAGGCAAAGAAATTTTTACCAATCGGAGTAGGATAATAAACTCGTTTTCTTGTTAGGGTTCCGTACCCACAGGGTAAAAACGGGACCCTATTACTAAGACTCCAACGTCTGTCTGTCAGCAGGCTGTGTCTCATGAACCGTGATAGCTAATAAACAGCTGACATTTTCACAGATGTCGATTTCTGTTGCCGCTATAACAACAAATGCATAAAAGTATGGAACCCTCGGTGGGCGAGCCCGATTCGCACAAGTCCGGTTTTATTAACCCAATGGCTTACGCCGCGACCCATAGTTTGGGGAATGGTGATCTAAACTGAAAATCGTAATTCAAGACCAAAAAAAGTAAGACAATGTTGCCACTGCAATAATGTGTTTGTAAAATAGTAAATTGTTTTTTTATAAATAAACACGCTAAGATAATTTATTTATTGGTAAGTTTACTCCTACGATTTAAAAAAGTACTTTTATTGCCGTTTGTGCCCAAATAAACATTAAAACTAGTGATGTACCGACTATTGATTTGGCCGACTAGCCGACTAATCGGCGCTCGAATGGCCGATTAGTCGGCCGACTAGTCGGCTAGTCGGCCAGATCATTAGTTTCGTATAAGTTCAGGTGAAAAACAATAGTTTTGCTCTTTAGGTTGCGCTATTTATATATTAGCTTGGCTAAAAGGTGTTCTCTACATGTTCAAAGACCTATCACAAGAATCCTCGTTCTATTTCTGTCTTTCTTTTATTTTGCGATCCTGAGCAGACCGTCAGTAGGTACAACTTGTAGGAGGTATTTCCAAGGCTCTATTTCTCGTACGTAGTCGCCAGTTAAGAACCTATCCCCTGGGGTCAGCGTCTTTTCGAGCAACGTGCCCTGTTTATAAGTCTCTAAATTTTGCAATAACATTAATAGTTCCCCATGGTTCCTCCATTAAAAAAAACAAAAACTGAATTATAATAAAATCCTTTAAGTATAGAACTTGGCCATGAAATTACACGAGAATCAGTTGAGATCGACCTGTAGAGGAAAACACCAGCCTACCACCATACGATAACGATCAAACGGTCAATTATATGAACAAAAGTTTTCACACCCTGAATACGTATTTTGGTAAAATAGACATAAAACATATGGTAAATATTGACTGTTGGCTTCTTTTTTCTGTTTTTCTTTCACTAATAAGGTGCCGACTAATCGGCCATTTTTGCCGACTAGTCGCCGACTAATCGCCGACTACAAATGTGGCCGGATAGTCGGCTTTCCCGACTAGTCGGCGACTAGTCGGTACATCCCTAATTAAAACATTTACTTATTTTTACATAAATACAAGACGCGCTAGTAAAAAGTGGCAATATAGCCTTACTTTCTTTGGTCTTGAATTACGATTTTCAGTATAGGCAGTAAAGTCGGTACTAAAACTGATTATTCTGCTAATTTTCCTTTCCTGAAGTAATATTTTCCAGTTGCGCAAAAAACACAATGACTTTGCTTCGTTAAGCCTTCGAGATAAGAGGAAATGTTCGTTGTAGTACTCAGTATTATCAGGTGAGTTAAAGACGAGTTAATAATAAAAATTTACAATCACTATCAAACATTTCCCTGTAATATAGTCCGTTTTTTTTAGCATTAGAAAGAACTTCGCAGAAGTAAGCTTGTGGTTCCAAATCCGGCATTTTAGCGGTAATAATTTGAAGTAAATTATATGTATTGACCATGCTACATTAGATAATTCAATAATTATTAACAATTAAAGAGCCTGATATAAACTGCACGCTTGCTTCTGTGGAGTTCTTTCTAATGCTAAAAAAAACGAACTATAGATACTAACTTTTGCCCGCCACGTCTGCGTGGAATTAGTATACTAATTTGGGTAGCTTATTTTTCATTTGCTTTTTATTGATACCCCATACAAATTTTCACCCCCTAATGGGATGGGTCAGCCTGTATAGAAATATATGGTACATATTTTTGAGATGATTTGTGCACCCATATTTTTACACTTGACTCCAGCTGATCTGATGGACGCAGGAGGTGGTCATAGGAACCCTCTGTTTTAAGATAAATTTAACATGTATGTCTTTATTATTCGCTCGTCTTTCTTATTATAATATAAAATAATGTTATATTAAACTTATCGCCTATCTAATAGTAGGGTATTACCTATTTAATTTTAAGATAAATTGAACATTGCTTATCGGTAGATAAGAAATGGTCAAATGCAAAATTACTCGCTTGACCGGTATTTTATATTGATAAAAGATACATATATCATGATAAGATAATGATTGTATTAAGTTGTCAAATGATTTAAATAAGTTAAATGTTAAAAAAAATTACTCGAATACGATTTTTCGTATAATCATCTTAAATACAAAATATTCAGGACTGTTACACTAAGATTAAACAGAAAACTAAATACAGTACGTAGCGGCCCGCTTTTTTAAAATATCTTCCGTTAAATTGAAATAATCACGATTAGTTAGCAGTGTGTGTGCACGTTGATGGGCTCTTAAACAAGAACTTTTTATTTGTAATCATTAATATTTACATGTATTTATTTTTTTAATAGAAATTGGTTATGTTTGGTTATGTTAAGCAATACCTACTTCGAATTGAATGTTCTTACCAGTGGTAAATAAATTATTTACAGAAAGGCTTATTTTATTTGAAACGTGGCGTGACGTGGGGGTCTTGACTCTTCAGATAAAAGTGTACCATATACTTTTGTAAACTACATAGATACCTTTGGCCTATACCCGTATATAATGCTGACACCTTTTGATATTTAATTAGTGTCCGACCGAAGGTTCGGTTTCGGCCAAAAAATCATGTTTCGGCTGTAGTTTCGGTATCGGCCAAAAAACGGCCGAACCTTTCGGCCGGGCCGAAACTTACGAAATGGTACTTCGGAATAAGACCCAAAGTTGGGGGATAAGTAGGCAGAGGCGTAACTAGGGGGGGGTTGGAGGGGGCAAGTGCCCCGGGCGCCGTCCAAGGGGGGGGCGCCAAAATGGGCAAAAGACTACCTCTCATCCTGGTAATCTGGCCCACAGCTCAGAAAAGCAAAGAGAAAGCCGATCTTTTAGGTACTCTTTTTTGCCTAGAACTCGACCTTAAAAGACGACGGTAGCGCCCTACCGCCCACCATCCTTCAGTGCGAATACTCTATGCCAGAAACTTCTATCAAGCAGAGGGATATTCGGTAGGAGTTGCTATGCTTTCATTTTATAAGGCGAGCGGGCCGAGTGCTTCAGAGAGTTCAGAGCTGTGTTCCGTGTTAGCGCGTCTTTTCCCTCAGGGGTCTCCTGTCGGGAAGTTACCATTTTATGGACAGTCCAAGAGACTACCTATGCAAATGGATCCCTAGCCCTTTGTCCGGCAGGCGCATATATATGAGCCGTAGTAGACGGAACCTACTCCAATAGCTGCTGCTGCATATCTGTGACATGTTGTCTATCGGACGACAGTAGGTACGGGGATTCCTATATAGGCTGGTTAAAAATAACTACATTCCCGTTGCCAGGGAGGTTTTGGGATTATACTGAGCAACTTTTACTACGGGACCAACCCCGAAATCTCAAAAAAAAAGTTTACCCTCCCATAGAAAATGGACCAACCAAAATGTATGAACCAGCCAAATTTTTTTTTCGCGACTGAGGGGTTGGTCCCATAGTAAAAGTTGCTCATTATAATCCCAGAACCTCCCTGGCAACGGGAATACAGTTATTTTTTAGCCACCCTGTATACAGGATGTTCTCTACCGCTCGTAGGTAAGTACAATGAGCTGTTGTCTGAAGAATTGTTTGACATGCTGCCTAGTTGCCAACGGTGACAGCTTGCCATCACTGCACCGCTCGCCGTATTAGGATAGGCAGAGTGTTTATCCTCACACCCTAGAGGCCTAGAACCTAAATGGTCGCGTACTGTGCGGTTTAAGAGGAATTCCTTCCACAGTGGTCGGGAGGAAATTTGTCGAAAAAAGGGAGCTCATTCCACAATAAATTGATTAAGTTCCTTTTTCTCGAGAGGCTACAGTATGGAGATCTCCAAAAAAGTGCATAAGTTTTAAAATGGTCGGCAACGCGCTTGTAACTCTTTTGGAGTGTAGACGTCCATATGATGCGGTGACCACTTACCATCAGGTGGGTCGTAAACATGTTACCCACCGATGTCACAGAATAAATAATAGTACTAGGTACAGAAGACTCACTCTCTAACAAAACGCGTCTGTCACGATCAGCGCAGATATGGCCGCTAGGTGGCGACAGCGCCACGCGCGGCTTATGGCAAACCCCAAAATTGGGGTCGAACGGATGGACTTTTAACTGCCTGTAGCAAAGCGACAACATCGCGGAGTGAGCCACGCCTGCCGATGTATTAAAAAAACACATATACACTGTATTGTCTAAATTAAAAGTAAATTTTAGTTAAAAAAAAAGTAACCCTTTTGTAGTTCATTTCGTTTGTGTGGGGGGGGGGGGGGGGGCGCAAATTTGGTGCCTGCCCCTGGCGCCATATCCTCTAGCTACGCCTCTGTAAGTAGGACAACAATATTAATACCTACATAATTATTATACTGATTCATGTATAGGTAATTAGGTACAGAAATTAATTGGTTTATTGGTAAACACAATTCCATTAATGAGGGCGCCACTGGACGGTCGACGCAGTCTTAAGAGGCTGTCAATACCTGTAACGCGCACACTGTCTAATTGTTTCGGAGTGAATGAGTGATTTTACCTCAATTTACTATTGGTTTATGTTCCACATGTCTTCTACTTCAGCTTAGCCTTTGGCCTCGCTGCGCCATGCTCGGCCTGCGGTCTCGCTTTTTAATACAATGGACATTGGTTGGAGTCTGTGCTCAACTACTTATCCTGAAGCCTGTAGCACGGCTTTGACTTCGCATGACAGTTCGCCTCACTGGGGCACTTCGGACTTTTAGGCCCAGGTGAATATTGGTACCCGGCCTTGCGATATTGTCAACAAAAACTTTCGCGCTCGCGTTTTTGGTTGACCCCTGTATCTACATGTTAACTTGATTAGTGAATGAATAGAGTTAGACCAAGAAAATTCTGCAATGATTTTGATAGGATACGCAGTGCAACTAGTGCAACTGTTATTTATACATCATAATTTCATAGAAGTTTTGACGTTTAAAGTAACACTTGCACTGCGTGTGTTATCAAAATCGTTGCAGAATTATCTTGGTCTAACTCTAGTAATTTTCTTAAAAAACTGCTTAAGTAACAAAAAGGATATTGGGTGTTGACAGCCCCATTATACGTGTATAAAAGGGGTTTTATGACATTTTTTCAACGATTTTAACAAGTCTACAAAAGATTCGGTTTCGGTTTCGGCCGAAACTAGAGCCAAAGCCGAACACTTCATTTCGGTTTCGGTTTCGGCAAAAAAACATGTTTCGGTCGGACACTATATTTAATCAAAGTCAAATGGCGTTCTAAAAGTTTTAGTCAAAAGATGGCAGTAAATTTACTGTAGCAGGCTCGGAGTAATTAACAATGGAGCCGCCATTAACAGGCGTTCCCCTCTGTCGAAAATAGGCGGCCAATGGTCAACCACATGTCAACCATATGTATGGACTGACGTTTATCTGACATGACGTACCTATACATTTGATGTGCCCCTCCCCCGCAAAAAACGGCAGACTATTTTGTACCGAAAATTTTAGACATGGCGTCTCCGTTGTTAATTACTCCGAGGTAGCAGGCGTGTCTCACTCCGCGATTTCGTCGCTTTGCTACAGGTAGCTAAAAGTACATCCGTTCGACCCCAATTTTGGGGTTTGCCATAAGCCGCGCGTGGCGCTGTCGCCACCTAGCGGCCATATCTGTCCCGATCGTAACAGACGCGTTTTGTTAAAGAGTGAGTCTTCTGTACCTAGTACTATTAAACTATTATTTATTCTGTGACTGTGGCTACAAAATTTAGGAAATGGTAAAACCTTTTAGATTTGATTATATTGCCCTCTATTTGCGAAAATATGAATGACTTGGGCCCACTTGCACCATTCCACTAACCCGGGGTTAAGCGGTTAAGCTATTAACCTAGTGCCAAATTGTATGGCTAACCATGGCAATTCCTGGTTTAACCGGTTAATCCCCGGTTAGAGGAATGGTGCAAGTGGGCCTAAGTACGGCTACTCGGCGAAAGGTGGCGCTTTTATCAATAATATATTATTTTGCTCCATCTTGAGGAATTTCTAAATCTTTAATTTGAATATTTTTGAATGAAGAAATGGGAAAATAATAAAATGAAACGAAACATATTGCTCACTATTTTACACATTACTACATATCTGCTACATATGAACATAATACTCGTATACCTATACCGCAAAATGTGCCGAAAGGGGCCGATTTTTGAATTTCGACCGGTCGATTTCGTGTATTTCGTTCAATAATATCTCTACTACTAGGCATTAGGTTTAAAGATAAACCTAATGCCTAGTAGTAGAGGCATTTTTAAATACTGATAGAATTGAAAACGAGTGGCCAATACTACTCGAATCCTATTTCAAAAATTAGCATTTCGTGGTTTTCCACCGATTTTCGAGTGACGAAATCCAGGCAATTCTGCTCCAACAGGTTTTATATATGCAAACTATTGTTGTTAAGGGGCTTTAAGCCCTCAAGGTCAGTCTGATTATATTATTTATCGCCGCAAACGGACCACAACCGGAAACGGCTATAAATTGAGCTTCATCTGAAGTGGGGTTGCCAAGTGTCAAGATTTTTCCACACATATACGATATCATAGAGTAATATAAGTAAAAAAAGAGTGGTAACTCCATACATCATTCTTACCAAAACGCGCGTTATTTTGTAGTCGACATCTAGCGTCAAGTAGTGGAACTATCAGTACCCCTACTTGACACCAAACACAAGTGCAGCTGCTCTACTGACGAAAAATGTACTACTAAAACAATTTACGTATTATGTAGTACATATTTTAGTATTCAAATAATATAGGTCGGCGGTCGGGATCCGCCATTTGGTGACCCCTGCCCTAAGATATAGTGGAATGAATGACAGCAGCTAAAGTAGGTATAGCGCCTGGATAATGTTAATAGCAATCATTCAATTCGCGCATTGCTTACTTCAATTATTAGGCAATTCATTAACTCTTTCAATTCCACCCCCCTTTGCACTCTCTTCAGGGATGATTTCCGACATGAAAACTATCCTAGGTATGTCCTTCCCCGGGACTCAATCTATCTCTATAGGTACCTACCAAATTTCAACTAAAACGGTTCAGGCTGTTTAAGCGTGAAGAGGTAACAGACAGGCAAGCAGACACATTTTTGCCTTTATAATATCATTATATGTATATATATACGCCCCTAAAAACGCCCCCACCTCTCGAATTTATACCTGGCAACCTGGAGCATTTGAGCATATTTGGCACAATTCGCAATAATGTTCTTGTACCTTGTGTGGGTAGCTGTGTCCACGGCCGCTGTGGCTCATCCATATCCTACTGTAAGTACTAATCACGAGTTTATTAAGCATTTAAACAATACAAACAATGCTGTTATTATTACAATGTCATTGGTTTTCACTTCTGCCGGCAGTCCCGGAGTGCAACCCGTTGTTTTTTAGGGTTCCGTACGGGCCAAAGGGTAAAACGGGACCCTATTACTAAGACTCCGCTGTCCGTCCGTCCTTCCGTCTGTCACCAGGCTGTATCTCACGAACCGTGATAGCTAGACAGTTGAAATTTTCACAGATGATTTATTTCTGTTGCCGCTATAACCACAAATACTAAAAAGTACGGAACCCTCGGTGGGCGAGTCCGATTCGAACTTGTCCGGTTTTTTTTTCTAGGCCACTACTGCAGTGGAACCAAATGTGTCGCCTTACGACAAGGGGATGGCAGCGGCGCACCAGTGCCGCCATATTGACCAGGAGGACATATGCCACTCTCATTGCCTTTACCAGAACATGGGCATTGTAAGTAGAGTTAGCCCAAGTCTGCAACGATTTTCATAGCCCACGCAGTGCAAGTATTATCATTTTGTAAAAAAAGAAACTTGTCTCTGTCCACAGCCGTAGATAAAAAAAAAACCTAGAGTGCTCAGTGCGCACTCATCAGTTTTGGTACATACTATAGTCCGTTTTTTTTTAGCATTAGAAAGAACTTCGCAGAAGTAAGCTTGTGGTTCCAAATCCGGCACTTTTAGCGGTAATAATTTGAAGTAAATTATATGTATTGACCATGCTTCATTAGATAAATCAATAATTATTAACAATTAAAGAACCTGATAAAAACTGCACGCTTGCTTCTGTGGAGTTCTTTCTAATGCTAAAAAAAACGAACTATAAAATGTATGTACGTACCAAATATATTTCTGATCAAATCGACCGATTTGATCAGAAATTAAATTGGCGTCAATCCCCAATTTTAGATTTATGGTGATATTAGAGCCCTTTAAATTGAAATATGCCCCAGAACGAAAATACTGGCCTCACAAATTGGTATTCTTGCATCCGCACCTCATTTTATCGGTCGGCCAAAAACCCCACCAAATATCACGAAGGCTGAGAAGGGGTCATGCAAAGGGTAGCCGAAAACACCTCGCGTGATTTGTGCACAACCCCTTACATTTAATTTAAGTGTGCAAAGGGCCTCTACGTCTTGGCATCTGCTCCGCGCATAGGCAAGTCCGGAACACCATTTGATTGTTCCGTGATGGGAAAGTAATACTAAAAAAAAATTTAACAATTTATTCTAAGCATTATGAAAAACGCTTTTAGCTCTCTTCTCCTTTTTCTTCTTTTCCATTCTTCTCTTCTGCTTCTCGGTGCTTTTCAGCAACTTCTTGATGGCATCCTCTTGGTCCTCTACTTCTTGGTCATCTGCTAGGTTATCATCATTCAGGTCTATGGTGCTGCCCTCTAGCGATGGTTTCGCCTTTTTGGACGGTGTGGGTACTGGTGGCAGCTTTTTCTTTTTGGGTTTGTCTCTGCGAAAATATTATTTGTTTTATTAGTGATTATGATTACGTTTGAACAAAGTAAATTTAATACCTTTAAGGCCGAGCCACACCGGCTTGCGTGTGCGTGACGTGCGCGTGTGCGTGCGCTAAAATGTTGGAGCCGCACACGCACACGTCACGCAAGCGGTGTGGCGTCTCTCATAAAAATCTGTATACTACAACTTCGCACGCGCACGTGCACGTCACGCACACGCAGCGGGTGTGCACAGGCCTTTAAACGAGCAATTCTTGTTTATTTATTCATATACATATATATTTCGGGGATTTCGGAAACGGCTCTAAACATTTCAATGAATTTTGCTATATGGGGATTTTCGGGGGCGATAAATCGATCTAGCTAGGTCTTATCTATGGAAAAGCGTGTATTATTGAGTTTTTATATATTTTCCGAACAAAGCTCGGTCTCCCAAATGTTATGTTATTATACCTATACTTTTATGTATCAAACATTCATTGATTGCATAACATGTATATTTTATATCCCTGTTGTATAATCTACTTTTAAAACAATCATAATCAATGAATAATATAATGGGGTCGGTATAACTGTCAAAGGTTTGCATAGATGGCGCCATCACAGCTTGCCCCTTTTTAGGGTTCCGGGGACAAGGACCGTTAATGGTATAACTGGTTTGAGTTTAATAGTCTCCATATTTCACTCCGTGCACTACCTGTTGACTTTTGTTTGAGTTCTACATTTCCTGCTACCCAAAGGTTGTCTGGAAGAGATCGCTTTTTAGCGATAAGACCCGCCTGTTGTTACCGCGTTCTATTGTTCAATTAAAATTTCTTTGTAGTTTTACATGTATGTAAAATGTATAAATAATAATTAAATTATTGGTGCAATAAAGAATATCTACTTATTTACTTACTAAAAATCTAAATATCATTATTAGAACCCGGGACCATCGGCTTCACAGGCAGGGTCACTACCCACTAGGCCAGACCGGTCGTCCGAAACGAGGAAGGACAAGAAAGGGCTGATTTAGACGACGCGAGAACTCGCATGCGATTTTAGTTACATTGCGGACTGTTGGCACAGAATAAATAATAGTACATGGTACAGAAGACTCACTCTCTAACAATACGCGTCTGTCACGATCAGCACAGATATGGCCGCTAGGTGGCGACAGCGCCACGCGCGGCTTATGGTAAAACCCAAAATTGGGGTCGAACGGATGGACTTTTAGCTACCTGTCGCAAAGCGACGAAATCGCGGAGTGAGCCACGCCTGCTGTTGGTTACGTCCGCAATCAGGCGTGGCTCATTCATTTCGTCGCTTCGCAACAAGTACATCCGTTCCACGCCAATTTTGGTGGCTAGCCATAGGCCGCGCGTGGCGCTGTCGCCACCTAGCGGCCATATCTGTGCTGATCGTAACCGACGCGTTTTGTTAGAGAGTGAGTCTTCTGTACCTAGTACTATTATTTATTATGTGGTTACGTCTAATTCGACCGAACGATCAAAACCCGCAATGTAATGAAACTCGCATGCGAGTTCTTGCACCGTCTAAATGAGCCTTAAGTATTACTACTATTACTAGTAGTAAAAAATAGTTGTTCATTTGTTTTCCATCGTTCTTATAAATTCTTCTGTTCTCCTTGCACCATTTTTACATGTCTATATTTGGCCGGTTGACTGGTAGAGAATGCTAGGCATTAAGTCCGCCATTTGTACATTATTTTTATGTTTTGGGCAATAAAGTGCAGGCACTGCCAGGGGGCGTGGCCTATAGTTAGTTTTTTTTAGCATTAGAAATAAGGTAAACAATCTTGATGTGTCTTTTAATTGAAAAACACATTTTAAAAATAAGTTACGGCAAATATGTAACAATTATGAATCTAATACGATCATTTATATTCTTCTGATTTCATAAGTAAAGTTTTTGATTTTTAAAAAGCGTTTTTCAATTAAAAGACATGCCAAAATCGCTTACCTTCTTCCAAGTTCTTTCTAATGCTAAAAAACGAACTATAGGAACAAACTTGAAATACGGTGGACGCACATATGCGTCGGGGGCAGTGAATGTGTTTAAATAAATAAGAATCTTACTCAATGGTATCCATGTGTTGGAAGAGCTGATCCATCTCGTCCTGAACCTCTGGCTCTTCTTTTACTTCTGGTGCGGAGCGGAGAGGAGTGCTGCCCTCTGTCTGTATCAGCAGTCCCGTCAGCTTCGACGTCAAGTATTGCTGCGGATAATTCATTCGAATAAACAACGGAACTACATATACACATCTTCATATTCACATCGTACATCACAGAACTTTACCTACTATTCGTTGGAACTGTAACAGTAACTTTGTAATACCATATATTTATATGGGACTACAAACTTACTTATGCAGTTCTTAAATCTTTAAAACGTGACTGATATTGCAATATTTTTAGGTTTTCTATGACTTGATAAGCTGAAAACTACTTATCCCAGGGATCGTCGCCAATTTTGTGTATTCATTATTTATATTAATACGAACATATTTACATGTTCATGTCATTGTCAATCAATAAAATAACTTAAACATGTAAATATGTTCGTATTAATATAAATAATAAATACACAAAATTGTTCCAAATGTTCCATAGAAAAAATAGTGAATTGTCATTCATGTCATTGTCAATCAATAAAATAACTTAAACATGTAAATATGTTCGTATTAATATAAATAATAAATTTTACACAAAATTTAAGCTACTGTTACACATGCTCTAAAATAGCATGCTAAAAAGCGTGCTATTGAGTATGCTCAATACGAGCATGCTCATGAGCAGTTTACATTTGCTAGCAATAGGCATGCTAGTTTTAAGTATGCTGTTTAAAATTTGAAGCTTGTGGGTATGCTATAAGTACCTTAGAATTATGATGATCGTACGTGAGTGAGTGAGTGAGTGAGTGTCGAAACTAAGGAGCTTTGACGTACAATAATTCTTATTCTTAAACTACAAGTTCAAATTGAATGTTTTTGAGAATATATCTAAAGCGTGTTAAGTTAAGCCCCATATGTCACTGAAAATTCGGGTTTCTAGCTTTAGCCAGCACAAAATTACAGGACGTCGAAAATCGCCTGAATGGCTTCGGGAAAAGGATGGTACGGCCGTACGTCTTTGTTTTGCTCGACTTGGCGGGGCACTGCCGTGCCCCCAGATTTATAGGATAGGTGTGTGTGTGAAAATTATTTAGGTTCCTCACCTTGTACAAGAGCTGCTTGGTGTTATAACAATGCACGCGCAGGTGGCGGTCGAGGCTGGCGCTGTACACGCGGCCCGCCGCCACGGCGACCGCGGCGACGGCCCCGGCGGCGCCGCGCAGCCCCGCGCCCAGGCGGCCGGCGCGGAGCTCCACCGCGTGGAGCTGACCCCGACCGAAACCCACCATTACTTCTCTGGAACGGTACATAAATCAGAAATATTTCGTCGGGTGACAAGTCACTAAGTACTATCAAAAAACCGGGCAAGTGCGAGTCGGACTCGCGCACGAAGGATTCTGTACCATAAAGCAAAAAAAAAACGGAAAAAAATGCAAAAAGAAAACGGTCACCCATCCAAGTACTGACCACGCCCGACGTTGCTTAACTTTGGTCAAAAATCACGTTTGCTGTATGGGAGCCCCACTTAAATCTTTATTTTATTCTGTTTTTAGGATTTGTTGTTATAGCGGCAACAGAAATACATCATCTGTGAAAATTTCAACTGTCTAGCTATTACGGTTCGTGAGATACAGCCTGGTGACAGACTGACGGACGGACGGACGGACGGACAGGGAAGTCTTAGTAATAGGGTCCCGTTTTACCCTTTGGGTACGGAACTAACGGAACCCTAAAAACAATGCACTTTATTACACTTGTAACACAATTTATTGTCCAATAATTTCAATGGTGTTAGTTAGTGACTTTTGCTTGTCACCCGACGATTTATTGTAACGTGTACATAACTTGTTATTATACACGGTGTAACATGAGGACACCGAATAATTTTAACCACGCATTTCTGAGTCAAAAGTCAAAAGAAGGAAAAAATTTAATATGAGTTGTAATATTTTTTATCTTATCTAATATAAGTAATTATTATTTATTCAATTTTACATATTATGTATGTATGTATAAAACTTAACAAACTAAAACCCGTTCTGAGCCATGCCGGGTCCAAAGGTCCCCATCACACTAGCAGCGTTACCCCGCTGTATGGCGATGGAGACCTGTTGGACAAGCCATGACTCAGAACGGGGGTCATTCCCCTTTTCTCTGAGGCGCTTTCCAAGTTCCCTGAAAAGCTCTCGTGCCTCCCGTCCCCAGGGCCCAGCTGTCTCGACAGCGACGGGCACGAAGTCGTACGTGGCTCCCAGGGCAGAGTATTTCAGTCGCTTATTTTTGGCGGCAGTCTCTGCCGCCGAACCTGCCGACTTGGCGGTGTGTCCTACATGGGATGCAGCAAATGTACTCACACAAGTTGCATCCCATATAAGACACCGCCCTCTCTGCCAGGGAACCAGCGTCAGCCCGTCGGGTCGTTTGCCATCTGTTCGAGACAGCCCCGGTGGTTCGAGGAGGCACGGGACGCCCACCGACAGCATCGCTCGACGGACTATTTCATTCAAAGAATGGTGCCTGGGGAAACGACCGGCGCATCTCTGACAGCTGAGCCCATGGTGGCCGTTCTCTTCTACCATCACTCCACAGATGCAGCGGTGCGCGTTGCACACCTTGCACCCCAACCTTAAGGCCACTGCGATCCTTAGGGAATCGTTGTCTAGCAGTGTGCCTAATTGAGGGGATGGCAAGGCGTGCAACCATGCACCCGAGTTTAGGTCAATATCGCCAAAAAAAATTTTTTTTTGTTTTGTTTTTTAAATTTTTTGAATGTATTTGTACATAAAAAAATAAATGTTTTTGTTGGAGATTAAGAACGCAACCTCATTAGATAGGTTTATTTTTCTGTTTTACTGACATGTGATGTCATGTCACTTTTCTTGATTCCGTCAATATATAAAATACGTTTATTCCCGTTTTATTTAACTCAGTTATCTTACAAATAACCATCATGGTAGCAGATAGTGGTTTGGTTCCTTCTGGGGTGAAGCGCTGGCCACAGCGGCTTATGTCATCAACAGGTCCCCCACAAAGGCAATTGATGGCAAAACACCGATGGAGAAGTGGTCTGGTAAGAAGCCTGATCTGTCAAATTTAAGAATTTTTGGCTCCGAAGTTATGGTACAGATACCTAAAGAGAAACGCCAAAAATGGGATCCAAAGTCCAGAAAACAGATATTTGTCGGCTACTGTGAGTCTACCAAGGTGTCGTAAATAGCTATTAGGGTTCATGCATGTGTTAAATTAGTCTTTACGTTTAGGTTGCTATTTTTACTTTTGTATATTATGTTTTACTTTGTGCTCATATATTATGTTCAATGAATTGCGTGGAATGTTTTATATCTAGTTATAAGTCTAGGATTCATGCTCCTTTCATACGTGCTTAATATTGTATCTATTTATAAGTCTAGGATTCGTGCTCCTTTCATACGTGCTTATAATTAACGAGATTGACAGAAATAAATAAAACTCACTCTGCATATAATGCCCACTAGTTCAGAGATACAAATCGCCCGGCCATTCCTATATAAACCCGAGCCATTTGTAGCATATTCAGAGAACTCAGAGAGCTTAACTCTATCACTTGCCTGAACACTCTCCAGTAATTAAAATCAGACATATGTGTTTTTATTTCACACAACACATATTCCGGTAAATGGAGGTATAGCGGACTTCGAGACAGCACGGCGGCCAGCGCGTTCCAGCGGCGAGTTTCTACGCTTCACCCAACGAACCCCTTCACTAAAAGTTACAGTCTACACTCCACAGTTTGGTCCTTCGAGCCGGATGAAGATAGAAAAACGTACGCGCTGAGTTTCAAGCGACATAGCTTAATTCAGAATCAAGAAAGAAACACGTACGCGCTGAGTTTCAAGCGACATTGCTTAACTCAGACGGCAAGAAAGAAACAAGTACGCGCTGAGTTTTAACCGACATTGCTTGACTCAGACGGCAAGACAGAATAAAGGACGCGCTGGGCCTAGAGGTTCGCTTCGGTTCAGACCCAACCCCAATACCTTTCCGTAACCCATTTACCGGCTTGCCGGTCGGACCGTGCAGCGTCGTAGGTCGTCCTCCGCTCACGTGTCCTGGCAACTTTCGTTGCATGTGTCACATGGTTGATACCCACACACTGCTTTCGAACGTTCTAGGCATAGCACTTTGCCATTGCGGGAGATTCAGTGCCACGAGGGATCCACGCTACGCTTAGGGCACTGACGTTGCGCTCAGTAACGGTCAGTCATAGATATAGGCAGGTCAAGTTAGGGACCCCCGCGTGTGTTAAGTGAAGTGAAGTGGTTCCAGCCAGAAAGATGTCCGAAAAGGAAGCAAGGAGCCTACGACCACGCACCAAGGGCCCGCCTGCGCCCGCAGCCAACATGGACACCCCTACCCCCTCGTCCGGTAAGACTACGTCCGGCGAGACAAATACGTGGAGCAAGGGCACCAGTGGCAACCCGAATACTACCGGTGGAAACGAGTCGGTACACTCGGAAACGTTAGATGCCACGGTAGTAAATCGTAGTAGGTCAGGTACGCTAGTGAATAAAGACGCCGATGCGCCGCCGTCGCCGTCGCGGGCGCCGTCTAATCGCGATTCACATAAAAGTCGCAAATCGGTTAGGGAACGCGATAAACAATTGGCCGTGCTAATGGCCGAGCTCGAGGTTCATAAAGCCCGTCTGGTCGTTGCTAAGACAGAGTCCGACACTGCAAATTTACGGCTGCAGGTTGCGCAACTGAAGGCGCAGTCTGTCGGCAGCAGTGACGCGACCGTCGAAGAACGTACCAGAAGTTGGGTAGAACGACAAGCGAGGTTACAGCACGAGATCGCACAGGAAAACGTTAAAATCCCGCCGCCGAAACAGACCGCGCCACCGCCGCCGCGGGCAGCCGTCGAACGGACTAGCAAACCAACCCCGCGC
This sequence comes from Cydia fagiglandana, assembly GCF_963556715.1. Taxonomy (NCBI): domain Eukaryota; kingdom Metazoa; phylum Arthropoda; class Insecta; order Lepidoptera; family Tortricidae; genus Cydia; species Cydia fagiglandana. Next base: position 9,899,604 of record NC_085955.1, read on the forward strand.
ACTTTAGAGGTACCGCACGGTACCTACGCGCCAATGTACCATAAACCGCCGGAATTACCTGCATTCGGCGGAGATATCACCGAGTGGATATCATTTAGGGCAGAGTTCGAAGATACGTCGCCCATGTTTAGTGCCGTCAATAACGTCAGTCGGATTAGGCGCGCACTTAAGGGCGAAGCTCGGACGGCCGTAAAATCAATAATGTACACGGTTCAGGATCCGTACGAGATAATGGAAGCGCTGGAACGGCAGTTCGGCGACCCTGAGGAGATTGTTCTTACGGAAATTCATAACGTTAAACGCATGCCGCGTTTATCCGAAGACAATTCTAATATAACCTCATTCGCCGCGCATGTAGCGAATGCCGTCGCCACCATTAGATCATTGCGTCAAGAGAAATACTTGCACGCGCCTGAGCTCGTGAATAAAATCGTGGATAAGTTGAATCTGATAGTGCGCTATGAATGGGCCAAATACAGGCAGTCTAACGTAGAATCACCCGGGTTAGTTGCGATATCCGAGTTTCTTAACGAAATTAGCACTGCGGCCAAGCGCATAAACCGACATAAGCCGTCTAACAGGTCACGGAATGCAGTGAACGCGGTTTCCTCTGTGCGCGAACCGAGCATATCGAGCCAAGCTCTCTCTGGGTCACGCGCCCCCGCGTTCTACCGTGACACGTCTGACGAATCACGGAGTGCAGTGAGTGCGGTTTCCTCTGTGCGCGAACCTAGAAGATCGAGCCAAGCTCTCTCTGGGTCTCGCGCCCCCGCATTCTACCGTGATGCGTCTAGTAGATCGCGAAATGAACGAAGCGCGGTTTCCTCTGTGCGCGGGCCCAGTCGATCGAGCAGCGCTCTCACTGGGTCCCGCGCCCCCGCGTCCTTTCGCGACTATAGTTCGGATTCGGAGTCAGATTCCCACGAATCATACCCACGTGATACGGGAAATAGATCACGTGTTAATAAATCGACCGTAGCTCAAGTAAAGCACCGCGATGGTAATTTAAAGAAAAAGCCAGCGTCAACCAGAGCTCAGCCCAGGCAGCAGACATCGTCTGTCTCTGTCTCGCGCGATGCGTGCGCCATATGTAAGAACGGCAAAGAACACAAAGTTAGTGAGTGTTCGAAATTTCTAGCCGCGACTATATCTGAGCGATGGGACTTGGCAAAGGGTGCTAAATTGTGCTGTAGATGTTTAGGCGCGAGTCACCCTAAGCCTTATGGGTGCCAATATGTCGCGTGTGGCATGAATCAGTGCGAAGCCGGACATAATAAACTATTACACGGTCGAAACGCGGCCGCGTCCGCGAGCGGTAATAGAGTCCCGGCAGCACCTGCAGTACTCAATGTTAGACTGCCGCAGACGTGTCACAAAGTCATGCCTGTAGAGGTGTCGGAACCGTTAGGTACCGTCCAAACCCTCGCGCCACTTGACGAAGGCGCGACAATGACTTTGACGCTACACGAAACTGCGGACAGAATCGCGCCCGCGGTACAATTGGTTGGGCACGCAAAGCCTAATACCGCGGACGACGAGGCCTTACAACTTGTGAAACGGCATTCTGAGGTAGAATCATTAGGCGTTTCGCAGAAGTTACCTAGGGCCGACCCCCACCAACGTGCGCTAGATTTACTAGAAGCCACCTGCGAAAAGATACCGGGGGAGCAAAGGTATCGCTCGGGCTTACTTTGGCGGTCAAATGACGAGAAACTCCCCAATAACCAAGCGCAAGCATTGCAACGGCCGTACAGTCTAGAACGAAAGCTAGACCACGATGCGAAACTTAAAGCCGAATATGCAAAGTGTATGTTGCTTGACAAAGGTTACGCGGAGAAAATAGACTCGCCACCGCCCCCCGAGGCACCCCGGACGTGGCCTCTGGCGCATTTCCCAACTTTTCACCCGCAACGCGGCAAAATGCGATTAGTTTGGGACACGGCCGCCACAGCTTGCGAACGTTCGCTTAACAGCGCGCTGTTGGCTGGCCCCGACCTGTTAAGGTCACTGTTTGGCGTATTAATGCGCTTCCGCGAAAGTAAAATCGCGGTGTTAGCCGACGTCAAACAGATGTTTTTACAGATCGAAATAATAGAGCAAGATCGCGATATGTTGCGTTTCGTTTGGCGGACAGGGATCGATTGGGACAGGCCTATATCCGTCTCACTCGCACCCGCGTGGCGATCGTTCATTAATAACGTACGGTTAGTTCGCGCCACCGCTGGTAGTCTGGTTGCCGCCGAGGTTTTCAAAGCCGTATTGCTCGCTAAGAAAACGTGAAGAGACTGCATGAAGGTGACGTAGTCATCATTGCGGACAGCTCCATGCCACGAGGAACGTGGCCCAGAGGCGTAATCGCCCAGCTATTTCCTGGCCCAGATGGTCATGTGAGAGTGGCCATTGTTCGCACACGCGCAGGTGACGTCCGCCGCCCAGTTTCTAGACTCATCCCCATTTACTCCGCGCATGAAGACGGTGTTAACACACGTGGGGGAGACTGTCGTAAATAGCTATTAGGGTTCATGCATGTGTTAAATTAGTCTTTACGTTTAGGTTGCTATTTTTACTTTTGTATATTATGTTTTACTTTGTGCTCATATATTATGTTCAATGAATTGCGTGGAATGTTTTATATCTAGTTATAAGTCTAGGATTCATGCTCCTTTCATACGTGCTTAATATTGTATCTATTTATAAGTCTAGGATTCGTGCTCCTTTCATACGTGCTTATAATTAACGAGATTGACAGAAATAAATAAAACTCACTCTGCATATAATGCCCACTAGTTCAGAGATACAAATCGCCCGGCCATTCCTATATAAACCCGAGCCATTTGTAGCATATTCAGAGAACTCAGAGAGCTTAACTCTATCACTTGCCTGAACACTCTCCAGTAATTAAAATCAGACATATGTGTTTTTATTTCACACAACACATATTCCGGTAAATGGAGGTATAGCGGACTTCGAGACAGCACGGCGGCCAGCGCGTTCCAGCGGCGAGTTTCTACGCTTCACCCAACGAACCCCTTCACTAAAAGTTACAGTCTACACTCCACACAAGGCATACCGAATACTCGATCCTGAAACGAATCAGATCACGAAGAGTAGGGATGTTGTATTTTTAGAAAATGTCAGAAAATGTAATAACAACATTTACATACCTTGTATATCCGACAGTAGCGCGGCAGCAGAACAGCCATCTGAAGAACCCTGCAAAGATGAAGTAGAAAGCAACGTGGAACCGTCTTTAGGTGACGACTACTTTTCTGGCGACAATGATGACTCATCCTACATACCAGAGGACTCGATTGAGCTTGATGCACCAACACGTGATTATGACTTACGTCCGCGAAAAGCAGTCCAGTATGCAGAGAAGGATGAAGTTGATACAAGTTACTTTTGTCCAATACCTGATTTGAATGACCCTCTGACTGTTGACCAAGCTCTCTCATCTCTCCGGGCAGACCAATGGAAGAAGGCCATGCAGGAAGAATACGATTCTCTGATTAAGAATCAAACATGGTCTCTGGTGGATTTGCCTCCGGGTAAAAAGGTTTTGCCCTGTAAGTGGGTGTTTAAAACGAAAACCAATGAGAAAGGAGAGGTGACTCGATATAAAGCGAGATTGGTTATCAAGGGATATGCTCAGAAAAAGGGCACTGACTATGACGAAGTATATGCTCCAGTGGTAAGGTACACTTCAGTCCGTTACTTGATTGCACTAGCTGCGAAGTATGACTTAGAGATTTCACAAATGGATGCAATCAGTGCATTCCTTCAGGGTGATATTGATACTGAGATCTATATGTCACAGCCCGAACACTACAAAGAAACCGGCAAAGTGTGTCGCTTGCATAAATCGATATATGGACTCAAGCAGGCTAGCAGACAATGGAATCTGAAACTGAACGATGCCTTACTGAAAATTGGACTGACAAGATCGAAGATCGATCCGTGCGTTTACTACTTAGTAAAGGGAACAACTATGATATTTATGGCAGTGTGGGTCGATGATTTCTTAATCTTCACTAACGATAAGAAGACTACCGCTGAAATCAAAGATAAATTGAACAAGGAACTCTGCATGAAAGACCTTGGTGAAGTGCGGCAATGCATTGGCATAAATATAACTAGAAATCGTGAGACAGGTGTGATCATGCTGGACCAAGAAAAATACATCAAGCTCATGTTGGAACGTTTCGGGATGTCCGATTGCAAACCGGTGCGCACTCCGATAGAAGTGAATGCTAAGTTTGAAAACATGCCTGAAAACAGTAAGGATACCTTTCCATACAGAGAAGCGATTGGATGTCTGCTTTACTTGGCATATGTCACACGACCTGACATTACTCACGCAGTGAATAAGTTGAGTCAGTACTGTAATAGTCCGGGATATCAACACTGGCTTGGAGTTAAAAGGATTATGAGATACCTTCAAGGAACGAAAAGCTTTAAGCTGTGTTATGTGAAAGATGACTCAAAGGGAATAATCGGATTTTGTGACGCCGACTGGGCCAATGATCCGCTGGATAGGAGATCGTGCACGGGCTATGTATTTCTGTTCCAGAACGGTTGCATTTCTTGGAATTCTTGTAAGCAACAGACCGTAGCACTCTCAACGGCAGAGTCCGAATACATGGCGATGGCTGCAGCGACTCAGGAAGCTCTGTGGCTGCAGCAACTGCAGGCTGAACTAGGCCAAGCTGAAGATAGTGCGCTACCTATCCATTGTGACAATCAAAGTGCTATAAAATTAGCCACCACAGATTGTTATAAGGCGAAAACCAAACACATAGACATTCGCTTGCATTTTCTGAGAGAAAACGTTGTGAAAGCTAAAGTGAAGTTCTTGTTTGTGAACAGTGGTAATATGGTGGCTGATAATTTAACAAAAGGGACTACTTTTGAGAAACATGCTTATTGTGTTGGTAAAATGGGTATGCGTTCTGTAGGGAGTGTTGGAGATTAAGAACGCAACCTCATTAGATAGGTTTATTTTTCTGTTTTACTGACATGTGATGTCATGTCACTTTTCTTGATTCCGTCAATATATAAAATACGTTTATTCCCGTTTTATTTAACTCAGTTATCTTACAAATAACCATCAGTTTTTGATAAACTTGTTACTTAAAATTGATTTTTACATTTTTTTCGTAAATCCTTCTTTTTGCAAAGTGTTACTTGTCACTTTTTGACATCTATCAATAGGTAAGGATATTTAGACTACGTCCCATTGCAGGAACATTACCATCAAAAACGCATTTTACATTATAATAACATTACATATATATTATATTTTACATTTTATATTATGTAACAACAAAAACTTGTTTATTTTTAAATTAATATTATCTCTGAAACGAGGCGTTTATTAAAAAAGTTTATAGGACATTTTGTCTCTAAATATGATCAGGAATACGCTGTTAAAATTATTCGGTTTACTCATGTTACACCGTGTATTTATCTAGACGCATACATAAACCCTCTATGATGCCTTCAAAATCCGTAAATAATGGCCCACATTACGATAAACTGGAACACTTTTGCTTTGTTCCGTTCAGTTTTTAAACAACGCAACATCAACTCTATTTCCTACATTATGTAGGTTCAAATTTCAATGACAAATTGTGCATTTTTCATTTGTATACTGAACCTTAATTGCAATGAATAATTTTTTTTGAGGGAAATTAAAAGTTTCACGGTAGTTACTTATATATGACGTTCCACGGCAAAAGGTACCTTATGGCGGCTGGCGCTTACGTCGCATAGCGCCGCAATAATGTTGAAGCGGCGTTAATAATAGCGTAAGCGCCAACCGCCATAAGGTACCTTTACCTGTGGGACGTCACGTATTACCTCTCGTCCCGTCCAGGGGCTATGCAGGTGGCGGCCATTTTGTCCGTCTCGATGTTGCACACCGGCCGGCGCTGCGCTCGGACGTCGTACAGCCTGCAACATACGGTACATGTACGTACATGTACGCATTACTAGGTACGCAACGTCACAGAATAAATAATAGTACTATTACTATCGTATAGAAAGGAAACTTCCTACAAAACCGAAGTTTGACACCGGTTCAGGGTCGAATCATGATATCCCTTTCTAATATATGGCACTATCCCTTTCGGCTATTTAGGGTTGTCAAAAATCAAGTGATTATCTTATCTGTGGTCGTGCATGCAAAAGGAAGTCAAGTGGTGCCAACCCTAATAATTGCTCGGAGCAATGCTGAGCCGAGCGGAGCCGAGTTTGGCCGAAGTCAGGAGTTTCGCACCCTTGGCAACATATGCAATCCATTATGACTATTTAATTTACCCTGAAATTTGTACGCTTAGCACCACTTGCACCATTCCACTAACCCGGGGTTAACCGGTTAAACCAGTAGTGTCAAATTGAACTGGTAACCATGGTAACTCCAGTTAACCGGTTAAACCCGGGCTAGTGGGATGGTGCAAGTGGCCCAGAAACATACTTTTTCACCACACCAATTGGTAAAGGCTCTCTTCATTGTACAAAAACTGATAGCAAAGTTGCATTTTATTCACATGTGAGGCAATTTAATCAAATATATAATTTGAGTTGTTTTCTTATGTTTGCTGTTAGAATTTACTTTTAAATGATGATTTTGAATGATAAATATTTATTGATTTGGTTTGACTGTGTTTGCTATCTTTCAGTTAATATTTTCTTCTTTTTTTAATTTTGTGTTTCACTCGGGGGCAAATTTTGTCAGCACCAGCAGAGGTCAGACACCCAGATGTCTCGGCGCAGTTGGAGCTAGTCATGAGCCAGGTTTTTAGGGTTCCGTACCCAAAGGGTAAAACGGGACCCTATTACTAAGACTTCGCTGTCGGTCCGTCCGTCCGTCTGTTACCATGCTGTATCTCACGAACCGTTATAGCTAGACAGTTGAAATTTTCACAGATGATGTATTTCTGTTGCCGCTATAACAACAAATACTAAAAACAGAATAAAATAAAGATTTAAGTGGGGCTCCCATACAACAAACGTGATTTTTGACCAAAGTTAAGCAACGTCGGGCGGGGTCAGTACTTGGATGGGTGACCGTTTTCTTTTTGCCGTTTTTTGCATTATGGTACGGAACCCTTCGTGCGCGAGTCTGACTCGCACTTGCCCGGTTTTTGTCTGAAGATGGGTTATATCACTATCGTACCTGATATAGCCATGGCGGGAGCACACGGCAGCTAGCTGACCGCCCTGACCGCACCAGCACAGGTCAGACACCCAGATGTCTCGGCGCAGTTGGAGCTAGTCATGAGCCAGGTTTTTGTCTGAAGATGGGTCCTGCTAACGCACCTGATATAGCCATGGCGGGAGCACACGGCAGCTAGCTGACCGCCCTGACCGCACCAGCAGAGGTCAGACACCCAGATGTCTCGGCGCAGTTGGAGCCAGTCATGAGCCAGGTTTTTGGCGCTGAAGATGGGTTCTGCTAACGTACCTGATATAGCCATGGCGGGAGCACACGGCAGCTAGCTGACCGCCCTGACCGCACCAGCACAGGTCAGACACCCAGATGTCTCGCCGCAATTGGAGCCAGTCATGGGCCAGGTTTTTGGCGCTGAAGATCGGCTCAGGCTCGCCGATGCGGTAGATTTTCAGGTCGTTTTCTTCGCCTCCTGAAAATAAAAAGTTTTTGACAAAAATTTCATTTATGGTACAGTGAACTGTAAAAATATGGGTGTAGCCAGCTTATTCAAAAAAATTATATTAATTTCTTTATAATATTATTCATATTACATGTCAATTTACATATTATTAGGTACAGTATCATACTATATTTCGACGCTTATCATGAATAGTGACACAAAACAAAATGAAATGCCATTCGACTTTAAATCTTACCAGTAAAAGATAGAATATTAAATGCAATAGCATTTCATTTTTAGTTGTACCACTGTTCATGATAAGCAACGATTTATCCGCGTACCTATTACGTGATTTTAAGTGAAATATAATTATGTCCCATAGTTCTTAATTCGCTGACATAACGACGCTTATCATGAATAGTGACACAAAACAAAATGAAATGCCATTCGACTTTAAATCTTACCAGTAAAAGATAGAATATTAAATGCAATAGCATTTCATTTTTAGTCGTACCACTGTTCATGATAAGCAACGAAGAGCTATGGAACATATTTTTGAGATGATTCGTGCACCTATATTTTTACAGTTGTTGACTGTACAATCTTTTCTCGCTGACTATCTAGACACACCGTACCACACAAGTTCAATGAAAAAGGAACTGGCTACGCAGCAACCGTGTGTAATATTACATGAAACATTTCGAGCTACTTAACAAAATCGCTGCAGACTTATCTTGGTCAAACTCTAGGAAAAGTCAGATAGAAGTCGCTTTTGCTTAAATCAGTGCCGAATAGGTTTCAGCAATAATATGAAGAGGATGACTAGGTACAACATACCCGTGGCAAATAGCTGTTCTTCGGCGCACACTCTCATTCGGTCCAGCTTGCCCCCCGTATCCACCAGTATTTCCTCCTTTTTATTCCATATCTATAAATATAAATAAATATAAACATTAGCGGACATCTTACACATACCAAACTAGCCCCAAACTAAGCAAAGCTTGTACTATGGCTGCTATGCGACGATATACATACTTACATAGATGAATACATACTTATATATACCCACGACTCAGGAACAAATATTTGTGTTCATCACACAAATAAATGCCCTTACCGGGATTCAAACCCAGGACCGCCAGCTTCACAGGCAGGGTCACTACCCATTAGGCCAGACCGGTCGTCAAACATGACAATTTTGTCACGTTGACAATGCAACGTAACATGTTGTCACGTTGACAACGCAGCTCCAGTACTGAACGCGCTGACCAGTCAATGACATTTATCCCATAGTTGACTGTGTAGGTGCCAAGAATTGGAAGTAATTACCTTGACAACGCCAGAACTGAGAGCGCTGACCAGTCGTCGGCACCGCCCGACACCGACCACGTGGCCTGACCCATGGTCGGCAGTGTACGTGCGATGGAGAGTTCCATCTGTGCTATAAACTTGGATCTGGAAAAAAAAGAGCAGGTTGTTTGATTTATAATAAAAAATTGATTTTATTTCGGACAATTAAATCCATAGTTAGTAACAAACTTACAAATATACTTAAATGTGATTTTTTTTTCGGACAATTCAATCCAATTTTTTTCGGACAATTCAATCGTCAAAAATCGATGACGTAATTTATGGACGCTGTCCATAAATTACGTCATCGATTTTTGACGATTTTTGACCCCTCCCCCCCTATAATCATCCAAAAATCATGCTTCAAATGACCCCATTTCCTCCTACTTCATGCTACCGTCATCCAATGTCCAGACCCCCCCCTTAATTTGAAATGACGTAATTTATGAATAGCCCCATAGTTGTTAGTATCAAACTTACAAATAGACTTTATGTGACGTTTTCTATGAAAAGGGACCTTATTGTCGATAGCACTTACGCCAATATTAACGCTGCTCCGATATAAATAAAATGACTGAAAATAAATGCTTTGATTGATTGAATACTTTTTTAGGGTTCCGTACCCAAAGGGTAAAACGGGACCCTATTACTAAGACTTTGCTGTCCGTCCGTCCGTCCGTCCGTCTGTCCGTCTGTCTGTCACCAGGCTGTATCTCACGAACCGTGATAGCTAGACAGTTGAAATTTTCACAGATGATGTATTTCTGTTGCCGCTATAACAACAAATACTAAAAACAGAATAAAATAAAGATTTAAGTGGGGCTCCCATACAGTAAACGTGATTTTTGACCAAAGTTAAGCAACGTAGGGCGTGGTCAGTACTTGGATGGGTGACCATTTTCTTTTTGCATTTTTTCCGTTTTTTTTTTTGCTTTATGGTACGGAACCCTTCGTGCGCGAGTCCGACTCGCACTTGCCCGGTTTTTTTAATATGGATTTTACACCTTGCTAAATTTAGCAATAGATTAGATTAGATTTAGAATACCTGTTGATTCTTCTTCCCCAGCAGTATCTCGGTCTGCTCCGCATTCCCCCACTCCATGCAGGTGACGCCTTCATCTTTCTGAAGAGACTTGATGTCTACCAGGTTCTCTATACACTTCTTAATGTTCTTTGTAGGGTCAGTGTGGTATTTCACATCTGGAATTATATTTGGAGATATAATTATTAAGTGCCACTTGCACCATCCGACTAACCCGGGGTTAATCGCTTAAACCAGTCTCAAATTGTACTGGTAACCATGGTAACTCCAGCTTTAACCGGTTAACCCCGGGTTAGTGAATGGTGCAAGTGGCAGTGGTTACAGGTTATTACAATTTCAATATAAGTGACTGCATGCAAGCAAAGGCGCCGATTGATTGAAATTAAAATAATATTAATCATTTACCTGCCGACAGTTGTAAATTGCATTACCACGATACTTACGTTTAAAAGAACCTATTTTAGTGGCGACAAATATGTCTATTTCCGTATCTTCTTGTTTTATTTGCATTTTGTCTTATTTAACATCTAAGCTCATAGAATATAATTTAATTCATTAATGCGACCTGAACATGTATAACCAACACGTGAATTTGTTTTGAAAACGCCAAGTTGACTTTGACGTAACTTCGTAAATGCCACTTCGTTATACGTATAGTATTTGACATAAAATAGACAAATAGATTTAATACAATTAATGAAAAATAACTAGATGATTAAGTATGTTGACAAAATTCTCTTAAAATGGCATGTTCCATGTTTTTATTTTAATACCAGCGTTTTACCTACCAATAAAACGCTTATTAAACAACTTACTCATTCGAAGCCTATAATAAATGAGAGTAGCAACACTGATTTCCGAGACTATGTTGGTTGAAGTGCCGTTTTTCAGTACTGGTCACCCTACATTCCCGCCATTTGTTTCCGTTTAAACCCCACCATGGCAGCCATAATGGATTCTCGAATTCAAATCGAGCTTCATTGGCAATTTTGTTTTCCGACTAGACGGTTGTTACCAGAAAGCACGCTCGATATTTCTGCGTTCTGGTAAAAAATAAGTGCCTATTTTTTCATTATTCATATCTATTTATGTATATATTGAAAAATATTTAACGGTGTAACCGTTCGTATGATAGATTTTAATTAGTTTTGTTTTTCAGTACGTACGATGGGCGACGACGAGGGTAATTCCTCATCTTCAGATAGCTCGGAAACGAGCATGGAATCGGTGGATCCGTCAAAGGCCGGGCCTTCAAAGAGGAAACGGAGAGCGCCACACAAATCTTCAAAAAGGAAACGTCGAGAAGATGGTATGTTTCATAACCTCGCCAAAGAGGTGAGTGAAGTAAAACGCTTTTTATCCTCAATGGTATACCCACATGCTCCGCCGCCTATGCCCATGCCCTCGTCAAATCTTAGCTCAGACGATGGGGACGATAACATAAGCCTAAATGTCAGCGGTGAACTTTGCCCCGACAATGAAACACGTGGCGCGGGTACAACTGAATCGGCAGATTTAAGCATTAATTTACCGTTTAGTACTACTGTAAAAGAGCCGACAGTTCCTCAATCATGCCAAGCTCATATTGATTTTTTAAATAGTGTCCAGCATTTTGGCGCGCCTGATTGGGCTGACGTGCGATACGCGGAGGTCCAGTAAACTTATTGCTCAACCCCAGGTTTCATCGAAACCGAGTGTAACGATGAATTGAAACCGTACGACCGAAATATCTCGCTTAGTGTTACTGAGAAGGGCTTTGCCGCCATTACTCAGGCATTAATCAAACAAAAGGATTCGTTGCAATCTGGGTTAGAGTCTTTACTCTCGTGGATTTCCTCATCTACTGAAGATGTTACTGTAGCTGTTTTAAGAGAGAAACTTAATGAAATTTTTATTGCTGGGCCGTTTAATAAAATTTCCGTGGACCTTCTCCAAATGGCATGTGGACATAGAGCAGATCTAATTCAACAAAGACGCGACGGTATTCTGAGATACGTCAAGGACAAATTCGTTCGCGCGAGCCTTCGTAAGATTCCGCCAACTTGCGAAGCGTTATTTGATAAGCAATTGCTATCAGCCGAGCTGGAGAAAAACGGCGGGGTTGCGAAAACCCTTTGGCCGTTACCAAGTCAAACTCCATCAAAGTCTAACTGGCCGGCTGCGCAAGCCGGACCGTCTCGTGCTAGACAGCCCGCGCAGGGCTCAAACAATTATCCTAATACGGGCTATTTTGGCAAACCTTTGCCAACTCCACCAGCGCATGGTTTCCCATACTACCAATATCCTCCGCAAGGATATTTTATGAGTGTTGCTACTCTCATTTATTATAGGCTTCGAATGACGTACAGTTGGTTAATATAACCTGATTCTGTGTAAAATTTGAGTTATTGATCTGTAATTATCTCAAAGGTACATTACGTGTAATGAAGCGATTTGAGGCTATCCCTTGTTACGCAAGTCACGTTTATAATATAATGATGATATGATAATGATTGATTCAAAAGACGTTAATTATAAGAGGGAGTTAGTTCTTTAGAAAATCATTAATTTATATAACTTTAATCAATAATTTATAAAAATGTGTACATATTATACAACTAAATAAATATATAAATTAATATATGTCATCCATGCAATTCGGACCAGAAGGAAAAACTTGATGGCAGCGCTACGGCAAAAGTCGGAATTAGTTTATCGCCATATTTTGTGATGGCCACTGATATTTATAGATCGTAAGGGTGTTGTTTTTTATCAATATTAAATGCTCTAAAATGGAGGAAACTAAAGTTATTTACTACATAGACGACGAGGAGACGCCGTATTTAGTAAAAATTCCCATATCCCCGGAGAAAGTGACGTTAGTAGACTTTAAGAACCAGTTGAATAGGCCGAACTACAAATTTTTCTTCAAATCTATGGACGATGATTTCGGTGTTGTTAAAGAAGAAATTGTTGATGACAACGCTCATCTGCCGTGTTTTAACGGTCGTGTTGTGTCGTGGCTGGTGTCTGCAGAGGGCTCCAACCCGTCCGACGGCGCGTCTCAGTGCACCGACAGTAATGCAGGGAAAGCGAAGACGGCCGCCCACGGGGCTCCGTCGGCGCCTCTCACCCGGGACACCTGCACGGATACGGACAGTACGATAAGCTCCCGCCCCGGCCACAGAGCGTCCTGCGACAAATACAAATATAGAGGCTTGAGAATAAACGGTCATTCCAAGTATGGCAACCATGGTTTGGAATACGAGACTGCTTCTGTCCTTAGCTCGGACTTGGACTCTACGAGTCTCTTCGACAGCCAGTCAGAGATCACCACAACGACAGGGAGACACACAAACGCCTCAGTAGACAGAGCACTAACTGAATGCAGTAGTGTATCTCATTTACAAGTCAGTAACAGAAAAAGACCTCAGCGGAGACGGAAGAGACCACAAGTGATGTCTAGAACATCTTCCTACTCCTCTATTACGGACTCTACTATGTCCATGCACATTATAACAGTAACATTAAATATGGACACAGTGAATTTTCTTGGCATCTCAATAGTGGGACAGTCAAATAAGGGGGGAGACGGGGGGATCTATGTTGGGAGTATTATGAAAGGAGGTGCGGTGGCCCTGGATGGAAGAATAGAGCCTGGAGACATGATACTGCAGGTAAGAATTTTATTAATAAGTTAAACATACTGGTGCTAGACACAGTCCCAGTACTTGACATCATGAAACTTAAGCCATTGTCAATAAAGGTGAAAGCAAGGTGTCATCTATTGGGGATTAGTATGTCGAGCACTAGTATAGTTGGTGGATGAGACACTTAAGGCTTCTAACGATGAACTTGCGACAATTCTTGTCTTGTTAGATTTTAGCCGCGCGTTTGATAGTATATTGATACCCGTGCTACTCAAAAGAATGAAGACCTACCCTACCTAACCTAGATGGTTCTGTTCCTATTTCTCAGGCAGAAACCAAATAGTCGAATGCCCAAACGACGAAGGTAAAATTGCTCGCTCATCCCCCCGTATGCTCGACAGAGGAGTAATCCAAGGGTCAATATTGGGTCCGACTTTATACAGTCTGTACACTGCGTGCCTTCCCGAAGTTATCAAAAATTGTTCGTACCACATGTATGCAGATGACACGCAGCTAATGAAGCATATACGCCCCACTAAAACTGACGTCGCACTTGCAATATCGCAAATTAATACCGATTTAGAAGCTGTAGCAGGTTGGTCTAATGACAATGGTCTTATCATTAACCCTAAAAAATCTGTCTTCATTATTTTGGGAACAAAAAAGCAGATTGCTAAAGTACGTGAACTTGAAATCGACTTGCGAATATCAGGGCTGCCTATATCAGAAGAGAGACAGGTTAAAAATTTAGGCATCGTAATGGAGGAGTCGCTTCGATTTGAAGCCCATATAAACTCTAAAATACCAAAATGCTATGGTGCTCTAAAATCATTATATAAGCTTAGACCCTACCTAACACAAAATGTTCGCGAACGCTTGTCAGATGCGCTAGTTTTATCCCAACTGGATTATGGAGACGTTGTATATGGGCCTTGCATAAGAAAAAGAACAGAACGAGCGATTCAACGTGTACAAAATTCATGCATACGTTTCTGTCAAGATATCCCTCGCCGCTCACATATTAGCCCTTACCTTAATAAAGCGGGTAAACTGAATATGTCACACAGACGAATATTAAAGCTTGCGTCAATGGTATTTACGCTTAAACAATCTGGTATTCCACCCTATCTCGCGTGTAAACTTGAATGGAAGCCAAACCGAAAGTTGAAAGGTCTGCGTGAGCAACAAGAGCGTATCTCCCTTCCATTGCTCCGGCTTCAGTCATTTAGAGGCAGCTTTCGCTATGCTGCGTCTAAATGCTGGAACAATTTGCCGCCACCAGTAGTTAACAGTAAGTCCCTGGCGGTTTTCAAACTACGTTGCAAGGCTTATTTGCTGGACCTCCAAAAGAATGTAACATACACTTTTGGTTGAGTGACCTGCTCTATAGATATTTAATTTTAGTAAAGTTAGCACTTTTTTATCCACTGCACATTGTTCGGTTTTGCTATCTTGTCCTACATGTAATAAATAGTGTAAATGTTTTTACTGTCCTTAGCTAGATACAAATACGGCGGTGGCAGAATAACAGCGTCCGTTGCTGCAAGTCTTTAAGGCCGCTGTGCCCCGAAGCCTTCTGGCACAGACATAAGCTGAGCCACTTACCTTTTCAATTAGTTTGTAAGCATTATCGTGTACTTTTATTATGTACCTATGTTCAAACTTTTTGAATAAACGTCTTTTATTATTATTATTATGTTCGTCCTTTACATAATCTCGGGACCATGGGGTCCCGGACATTTGGAAGGCGTGCGTGGAGCCAAAGCCAACACGCAGAGGCCCCTTGTAAAAAGACAATTTACTCTAAAAGGTGATGTGACACCACCCGACGATTATCCCTGTATGCACTATAGTAATGCACCCAAGGATAACCCCCGGTTAGTGTAGGACTATTGCAATGATAAGAAACAAAAGAAACTGGGCTATTGTGTTGAGATGTTAGTGTACTGGTAACCGGTCTATGGAAATACTATGGCACCTGCCCCAATCTATGTTTAAAAACACGAAAAAGATGGACAGGTGGTGACTCGCCAACTCACTATATGGGTCCCCGAAAACGGCCGCTCGCACGGAGCGACAAGGGGACAACATCACGTGAGCGGCTCAGGGCGTGGAGAGGTGTGCACCGCTTTCTACCCAGCAGCCACTGTGCCAACTCGCGTCTTAGGCATGTTTCACTTCCGCCCTGCGAGCATATAGCTCTGACACCCCACTCTTGACGGCCGGTTAAGGCAAGCCAGAGGTGAGAGTCCTGCGGCCCCTGCTCAGTGTTCACTCCAGCCGGCCAATGAAGGCAAGCTGGAGAGAGGGGCCTGACCGACTCTCGGGGGTATGGGACCCAAGGGACGTCACTTCCCATTCAGCTCGCCACAAGCTGCCCTGGGGGTTTATTATTATCCTTTATTTATTTATCGTCTTAGGTTAGGTATTTTTATAATATGAATATAAAAGTAAAATATAAAAACACTTACAAAACAATAAAAATACATATAAACACATTATAAAAAACCTAACCTAGGGTGCCGCCAGCAGCGGGGCAAGGCCCAAGCTACCGGTGGTCAGGGCTGCAGAGAGAGGAACCGACGTACTATCCGCGCCGTGTCCAAGATCACCGCCTTCTGCATCTGTCCCTTGATCCAACCACCTAGCGAGAGTCTCTCGAGATGTTGGTCGAGACTCTTCGCTATTAAACCGTTCACTGAAACGACTATCGGGACAATGATCGTCGAATCAACATCCCACATGGCGGTTATCTCGTGAGCCAAGTCTAGGTACTTACTTATTATTATTATCTCTTTATTTATTTATCGTCTTAGGTTAGGTATTTTTATAATATGAATATAAAAGTAAAATATAAAAACACTTACAAAACAATAAAAATACATATAAATTATTATTATTATTAGTATGTTTACCTTATTATACAAAATATTATGTTTACATATGTACTTTTTTTAGGGTTCTGTACCCAAAGGGTACAAAAGGATTACTATTACTATTATTACTAAGACTCCACTGTCCATCTGTCGGTCCGTCTGTCTGTCTCTCACCAGGCTGTACCTCATGAACCGTGATAGCTAGACAGTTGAAACTTTCACAGACGATGTATTGCTCAGGATGTAATGTGAGTCTTATGTGACACAGGATCTATCATTATGACATTACTGTCAACGATAGGATGTTGTTACTATAGCCATGGGAGTGATGGGAGTGGTGGATATATATTATGTATTGTGATGATATAAAGAATAAGATTTTGGTAATCTGAATTATATTGTTTCTTTAAAGAAAATAAACTATGGTATTTATTACATTATTATTTGAATGACATCCATACTAATTACTAATATTATAAAGGCGAAACTGTTACCTTTTCATGCTTAAGCTGCTGAACCGATTTAGTTTTGGTATACAGATAGTTTGAGTCCCAGAAGGACATAGGATAGTTTTTATATCAGAAATCATCCCTGAAGAGAGTGCAAAGGGGGGTGGAATTGAAAGAGATAATGAATTGCCTAATAATAACAAAGGTAATCTTTAGAGATTTTATCAGTTACTTTTTAGTAAGTGTGAAAATAGTTATTTATTATTCAAGTACGGAAAGTAGGAAATTCGCAACGAGAGGCGGTAAATTAAAACACAACCGAATGGAGTGTTTTAATTCGTCAGGAATTGAAGTAAGCAATGCGAGAATTGAATGATTGCTATTAGCATTATCCAGGCGCTATACCTACTTTAGCTGCTGTCACTAATTAATTCAACGCAGACGTAGTCGCGGGCAAAAGCTAGTATTATAATGAAATTACATAGGGGTCATCCATTAATTACGTTACACGAATTTCTAGGTTTTTTGACCCCTCCCCCCCCTCCTTGTCACACTTGGTCACATTTGGCAAACCCCTCCCCCCTAGTGTGACGTCACCTAAGTATTATTAATATTTTATCAAAATATTTTTTCGATATAAATATTAGTAATTTTATAACCCAAAATTGCTTAGGAAAGAAAATTAAATGATTAAAAACGATTATCGTTTTAAAAACTTGTTGTTTAAATGTACAGCGAATAAAATAACTTTAATAAATTTTCGGTTACTGATGAAGTTAAAGTGACGTCACAAAGTTTGTGTCTCCCCCCTCCCCCATGTCACAATATGTCACATTTTCTTGACCCCCTCCCTCCCCCTAAACGTGTGATGTAATTAATGGATGACCCCATACATGTGAAACAAACTAAATCAAAATTATTTCAATTATCTGAGCGATGGTTGTAAATAATTCGCCTTACCCCCCTTATTCATAAAACTTGGGCCTGATTTAAGCATTAAGTCCGCCATTTGTAGATTTTATTATTGTGCAATAAAGTTTAGATAAATAAATAAGTTAAAATTACAGATAAAGACATTGAGGTTAGGATTAGCTTATTGAGGTGTGTAGAGCGTTTATAAATACATACATACATACATATAATCACGTCTATTTCCCGGAGGGGTAGGCAGAGACCACGGATTTCCACTTGCTATGATCCTGACATACCTCTTTCGCTTCCTTCACATTCATAACATTCCTCATACACGCTCGCCGGTTTAGGGTGCTCTTGAGCTGGCCTTTCGTCGAAAGAAGGCTGACAAAGAGAGTGTATGAAGGAGAAGTGGAAGTGGGAGTTGGAAAGGGTAGACCTCGGCGGACTTTCTCTGATCAGATCGGGGAAATCCTGTTTATGAATAAGCGCCTTAGACTATACATATTAAATAAATGTTAGAATCTTTTTGCACTTACTATGCAAGAACTGCCTACAACCCACAGAAATACCCCTTGAAACCCCATTGTATTGGTACCCTATTGTCCTACAGCCCTACAGGTAATATTTAAACAATGGTTACTACTTTCCATGATTCTATTCTTAACTTGTGCAATGCTCATTTATTGTCAACTTCTATTATTTTTAGTTTACCAGATAGATAAGCTGTAGCAAAGAGAATAAAGTCTATAGTGAGTAAATTATGTAGCCACTGTAAAACTGCCATCTTTCGACAGAACATGAAACTGTTAGAACGCCATTTGACTTTGATCTTTATTTTTTCACTGATATGTGTTAACTTATTAAATATTAGGGCCCCCCCACATCTGGCGTCTTTCGAGCGTCGGCGTCTACAATTCTATGGCCGACGTCGACGCAGCGTCGACGCAACTGCGCAGCGACGTCATTTTCCATAGCGCTGGACCGACGCCGACAGACGCCGACGCTCGAAAGACGCCAGATGTGGGGGCCCTTAATATTGACGCCATCTACTCGAGAGTAGGCTGAAGGTTCTGGCGCCATCGCGCGAGAAATTACTAATTAGGAGACCATATATTGGATGCGTACTCTAGTACACTACGTACATAGGTAAAATAAACCACTTTTATACAGTCAGGGTCGTTAAATGCCTTAGGGCCCCCCCACATCTGGCGTCTTTCGAGCGACGGCGTCGGTCCAGCGCTATGGAAAATGACGTCTGATTCTTGTAAGCTTTGTTTATTATATTATCAATGTGATCTGACATCAACATTTTAGTAAGGTTATCCAGGTTATGGATAGGTGCGCCCTGTAGCCCGGGCGTAAGAATACGGCTACGGTATCCCCTGCCTGTCGTAAAAGGCGACTAAAAGGGGTTCTCGGGGTCGGAGACGGTCAGCTAGGGACTGCGACCAAAATAATAATAATAATAATAAAGCTATTAACAGCCACTGGGTAGAAAGCGGCGCACACCTCTCGACACCCCTGAGCCGCTCACACCGATGTTGCTCCTGGTCGTCTTTACGACGGCAGTTTCAGGGGCCCATCTAGTCAGCGGCGAGTCACCGCCTGCCTCGATGACGGTGTTAACATTGTTATGGCAGGTGTCCGGACCACTTTTACAATAGCCCAGTCTCATAGTCCACCCAAACTTCAATCCATAGACCGGTATACTGTTCTCTTTTTCTACAATAGTCCCAATGCCTGCTGAGACCGGTTCACGGGTGTCTATTGTTGCACCTGTGAACGGGTTCCAGCAGGCGTTCTACATGACATAAAAGCTCTCCAAGGGGCCTCTACGTGTTGGATCTGTGTCCCCACGCAAGCCTATCAAAAAACCGGGATTATAGGCCCGTGATATCCAAGGAGATAATAATAAAAAAAAAAGAGAGGACCCTCAAAGAGGCATAGGACGGCACTGGCGCGTTCACTGGAGATCCCAGAGCCGTCCGAAATGCGCTGAGAAGGACTACTGGGAGGTTTTTAGTCGGTGAAAGTCCGACATAACCTCCGCGCTGTCCCTGCGGTGCGGAGGTATCCATAACGGATTTTCCTCCAAAAAAAAAAGTTACGGATAGGTAAGGTCAGGTTTGTTTTATGGCAATCCTGAAAAGTAACACTTTCTGAGAAAAACCTAGTAGAACGAATACTCGTATAATTTATTTATTTATATTATAAATCTTAAATCTTCTCAAGGCACAGGTGTAGGGTTGGAGCCGGTGTAGCTTTATTTGAAGTTCATAAGCGCACTGTAATATGCCTTCTTGAATAATAAACTATCTGTATGTAACTGTACATAATTAGGCATTAAAAAACTCGTGTGATCCTTTTAAGAAACTCACTTCGTTCGTTTCTTAAACCCACACTCGTGTTTTAATGCCTTACATTATGTAGCAGTCACATAAACTACTATTATCTTAATATTGTCTTCGGTTACCGCGATAGTTACTCGTGAAATAAAACTATTGAAACGGATTATATCGCGTATATTGAATTCATCTGGACGTTTCGAATCCTTTACAGCCCGCCCCACCCGCAGTCACTCGTTGACCACGAACGCTGTATAGGGTTCGAAACGTCGGGATGAATTCTATATGTCAGCGGCCGATCGTAAGATCGGGCAAATCGTGAAATTCCTAGGCATATCGTGAAACGTGAAAATCTTTGACTCATTCTCTGAGTCGACGGAGCCCCGCGACTGGGCTCCTATTTCTGGGCAGTTTACCCTTCGGGCATATGAAGCAACCTAACGGACCTATCCTACCTATATATTGGTTTAATGTGACTATCGTCAAAACATTACACAGGAACATTACGATCTGCCTAACCTTACGATCGGCCGCCGATATATATACGCGATATAATCCGTTTCAATAGTTTTATGATCTAGCCGCCTAGAGACCTATAATAAGGTCTCCGGTTCCATTCTAATTTGAACCTTATTTTTGACATATCCAAATTGCATTTTTCTTGGAAAGTTTTGACGTCTGGGCGGCTATAATTCGTTTTTTTAGCATTAGAAATATGGTACACAATCTTGATGTGTCTTTTAATTGAAAAATACATTTTAAAAATAAGTTACGGCAAATATGTAACAATTATGAATCTAATACGATCATTTATATTCTTCTGCTTTCATAAGTAATAGTTTTTGATTTTTGAAAAGCGTTTTTCAATTAAAACTCTCGGCTAGTCTGTGGCCACGAGTAAACCCATGCATAATAAAAAAAAATAAAAAAAATAAAAGACATGTCAAGATCGCTTACCTTCTTGCAAGTTCCTTCTAATGCTAAAAAACCGGGCAAGTGCGAGTCGGACTCGCGCACGAAGGGTTCCGTACCATAAAGCAAAAAAAACGGAAAAAAATGCAAAAAGAAAACGGTCACCCATCCAAGTACTGTACGGTACCCCTCCCGACGTTGCTTAACTTTGGTCAAAAATCACGTTTGTTGTATGGGAGCCCCATTTAAATTTTTATTTTATTCTGTTTTTAGTATTTGTTGTTATAGCGGCAACAGAAATACATCATCTGTGAAAATTTCAACTGTCTAGCTATCACGGTTCGTGAGATACAGCCTGGTGACAGACGGACGGACGGACGGACGGACGGACAGCGAAGTCTTAGTAATAGGGTCCCGTTTTACCCTTTGGGTACGGAACCCTAAAAAACGAACTATAGAGGTTAAATGTTTGTCTTTATTTTAGGTGAACGATGTGAACTTTGAAGACATGACGAACGACGAGGCGGTGCGTGTGCTGAGGGAGGTGGTCCAGAAGCCGGGGCCCATCAAGCTGGTGGTGGCCAAGTGCTGGGACCCCAACCCCAAGGGGTACTTCACCATACCGAGGACGGAGCCCGTCAGGCCTATTGACCCTGGTAAATTCTATTTAATTTAACTGTTTTTTGTCTGGCTACGTCTGTCTGGCTGACTGGCTACTGGCTGTCGTACGAGTAATTTTTTTTTAAATGGATTTACCCTCTTGTGTGTATTGGCAGGAGTGATTTTGCCAATGGCGACGTTTTAAGACGTACCACGCACGATAAGAATGTTCGGTGAATAATTTTGATTTGGTGATAGGAAATGTGCTGGGAACCTAAAACAAAAACATTTATTGTTAGGAGTAAAATTACCAATAAATAAATCTTAGCGTGTTTATTTATGAAAAGGAATTTACTATTTACAAACAAATTTTTGCAATGTTGACATTGTCTCACTTTTTTTGGAATCTAATTACGATTTTCAGGGGATCCTATCTCGTCGCATAATAATTGATTGTCATAATGTAATGTTACGCATAAATCTCTTTTCGCATATTTTTTCTCCAGCTGAAACAGAAAGTATTTTCGAAAATATTTTGCATAGGTTGTGTAGAATAGAGTAGGTTAGGTTTGTGTTATAATTTTTCAGAAATGTTAATATTTCCAGCACAATAACTATTATGCGAAATGAGTTTTATGCGTAACATTACATTAGGACAATCAATTATTATGCGACCCAATATGGACCCGATTTTCAGTTTACAGACAACCATATTTTTTGTTCCAGGCGCATGGGTCGCGCACACGCAAGCGCTCCGCGAGGCGTACCCGCCGCCGCCGCCGTCGCTGTCGGCCCTCCCCGTGTCGTCGGTGTCGGAGCGCGGCGCGTCGGACGCCAGCACGCTGCCGGCGGGCGGCCTGGAGCCCCAACTGTCAGTCAGCTGCGACATGGCGTTGGTGGTGCGCGCCATGCTGCGGCCGGATTCCGGTCAGTTATAGTTCGTTTTTTTTTAGCATTAGAAAGAACTTGAAAGAAGTTAAACGATCTTGGCATGTATTTTAATAGAAAAACGCTTTTTAAAAATTAATAACTATTACATATCAAAGCAGAAGAATATAAATGATCGTACTAGATTCATAATTGTTACATACTTGCCGTAACGTATTTTTAAAATATGTTTTTCAATTAAAAGACACATCAAGATTGTTTATCTTATTCCTAATGCTAAAAAAAAACGAACTATAGCTACACGCCTCCTATAGTGCTATCTCTGAAATTAGAACCTGTAGTGTAGGAAATAGAGTTCATTTTGAGTTGTTGGGAAAATTAATGACCTAAGCAAAAGCGACTGTCCCAATTGAATAGGATTTAAATTTCAGCAAACTGAAGAGGTTCTAAGGTAAACGTACGGGTGCTCGACGCAGTCCCAATACATGTCATCTTGAAACTTAAGTCATTGTCAATAGAGGTGATAGCAAGGTGTCATCTATTGGGCATTAGCATGTCGAGACCAAGTACGTTTACTTTATAGGTCTTTGGGCCTTAGGTTAATATGTGCTTTACGTATTCCAGGACTGGAAATCCGCGACCGGATGTGGCTCAAGATCACAATTCCTAATGCGTTCATCGGAGCGGATGTGGTCGACTGGATCCTACAGCACGTGGCCGGGATAGCAGACCGGCGTGACGCAAGGAAATATGCCTCGCATATGCTCAAGGCACGTAAGAAACTACCAGCGTGATGGGCACCTTTGCGTCTGGAAGGGCGCGGGACGGGTTGTTTGACTGAGTTCTTGGTTGTAGCTTTGTTTTTAATTTAGTTTCGTTTATTTATTTATTTAATCTTTATTGCACATAAGGAAATGCACTGAACAAAAGGCGAACATAATGCCATAAGGCATTCTCTACCAGTCAACCTTTAGGCAAAAAGTCGAAAAGTTTAAAGTCGATTTTAATGTACAAGTAATTTATTAATTTGATGATTGATCGAGTATGTATAGGTATATGTTTTAATTTCTAATAGGTTTAGTTGTATTGCTGGTTTATGATGTAATATTTGAAGGTATAATAAAATTGAATTAATCAAAAAAAAACCTAGAAACTACTTCTAGCTAGCTTTTTAAGATATTTAGATTTATAAAAAAAAACTTGCCAAATCTTAGTTGCCATTTCCGGGATTCTACTCAAATGAGTGCCTACAGCAATTCTCAAAATGTGTAACAGAGGGCACTCAGCGATTACTATATTTATTATTAAAACACAAAAAATTCAAAATTTAAAAACAAAAACCAGCCAAGGTGACAATCGCTATCGCTAAGACAACGAAACGCTTTGTGTCTCTCTATCACTCTTCTATATTAGTGCGACAGTGAGAGTTGCGTTTCGACCGCTACGGAGATTAAGCGATTGGCATGTTGGCTACGCGGCCTGAGCACGCGCATTCATCTCGCTCACTCTTACGCTCAGAGAGAGAGAAGAACACGAACCTATTGGCTCTACTGGTCCCTAACAGTCCGATATCGTTTCCAGGCGGGGTTCATTCGGCACACAGTGAACAAGATAACATTCTCCGAGCAGTGCTACTACGTCGGAGGAGAGCTGTGTTGTGACATGGCGGCTTTGAGACTGCGTGCCCCCGACGCTGACAGCTTAGCCAGCGACACTCTAGCCCCTCTACCCAACCCGCAGTAAGTAACGCCCTGAAACGAAGTGCAAGCATGTTGGGTTAAACGCGTTGATGTCTTTTGCTCATACTGAGTAATGTTCTAATGTTACATGTAGTAAATATACCATGGTAATATCATTTCTGAGCGTACGTCGAGACTCCGTGCCCCTTAGCCAGCGAAACTGTTGCCCCTCTACCTAACCCGCAGTAAGTAACCCCCAGAAACGAAGTGCAAGTTGGGTTAAAGGCGCGTTGATGTCTTTTGCTCATAGTGGGTAGATATTACATGTAGTCAATATACCATATACATGGTATGATCATTTCTGAGCAGTAGTACGTCGAGACTGCGTGCCCCTGACGCTGACAGCTTAGCCAGCGACACGCTAGCCTCTCTACCCAACCCGCAGTAAGTAACCTCCAGAAACGAAGTGCGTGGTGGGTTAAAGGCGCGTTTATGTCTTTTACTCATAGTGACGTGCAGTACTACATCGAGACTGCGTGCCCCTGGCGCTGACAGCTTAGCCAGCGACACTCTAGCCCCTCTACCCAACCCGCAGTAAGTAACCCCCAGAAACGAAGTGCATGGTGGGTTAAAGGCGCGTTGATGTCTTTTACTCATAGTGATGTGCAGTACTACATCGAGACTGCGTGCCCCTGGCGCTGACAGCTTAGCCAGCGACACTCTAGCCCCTCTACCCAACCCGCAGTAAGTAACCCCCAGAAACGAAGTGCATGGTGGGTTAAAGGCGCGTTGATGTCTTTTACTCATAGTGATGTGCAGTACTACATCGAGACTGCGTGCCCCTGGCGCTGACAGCTTAGCCAGCGACACTCTAGCCCCTCTACCCAACCCGCAGTAAGTAACCCCCAGAAACGAAGTGCATGGTGGGTTAAAGGCGCGTTGATGTCTTTTGGTCATAGTGAGTCGATGTTACATGTAGTAAATATACCATATACATGGTTATATCATTTCTGAGCGTACGTCGAGACTGCGTGCCCCTTAGCCAGCGAAACTGTAGCTCCTCTACCCAACCCCCAGTAAGTAACCCCCAGAAACGAAGTGCATGATGGGTTAAAGGCGCGTTGATATCTTTTAGTCATAGTGAGTAGATGTTACATGTAGTAAATATACCATATACATGGTAATATCATTTCTGAGCGTACGTCGAGACTGCGTGCCCCTTAGCCAGCGAAACTAGCCCCCTTACCCAACCCGCAGTAAGTAACCTCCTGAAACGAAGTGCAAGTTGGGTTAAAGGCGCGTTGATGTCTTTTAGTCATAGTGAGTAGATGTTACATGTAGTAAATATACCATATACATGGTAATATCATTTCTGAGCGTACGTCGAGACTGTGTGCCCCTTAGCCAGCGACACTTTAGCTCCTCTACCCAACCCGCAGTAAGTAACCTCCTGAAACGAAGTGCATGTTGGGTTAAAGGCGCGTTGATGTCTTTTACTAATAGTGAGTAATGTTACATGTAGTAAATATACCATATACATGGTAATATCATTTCTGAGCGTACGTCGAGACTGCGTGCCCCTTAGCCAGCGACACTGTAGCCTCTCTACCCAACCCGCAGTAAGTAACCCCCAGAAACGAAGTGCATGTTGGGTTAAAGGCGCGTTGATGTCTTTTCAACTTTGCCCGCTTGTAAAACAAGTGACTATTGAAGGGATAAGATAAGATAATATTTATTCATTTGAAACGTATGCTAATTTGATTTATACAATGGTAATTATACAATTTATACTTAAATACTAGTTCATTCATGGATTCAGGTTATGATAGGTAAAGATCAATTTAACAACATTAATACCGATACAAATGTGTATTTTCTGTCTCTAATGGAAAGAACCCCCCACAAAATGATCGGTAATAGCCGTTCGGTCGATTTGGCTGAAATTTTGTGAAAATATAGCCTCTAATACTCTGACCAACTGTGTGAAGTTGCAACTTTAATTAATGACTAGTTTTTAAAATATGACTATTTTTATTTACAAAAACAACATAACTGCTTAGAGCGGCTGACACTTTTTTAAGAACATTGTCAATCGTTTCAGGTGTCAACCAGTGTAGTCAGTTATGTTGTTTTTGTAAACATCCCTTCAATTATAGGTAATAATAAAATGAACATGTTTTCAAATCTTTTTTTGTTTATATATCATAATTTATGTTAATTGTATTTTCATCACACCAGCTCGGAAAGGCTTACTTTGCACTTCAAAAACTGATAGCAAAGTTGCATTTTATTCACATGTGAGGCAAAGTAATCAAATGCATATTTTGAGTTGTTTTCTTACGTTTGCTGGTAAAATTTACTTTTAAATGATGATTTGGGATGATAAATATTTAATAACATTCATTTGGATTTGTTTTGGTTTGATTTTGTTTGATATTTTACATTTATTATTTGCTTCGGGTTGGTGTGGTGAAAAATGATGTGTTTCACACGGGGGCAAATTTTGTTTAACCCTCGTGCTCGTCGTGAAACCCTCGCGACGCTCAAGATTCCATTTTTGGAATCTTTCGCTTGCTCGGGTATCAATATTAGCACGAGCGGTTAAACAACAACTTTGCCCCCGAGTGAAACAAATAACTATTTTAACATTGTTTATGTTAATTGTATGTTTGTCTGTTTGACAGTATGATGGGGCCCGGCTACATGCCGTACGCCGGTTCGTACGGGTACCAGCCGATACCTTTCAAATACACGTCCTGTGTGACCAGCGAACACACCATATACGGGTTAGTTATCAATACATATTTTTTTTTATTGGGAGGAAAATCCGTTATGGATACCTCCGCACCGCAGGGACAGCGCGGAGGTTATGTCGGATTTTCACCGACTAAAAACCTCCCAGTTGTCCTCCTCGGCGCATTTCGGACGGCTCCGGGATCTCCAATGAACGCGCCAGTGCCGTCCTAGCGCTATGCGCCTTTGTGGGTCCCCTCTTTTTTAGGGTTCCGTACCCAAAGGGTAAAACGGGACCCTATTACTAAGACTTCGCTGTCCGTCCGTCCGTCCGTCTGTCTGTCACCAGGCTGTATCTCACGAACCGTGATAGCTAGACAGTTGAAATTTTCACAGATGATGTATTTCTGTTGCCGCTATAACAACAAATACTAAAAACGGAATAAAATAAAGATTTACCCCCTTATTCATAAACGTCTACTAAAGTTAACAAGCCGGTAATAATCGTTTGTCCCTTTCCGACGTATCGGTATGATGGAAAGGGACAAACGATAATTATCGGCTTGTCAACTTTAGTAGACGATTATGAATAAGGGGGTTAAATGGGGCTCCCATACAACAAACGTGATTTTTGACCAAAGTTAAGCAACGTCGGGAGTGGTCAGTACTTGGATGGGTGACCGTATTTTTTTGCTTTTTTTTGTTTTTTTTTTGCATTATGGTACGGAACCCTTCGTGTGCGAGTCCGACTCGCACTTGCCCGGTTTTTTTTTAGTCGCTGTCCCTAGCTGCGACCGTCTCCGACCCCGAGAGCCCCTTTTAGTCGCCTTTTATGACAGGCATAAAAGGCATACCGTAGCCGTATTCTTACGCCCGGGCTACAGGGCGCAGTTATCAATACACCTTACACAGATTCAACCTCTGGCCGCCCAGAGACCTATAAAAAGATCACCTGTTCCATTCTAATTTGAACTTTGTGTTGACGAAATAAAATTCCATTTAGCTTGGCGAGGTTTGACGTATGGGCGGCTAGAGGTTAAACTTTCACGATTTTTAAACATTATTAATTTGCCCAACGTGACTTAATCGCGTATTCAAGTTTTAAGATTTACCTCCGACGTTTCGAGGACGGCGTTGCCCCCGTGGTCTCGGAGAAAACTGGCTAAAGTTGACATCAACATCTTCCAGCCGCGCGAAATTTCGAGCTACTAGCAGATGTTGATGTCAACTTTAGCCAGTCTTCTCCGAGACCACGGAGGCAACGCCGTCCTCGAAACGTCGGAGGTAAATCATAAAACTTAAATACGTGATTAAGTTGTGTAATTTAATAATACTACACCCTATAGACGGAGAGCTAGCTACGGAAATAGGTTTGCAATTTATTGAGCAACGAAATCCCTCTAGTTAGTGTGCCATACTATCATTATTAATTAATTTGGGCGCCTGGCAGCTGTTCAGCGGTGGGTGTGAGAGGTGTCAAATAAATTGAAGGTGTACTCGTACAATTTATAGAGCTCTGTGTTTGGTGTGATATAATAGTTATGTATTTAATTCGAATATAACATTGCCAGGCGTTTTAATCGGGGGAACAATTATTGTTCCCCCGACACTATTACACTATTATACCCCCCTCTTGCACCCTGGCACTATTGTAGTGCCAGGTGAGGCCCAAGATGCGCGAAAAAGTGCAAAGTCATCTCATTTACTGGGTCAAATTTTATCGTATTTCGTTACCCAAAGGGTATGAAGCCGATGGTCCCGGGTTCGAATCCTGGTAAGGGCATTTATTTGTATGATGATACAGATATTTGTTCCTGAGTCATGGTTGTTTTCTATGTATTTAAGTATTTATATATTATGGACAGGACAGGTGGCACGCTCTCGTTTCGGAGGCCAAGATTCTCTTTGGATCGCTGAGCCAAAATAGTTAGTTAGTAGTTAGTTATCGTTGTCTGAGTACCCACAACGCAAGCCTTCTTGAGCTTACCGTGGGGCTTACTCAATTTGTGTACAAAATGTCCTATAATTTTTTTTTAAAGGGTGAAAACGCGACCTTATTACTGTAAGGTCATCATAAGGTTGTATTACATAATTTTACTAGATATTGTTATAAAATTGAACATGTGTGATCATCGGTATTGTGTGGTCAGGTACAACCGCGAGGAGAGCGTGCTGTCCGGCAGCGGGGGCTCCAGCGCCGGCTCCGACCACCTCACCGCCAAGGAACACACCGGTAAGGGGCTATTCATAAATTACGTCATTTCAAATGGGAGGGTCTGGATATCAGATGATGGTAGCATGTAGTATGAGGACGCGGGGTCATTCGAAGCATGATTTTTGGATGATTTGGGGGGGGGGGGGGGGCAAAAATAGATAACGTAATTTATGAACAGCCCATAACATTATTATTATTGGGTGAATCAAATTTTCCTTGTCACTAGTTGCCATGGTAACGGTCTCTTGGGTCACTCTTAAAATACTAGTTATTTCGTATTTAAATGAACTTGAATTTTTTCAATGTCAATTGCCGTCTGTGGCATTCATAAGGTTAAAAGCGGTGTTTGAACCGAATCCTCAGCCAGCGAGTAGCCTCAGCCCTACAATAATGTACCAATCAAAGAGAATAGATAGTATAGAGGGAGATTGCCAAAGTAAATTTTGTAGTCACGGTACATTTACTGCCATCTATCGACACACGATTGAAACTTAAAATAAAATTGAAAATGTATAAATTAATCAAAATATATTTACGGATAAATGATTTTAAATTTTTATTGTTCCATACTGACCCATGTTCTTTCACTGATATGTGTTAAAATTGTTAAATATCAAACGGTGTCGTCAACGCCATCTAGCCGAGAATAGGCCAAAGGTGTGTGCGCCATCTATTCGAGAATGACTTTCTTGATTCCCGAGGCACGTTTTTTTCTTAGACTTTATTTATCTTATACGGAGCTATAGTATATATCTCTGGTACCAATGTAATGTAATAATGTACTATTGTCAACCCTGATTTTCTACCTCCAGGCACACGGGAAAACGAGGCCAAGTCGGCCTCCTCTGGGTCCGGCGCTTCGGTGGCGGCCGACGGCGGGGGAGCGGGACAGGGGGGTCGCCGCTCCCACTCGCACTCCAGCGGCTCCGAGAGGGCGCAGGACCGACCCGTGCTCTTCCTATAACGGTACGGGACGGGGTATAGTCGTTCGATTTGTAATAGAGATGCACCTGATATTCGGTTACCATCTGGTATCCGGCCTATCCGGCCATGATTTTAATATCCGGCCGGATACCGGATAGTAACATTGCTTGATTTCGGAATAAACTATTTTGGATTTAAGAAACCGTCGTCATGGTCATAATCGTATTTGTTTATTATTTTAAAACAATTTAAACATTCCACTGACTCGCACGCGCACTCATTTCGAACCTAGAAATGTGTCCGCGCGAACGTTTGCGAAATGTGGCCGAATATCCGGTATCCGGCCAAACAACAATCCGTTGCATCTCTTTTGTAACTGGCCCCTAACGGCTAATCCTTGGTGTCTATTGTTAAGTAAAACCGCACTCCATACATTGTTGTTGTGATGTATTCCATACATCAATTTTGGTACCAAAGAGACTATTATTTTCGAAGTCGACACCTAGCATCGAGTAGCGGAATTATCAGTACTGCTACTTGACAATAGATGTAGCATCGACCGGAAAGTCTAATGCACAACAACATAAGACTTTCCGGTCGGTATTTTTTTCTCTGTGATGCAGGTAAGTGCGGTTTCATTTACAATAGACAAAGAGTTATCCCATAGGGGCCGGCTTAAAAGCTAACGACTATACACACAAATACAGGCAACGATAAAAGATTTTATCAATAACAGAATTTTCGACAAAGAAATCATTTTTCATAAATATTTAAACTTTATTGCAAAAAAAAATACAAAGGGCTGATTTAAGGCCTTCAGGCTTTCTCTCCCAGTCTTTTATGCTTTAAATAAATCATTAAATTAAAATGAAATCATTTGTTTCCAGGACCGAGCTCTGAAAGCTGCCAAATATAGTTAGGACTTTGCGCCCGCGCAGCGCAATACGTAAGTGTCACTATCACGGCAATAATATTTAACTGTTGTAATAGTAAAACCCGTAGGCCGGTGTCATAGAGAAATACGCATAGAGTGCTAACTCCGTACATCAGTTTAGTTACCAAAACGCTTATTTTCGTAGTTGACATAGATGTTACGTGTGTCGCGTCTGACGAAAAGTGGAACAATAGGGAATATTACGTAGAGGGCGTCACTAGGCCAATCACATGGCCTACCGTGAAACACGACAGTCGAAAGTTCGGTTTCTGCCTCTCTATCACTCTTGCCTATTCGATCGATAAAGAGGCAGATGGGTCCGTATTGGGTCGCATAATAATTGATTGTCCTAATGTAATGTTACGCATAAAACTCATTTCGCATAATTGCTGGAAATATTAACATTTCTGAAAAATTATAACAAACCTAACCTAAACTAGTAACCTACCCTATTCTACACAACCTATGCAAAATATTTTCGAAAATACTTTCTGTTTCAGCTGGAGAAAAAATATGCGAAAATCATCAATGCCATAGTGAAAACTTGTCAAAAAACTGTTTAAGGCCTAGTACGTATAAGCTTCTCTATGGTTTACTAAACAAATTAGTGCTGCACTCTGGCGGCAGAACATTGCAGTAATACTCCCTATTTATAACTAATATTATAAGCAGAAATTAGAGTTCCAGTTAATCCGGCTATAATACTAGCTGAACATTGTTGAGCATTACACTTTCCGTTCGTCGCGACATCTATTGTCGAGTAGCAGTACTTATAATTCCGCTACTTGACGCTAGATGTCGACTACGAAAATAATAAGCGTTTTGTTGACAAAATTGATGTATGGAGTGAGCACCATATGCATAGTTATATCGCTATGGTGAAACCATTAGGCCGAAGTCGACATTTCAAATGGGATTTTTAGTTTTGAGTTTAAAATGGAACTTTTTATAGAAGAAGTTAAGTAGAGTCCCTCTTGCTGCCCTTATTCATATTCATCTGGCCACCGGTAGCCAGTAATTACTAACTGGCCACCCTAAACTAAAAATGAATTCTATTCAGCTATAAACACAACTAATTTTATTATAAGGTTCCTATAACTGGCCACCCTTCAACAACTAGCCACCTTATACTAAAATGAATTCCGTTTATAGGTGAATATATTTCATTTTTAGTTTAGGCCTTAGGGTGGCCAGTGTCCAGTTATTGACGAACCCTACAACATACCATTTTAATATAAATATTTGTTATTTGAAATAAATGATAAATATATAATGTCCCTATAGTTCGTTTTTTTAGCATTAGAAAGAAGGTAAACAATCTTGACGTGTCTTTTTATTAAAAAATATTGAAAAACGCATTAAAAAATTACTTTATATCACTTATGAAAGCAAAATAATGTAAAATATCGTAAATGATTTATAATTCTAACATATTAGCTGTGACTTATTTTACAATTGTGATTTTTAATAAAAAGACATGTCAAGATCGCTTACCTTCTTCCTAATGCTAAAAAAAAACCGGGCAAGTGCGAGTCGGACTCGCGCTTGAAGGGTTCCGTACCATAATGTAAAAAAATAAATAAAAAAAAAGCAAAAAAAAAACGCTCACCCATCCAAGTACTGACCACTCCCGACGTTGCTTAACTTTGGTCAAAAATCACGTTTGTTGTATGGGAGCCCCATTTAAATCTTTACTTTATTCTGTTTTTAGTATTTGTTGTTATAGCGGCAACAGAAATACATCATCTGTGAAAATTTCAACTGTCTAGCTATCACGGTTCGTGAGATACAGCCTGGTGACAGACAGACGGACGGACGGACGGACAGCGAAGTCTTAGTAATAGGGTCCCGTTTTACCCTTTGGGTACGGAACCCTAAAAACGAATTATAGTAGGTACATACAAGAGGGACTTAACTTTTTTACCTATAATATTTGTTTTATTGTGAAGGTCTGTCCAGATGGTTTAATATATTTACGAATAATTTTGGGGCTCATTTTGTAGAGCATTCTGATAGTTTTATGATGTTAACCTTCTGGACGCCAATGACCGATATATCCGCACCGCAAGTCCCACGCCAAAGACGGATTAATCGGTCACAAACCACAGAGCAACATAGACCTACGTGCTGCCAGGCGTGGCTCACTCCACGATTTCGTCGCTTTGATACAGGTAGCTAAAACTACATCCGTTCGACCCCAATTTTGGGGTTTGCCATAAGCCGCGCGTGTAGAGATGAAAATGGCGAAAGATTCATGTTGTTTCTTTCGAAACTTTGTATCTTTCCTATAAAATACAAGTAACTTTCGAAAAAAATAAAACTGACGTTTGTCTGATAAATACAGTCATACACGTATAATACCTGTTTTATACTGTGTATTTTACAAGTTTATTTAATAATGACTTGTCATGTCACATAGAGCATAGATTAAAAATATTTCATCATAATTGATAATTTCAACCTCTTTAGTTAACTGATATCGAAATATAGTCTGAGCGGAATGAAAAGTCACTTGTTTGTATGAGAGCAAATACGTTCCGAGTCACTATTCATAAAATAATTTAATAATGCGAAAAATACAATGTATTTTACACGTAAAAAACTTAAACTTGCGAAAGATTCAATCGAAGAGCCGCAAGGAAAGATACTGTATTTTATTGAAAAATACAGGGGCCTTTGAAAGATACATGTATCTTTCATGTAATTATCATCGCTACGCGCGTGGCGCTGTCGCCTAGCGGCCATATCTGTGCTGATCGTGACTGACGCATTTTGTTAGAGTGAGTCTTCTGTACCTAGTACTATTATTTATTCTGTGGTGCTGCATAAAGTTCAATTTCAGTTTTGACACCTGCGGTGCGGATATATCGGTCATTGGCGTCCAAAAGGTTAATGTTATTTTCAATTTGGACAGACCATACATAATTTGTTTGAAGCCCAAATATTCTAATGTGGTATAAGTTAATGTTAGCCGTTATGGAGTAATACAGGTCCTGTATATAACGTGTACTGTACGCGTAGGTAAGGCTAGACCGTTTTCGATGTGGTTCCGATGTTCTATTGGATTTGGACAAGGAAATACGTTAAGAAATACATAAAAAAATATTTGACATAAAAAAGTAAAAAGAATTGCCAATATATCTATTTAGTCAACTTTTTGACTATGTAGGGTAATTCGCCAGTAACTGGCCACTTTTAGTAAGTGGCCACCCCAAACCAAAAATGAATTCTATTCACCTGTAAATAGAATTCATTTTAGTTTAAGGTGGCCAGTTATTGAAACCTATCTGTCTATATCTATGGTTAGTATATCTCAAAATTGTGTAAAAATATTGGTTGCTATATTTCAAACGTATTTAAAAATATTTTCCATAATGTCAATATCCAGAGAGGAAAATGGTGACTACCTCTGTATGGGGAAGCTGCCGTGCCCTTTCCTCTTAATGTATTTATATCAGCAGTCCAAATTCAATAGAACTAGTAAATGTCAAATTTACTCCCGACAGTAAAATTTGACAGTATTATATATAAGAATTAATCCCAAAATCTTTCCAATATTATAAAGTTCGTATTTAATGTGTAGATATAAATGAATCATGGATATATTCCCTTTTTTTATGTTTAATATGGAATTGAGTAGCATGTGCCATTGTCATTAAATTATTTTCATTTATTTTTTAAATATTTTGATATCGTTTACAAATTTATTTCGATTAGTGTTTAAACGTTTCCTAAGAGTGTTGCTGCGAATCATTAAGTTTTTTTATATGCGTACTATATTCTTATTTATAAAAAAAAATCGTTTATAAAAAGGTGGGTACTTTTTACTCACACTGACACCTTAAAGCAGCGGTCGGCAACCAGCGGTCCGCGGGCCGCATGCGGCCCGTGAACCTCTCACTCGTGGCCCGCGAGCCTCCCTGGCTATTTTGTACGTAATATATTGACAAACGACAATGTCTGATAAAGTCACAAATATTACCAAAGTGCGGCCCGCGTCAACATCGTTAACTGCTATGTGGCCCTTGGCTGCTAAAAGGTTGCCGACCGCTTAAAGCATTTAGTAACTGAAGATGTCATCGCTGTCATTTTCTTTATGAAACTGTCTGCCGGATGTTTGCGGGGGACTTAGAGAATACAGGGTGTCCCAGAATTCGACGTCAAGCCGTAAACGGATGATAGACCAAGTTATCATAAAAATACAAAAAAAAAATCAAACTCATGTTTTTTAAAAATTATGGTCACTTTAAAAATTCACTAAAAAATCCACACCCTGTAATGGTTCTTTAACTCTTGTTACTACAAATTCCATAATTAATTCTATTTTTTTTATTATTGTGTAATCTTGAATAATTACAGGGTGTGGATTTTTTAGTGAATTTTTAAAGTGACCATAATTTTTAAAGAACATGAGTTGGATTTTTTTTTTGATTTTTATGATAACTGTTATGACTTGGTCTATCATCCGTTTACGGCTTGACGTCGAATTCTGGGACACCCTGTATACCTAACCAACGGAGTGGTCATTAACAGGCGTTCCCCTCTGTCGAAAAAAGGCGGCTAATGGTCAACCACATGTATGGACTGACGTTTATCTGACATGGCTATGTTACGTATACATTTGATGTGCCCCTCCCCCGCAAAAAACGGCAGACTATTTTGTACCGAAAATTACAGACATGGCGTCTCCATTGGTTATATCCTCTAAGGCGGGGGACGTCCTTTTCAAAATCATTTCCTTCACAACTATAATCTACATAATCAACTGCAACTTTTTGTACCGGTTCCGCATTGAAAATAATTTTTTTTATTTTTTCCCATACAACCACGCTCCACCCTACTGTAGATCCTAAAATTGAAAAGCTAAGCTAACCCAAGTATACGTAGAAAATTATAAATGTATTATAATAAATAAAATTGATGTTTATACATTATTTATATGTAGTCGATGCGTATGTTTTTTGATATTGACAAATCATATCGTCTTACCCCCTTATTCATAAACGCGCTACAAATCTCAACTATAGTTCGTTTTTTTTAGCATTAGAAAGAAATTGCAAGAAGGTAAGCGATCTTAACAGGTCTTTTAATTACAAAACGCTTTTTAAAAATCTAAAACTATTACTTATAAAAGCAGAAGAATATAAATGATCGTATTAGATTCATAATTGTTACATATTTGCCGTAACTTATTTTTAAAATGTGTTTTTCAATTAAAAGACACATCAAGATTGTTTACCTTTTTTCTAATGCTAAAAAAAAGTAACTATAAACTGAAAATCGTAATTCAAGACCAAAAATGTAAGGCAATGTTGACACTGCAATAATTTGTTTGTAAAATAGTAAATCCCTTCTTAAAAATAAACACGCTAAGATAATTTATTTATTGGTAATTTTACTTCTACGATTTAAAAAAGTACTTTTATTTACTTAGTTTTAGTTAGTTAAATACAAGACGCGCTAGTAAAAAGTGGCAACATTGTCTTACTTTTTTTGGTCTTGATTTTCGATTTTCTGTTTAGCTAATAATCGTATGTCCGTATCTGTTATTTTGACTTAAGCAGGCCACTGACGAGCCTTCCAAATACCCTTACTATGGATTCATCCAAATGGACGGCATCCTAATATTAAACATTGTACGTTTTTGACATTCACGGACCGATTTTGGATTGCAGCCACGCTATTTGGACTGTTGGAAGGCTCGTCAGTGGCCACCTTTATGAATTTGTAAGAAATGGATAAAACATATTTTACAGTACATATGGTCCTATTTTTCCGCACTAGTGCGTAAAATAGCACTTTTCGTGCGATGTCAAAAGTTTAAAGGGCCATATGTACTGTAAAACCTTGTACGATACACGTGCTAATAGATAATTCGCAACTCGTGTCGATTTAAAACACTCCCTTCGGTCGTGTTTTAATTTATCGCCACTCGTTTCGAATTTTCTCTTTTACGCACTTGTATCGTAAATAACTATTAACTGAATCAAGGGGTATCTGGACGGGACCGACGAAATCAGTCGATTTTTTCAGGAAAATAATTGGTCAATCTCAGCTAGCGTCCACACGTACACAAATTAAATCACCAATTTGCATTCTACTATGAAAATTTGCATTTTTGTGTCCGCACCTGCTGATGTGATCGGGGATCAAATTGGTATTTGCGTCCGCACGGCCCTGTTCGATCCGAGAATTTCATCAGATTGGCGAAAAATTGTCTCGTCTGGATACAACTTTAGTCCCGGAAAGTTTTGTGAATAAGGGGGTTAATTTTTACACTTGTGTGTTGCGATATTTATGACCACTTCTAAATGCTGACTGTACTATATAGTCCTAACATATTGTAGTCATACTACGTTGTCATAACACAGTCATAATTATAACATTAAGCCATACAATTTTTATTATACGTGATATTGATATAATTAATTATGAATTTTAGGACAAACTAATGAATAGAATGGTAGTTATTTTTCGTACTATTTTCTTGTTTTCCGAACTAAAATCCATTCTTCTACACGTAATAATCATAAAATCTAAATGAAACAATATAATACGAACCAATGAAGGTCGACCCTCAATTAAATTCCATTTGATAAAGTACAAACTCAATATAATTTTGTGTGTAAGATATTTTTGAGCAATTCTGGACTTATGTACCAACGCCCGTACTGTTGGCTAACAAATTAAAATTTAAACATAACCAGGGGTGCAAACTCGTCCCTCCGGGCAAACTCGGCTCCGTTCGGCTCAGCATTGCCCCGAGCATTTATTAGGGTTGACACAACTTGACGTCCCTTTGCACGACCACAGATAATGGCCAATATTTTAATATCCGGCCGGATACCGGATAGTAACATTGCTTTATTTTGTAGTAAACAAATTGGATTTAAGAAACAGTCACGGTCATAATTGTACTTGCTTATTAATTTAAAACTATTTAAACATTCCACTCACTTGCACGCGCACTCATTTAGAAACCAAGAAATGAGTCCGCGCGAACCTTCACTAGGAAACAGGTCAAACCTGCAGAATGCGCACCTGAAAAACCGAAATATAGGTATATTCCGCTGGACGGATACCGAATATTCGGCTGATGGTCTGGCCGAATATCCGGTATCCGGTCCAACAACTATCCGTTGCATCTCTAATTTCTATAAAATAAGTAGGTCCATCTACTTATTTAAAGGAAATGCATTTATTTAATATTTAATTTAGGTTCTAGCTGAGGATTCTGTTATAATTATATTTCGTTTTTTTAGCATTAGAAAGAACTTGAAAGAAGGTAAGCGATCTTGACATGTCTTTTTATTGAAAAACGCTTTTTTAAAATCAGTAACTATTACTTATGAAAGTAGAAGAATATAAATGATCGTATTAGATTCATAACTGTTACATATTTGCTGTAACTTATTTTTGAAATGTGTTTTTCAATTAAAAGACACAAAGATTGTTTACCTTCTTTCTAATGCTAAAAAAAACGAACTATAGTAGGGCCCACTTGCACCATTTCACTAACCTGGGATTAAGCGGTTAAACAGTTAACCTAGTGTCAAATTGTACTGGTAACCATGGTAACGCCAGGTTTAACCGGTTAACCCCGGGTTAGTGGAATGGTACAAGTGGGCCTTAGTAAGGCAAATCCTTACTGTACCTTGACTGTACCTTTTTGGTACGAAACCTAAGTACAGTCGGCGATTAAACTCTATTGGACAAATACATATTTTCGTACAAACCAATGAATTAACAGCGACTGCCAATATTACATGTAAATATGTTAACTATTAATAAAGTAATACTCATTTATACTCTGTCACATTTTGGTTGTTAAAACATTATTTTTGGTTACATTTAAGTTAGGTACTTTGTAACCTATATTTAGCTTTAAAGCAGCTAACATAAGAAAATAACCAACCTAAAAAGTAAGTAAGTGGCGTAGCTATAGTTCGTTTTTTTTAGCATTAGAAATAAGGTAAACAATCTTGATGTGTCTTTTAATTGAAAATCACATTTTAAAAATACGTTACGGCAAATATGCAACAATTATGAATCTAATACAATCATTTATATTCTTCTGCTTTCATAAGTAATAGTTTTTGTTTTTTAAAAAGCGTTTTTCAATTAAAAGACATGTCAAGATCGCTTACCTTCTTGCAAGTTCTTTCTAATGCTAAAAAAAACTAACTATAGGCGTGGGCGAAGTGGGCCGTCGCACACGGCCTCGTGCCTCATGGGGGGCCTCGCGAGGCCTCTTCGGGCACAGTGAAAAGGGCCTCGCAGATGCGACTTCGCTCACGGCTAGATAAGTTCACGCTACGCCACTCTAGGTAGGTAACTGTCGAATTTTTAATGTTTTAAA
This sequence comes from Cydia fagiglandana, assembly GCF_963556715.1. NCBI lineage: Eukaryota > Metazoa > Arthropoda > Insecta > Lepidoptera > Tortricidae > Cydia > Cydia fagiglandana. The sequence continues at coordinate 9,939,067 of NC_085955.1, forward strand.
GATGATTTTGTCATCGACAGAAATCGAGGCTTGAACTATTTTGCCAAAATAAGGGGAAAATCCGACTCGGCTAACCTTGATTTGACTTGTACCCGTACCACGAGTCACTGACAGTATCAACACAGACATATACGCTAACGTCTACGTAACTTATTTTCTATGCATCTCGCTTGTACAGTCAGCAGCAGAAGTTGCTAAGCGGGCCAGGTGGTCAAAATTATCTTGACGCGACTTTATTGTGAAGAGCCTGGCCCGCTTAGCAACTTCTGCTGCTGACTGTACTGACATATTAGTGCAAGCGAGATGTACCTCTAGAAAATAAATTACGTCAGTGACTCGTGGTAGGCGACGGGGTATGGAAATTTTCTGTGAAAATATGACGTTTAGCCACACTTTGCTGACGCAGAGTTAGCTTGGATCTCTACTACGTTTAACCTCTACCCGCCCAGAGACCTATAAAAAGGTCTCCTGTTCCATTCTAATTTGAACTTTGTGTTGACAAAATAAAATTTCATTTTGCTTGGCAAGGTTTGACGTATGGGCGGCTACAGGTTAAAGTTAAGCCATGCCATAATGTTTAATGTAGAAATAGTTTTCACACATTTTCTTTGTCGTGCCGTAGAGTATCAAAGAAATTGTATGGCGGTTATCATCTATATATTGTTTTTGTAAAAACAACGTGGCATTTAATTTAGCAGCGTATTTATATTTCTTGTATATTATTGAATATTTAAATAGTTATTTTTATGGATCAGTACATATATAATGTTTATAATGTGTAATTTTTATTAAATAGCATTTTGTAATGTAATTTGTGGTGTTATTTTCTTACCCTTTATTCCCTTCTCCGCTCATAGCAAATTTTCTCGAAGCAGCCCAATAATCTATAGTTGGTCAAACCAATTTATCAGTCAGTAAGAACCAGGAAAACTAGTAAGATAGAATCTCTTGTCTATGTTTGAAATGAGACGGTCCTTTGACAAACTATATTTATCTTAGTTATGCTACCCGACACTAGATGGCGGCGTCTGCTCTTAAGTCAGCTTGACACTTTCCATCATGACGCTCGAGCATCAATCAATTGATAAGTTTAAGGTTTCTAAAAACGCCTCAAGAATTTTGACCAATAGGAGTTCAATAAATTATCTAGCTAAATTCTCATTGGTGAATTATTTGAGCTGTCACATCACACAACACAACAATGGAATGAAAACAAAAAATCTAGCTTCGCCACTTTCTCATAGATGTTATTTTGCCTTTATTTGCTTATACAATCGAGGCAGATCTTTGTGATAACTTAAAACGCTATCGTTCTAAGTTTTTGGGGTAATTTTGAGTGACTGAACTTCGACATGAGTTCCTGGAACTGCTGTAGAACATGCCTCAGCACCGCTTCGTTAAGCCCAATTTTTTTACAAACAGAACACAGTGAGCATTATACAAATGTCATATTAATTGCTACAGGAGTCAAGGTAAGTTAAACACACTCTAACCCAGAGGTTTTAAACCCCGGCCCGCGACGCGTTCCAATCCGGCCCGCCGACACCCAAACCGAGTGCACACTGTCCGGCCCGCGGGAGCCAGGCTCCAGGGGTTCATTGAGAGTGGAGCTGTTCCTAACAGCAGCAACCAGACATCCTCCCCCGCTGCAAAAACCTACGGTGGCGCGAAATTTTCTGAGGGGCAATATGGCCCTCGGGGAAAAAAGTTTGGAGACCCTGGTCTAACATGCTCATATAATTACATATGAGGGCATTCTATTTAAAGTTGTACCCTCAACTTGCATTCTAGATTTTGGAATTTTTTTACTTTTTCTACTCAGCTCTTTCGATCCTAATACGAGAAAAAAAGTATCCCCAAAATTTCATACAATTTTTTATTCACCTCAGCAGCTCGAACAAGGGTACTTTGCTTCTTAAAAACAGTGAGCAAAATGCGATTTTGCTCACTGACTAATTTTGTCTCACTCAGTGAGCAAAATCGCATTTTGCTCCCTGGAGCTTATTATAGAATCTTTCGCTTGCACGGGACTCAAAATAAGCACTCGAAGAAATATCAAACTTTGATCTCTTGTTGTACAAATAACTATTGTCCGTTTTGTTACGGTCATAGAAGGTTGTATTGAAAACCGTAACTAAACGCTCTGAAAATTGTCGGGACACTTTTTTTCTCAGTAAAAATGGAAAAGCTCGTAATTCTGAGTAGAAGTAATATAAAAATTCCTATTTCTAACACAATAATTTTTGGTATAGCTTTAAATTTTAGAAATGATCAGGATAGATCAAGTAGGCCTGTGGAACAAGCCTTGTGCCTACTAGGTCACTACAGACTGCGCTCCGCTCAATCAAACTAGTTCGGTCTTTTAGTTCCTTTAGTTCAGTTTGGGCGTTGAAAACTGGGAATGAATATATCTCGAATTTACAGTAGTTTTTTTAAACCTTCGGCAACTGAATTACGATTCAAGTTATACAGTTTAGCATTAAAAAGCTTGACACACTCATTTGCACTCATGCCAGCTCATTGTGAACCATTTCGTTCAGTTTATTTTCTTTTTCACTCATGTCAAGCGCTCACCAATACCACTGAACTAAAGGAACTAAAGACTGATTAAGAGTGTGCGGAAAGATTTAGTTCCTTTCATTAAGAGTCCTTCATTCATGACCAAAATAAGCCTAATATCAGGTATTTTTTGATATCAATAAGTACCAGAAAACAATTCAAGTTAAACACATAAAAAAATATGTGTATTTCAAACTTTACAACATATTTTGCTATGTTTTACAGACATATATATTGTTGTTATGATGTAGTGAACAGCACAGATTAGGAAGGAATGGGAAAAACTGGGGGAGGCCTTTTCCGCACACGTGGCATGCAAATGCAAATAAATTGAAAAACAATAAAAGTTAAAAAAAATATAATTTAATAAATAAATGTAATACCAATGAAAGTGTAGAGGCCTGCGCAAACCGGCGGAGCGCAGCGCAGATCACTTTAAAATTATCAATGTATTTTCTTCCCTATTTCAATTACCTTCAGGTATAAATTTAAATGCTTTGAGACCGACCTCGGAGCATCACGGAGGATTGTTACTCCGCGGCATCGAGGAGCACGCCAGAGCATGCCGTGGCATCCCGCGGCATGCGCCGAGGCCTCCCGAGTGAGCCGGAGTAGCGCCGGGACGACAGGGGAGAACTCGTGCATACTAGTCACTAATCCCTTGTGATAGAGTACACGCGGCGGCATGCCGCGGCATCCCCCGGCCTGCGCCGAAGTGCTCCGTGGTGCGCCGACCGCGAGCGACGGACTGTGCGGGCGCTCGCGGTATGTCGGGGGATTTTACCTCGCCGGTGTGCGCTGCGCGGGGGATAAATGCTCCTCGGTGATCTGCGCTACGCTCCGCCGGTTTGCGCTGGCCTTAAAAATAACAAAAACGCATGAAATAAAGGCTATTACTATGCTGTAGTATGTATTATTGATCTATTAACATATTCAGACTAATCAAATCAATTATTTGCTTTATATTAATAGATTCAACAAAAATTGTTCTACAATTATTTAGAAATATTCTAACTCTGTTTTAGGTTGAGGTCAATGACTGTTTACCTCAAGAAGTTTGCCAGCCCTGCGTATCATTCATAAACGAAACTATGAAGTTCCGTAAAAAATGTGAACTCGCCCAAATAACACTCCGAAATAGACTTAACGATAACACTCACAACATAAAACAAGAATTTAACAAACCCGATACAATATCTATAGATATTTCAGAATATGTAGACGATGATTTTAAAGACTATGATGACAATATTACCTTAAATACACTACAATTAGCAGAAGAAACTTTAGATAATAAGTGTACAGAAAATATTGATGATATAAAAAATATAGAAACCGAAAACAAAGTACAAGAGACCACAGATAATAAGGTTATTTTAGAAAAAGTTAAAAAAGAAGTAAAAAAGAGGAGGGTTAAAAAGAAAGAGATGAACGGACAGAAGGTAAAAGAAGAAATAGAATGTGAATATTGCCATAAGATCTTGACGTCAAAACTGTCGATTAGGAATCATTATAAAATACATACTGGTTTTGATGTGGTTTGTGAGGTATGTACGATTTTCGGGATTACCCTATTTCTGAATTTACCTGAATACAGCCTAGGGCTAAAACGGACGGACTGCAAGCCAACTGCAATAGGTATGGGAACAGCACGCCAACTGCAGAGATGCAGTTGGGTTGCAATCCGTCTGTATTGGCCCTAAGAGCTTTCTCTATAGGTTTTTCAAGAACTATGTTCTCGCGTTAAATAAACGTTTTTCTTCTCCTTCAAGTCTTATTTTAAACGTCAAACTTCTATGACATTATGACTTGACATAGGATAATTCGCCAGTAACTGGCCACTTTTAGTAACTGGCCGACCTAAACTAAAAATGAATTCTATTCACCTATAAATAGAATTCATTTTAGTATAAGGTGGCCAGTTATTGAAACCTTATAATGAAATGAATAGGCGAATGTGACACATGCACTGCGTATGCTATCAAAATCGTTACAGACTTTTGTTCTTAGAGGATGTAACCAACGGAGACGCCATGTCTATAATTTTCAGTACAAAATAGTCTGCCGTTTTTTGCGGGGGAGGGGCACATCAAATGTATATGTAACGTCAACATAGCCGTGCCAGATAAACGTCCGTCCATACATGTGTTTGACATGTGGTTGACCATTGGCCGCCTTTTTTCGACAGAGGGGAACGCCTGTTAATGACCACTCCATTTGTTGGTCTAACTCTACAATATTAATGTTATTGAAAAATCTGTTGTCCAGCATTGCGGCAAGAAATTCATAACCCGTCGCCTGCTTTTGATGCACTGTCGAGCAAAGCACGGCTACGAGAAAACTGACAAGTGCTCATACTGCGACTACCGAGCGTCCAACGCGGAGCAAGTCAAGGTATTTTCACCTTTGGCGTTCCACTTGAATCCTTCACTATGCTCAAGATTCTTCTTTCAATCCCTCGCTACGTTTGGTATTCAATTGAGTACTTTCCTATACTTAAAATAAATTATTTCACACCGTGCACGAAATAAAGCACCTGATAATTATTAGAAAAACATAGATAGCAGTTATTTTTAAACATAATTTATATTTAATAAATCGGATGGAAGTATAAAAAGTAGGTCAGTTGACTGTGACGTCATCTAAATTCCATATTAGTAAATCGTTTTGACAGTTCTAAAAAAGAAGCTGATTTGACTAGTAGGAAGGTAGCCAATTAGGGAATTCTTCTCTGTTCCTCTATTTCAAAGCATGCACCGCTTGCAGACGTTTCTGCTTAATACAACAATATTTTTTAACTTCCAAGTACGTCGTTATGGTTCCAGATTCACGAGAGGCTACACACTGGCGAGAAACCTTACGTGTGCGGACAGTGCGGCGCGGGCTTCCACAGAAAAAGCTCATATCTACAACACATCGCCATTCATCTGCCTGAGAAAACTGTTCAGGTAACATTTCACGAAGGTGAGAAAACCATACGCATGCGAGCAGTGCAGCTTCCATCGCAGCTCGTATCTACAGTACCCGCACGCCATATGCATGAGATAACTGTAGAATTAGCCAACAACAATATTACATGCACGCCATAACCATATACCTGAGAAGACTGTTGAGGTAACATCATAATGTACTGTTGAGGTAACATCACATTTAAGGGGTCATCCATTTATTACATCACACGTTTAGGGGGAGGGAGGGGGTCAAGAATATGTGACATATTGTGACATGGGGGAGGGGGGAGACACAAACTTTGTGACGTCACTTTAACTTCATCAGTAACCGAAAATTGATTTAAATTATTTTATTCGCTGTACATTTAATAATCGTTTTTATTCGTTTAATTTTCTTTCCTAAGCAGTTCTGGGTTATAAAATTACTAATATTTATATCGCCAAAAATATTTTGATAAAATATTAATAATACTTAGGTACTTACTTACCTCGATTTGGCATTTCGAAGAAAGAATGTGACGTCACACTAGGGGGGAGGGGTTTGCCAAATGTGACCAAGTGTGATAAGGAGGGGGGAGGGGGTCAAAAAACCTAGAAATTCGTGTGACGTAATTAATGGATGACCCCTAAAGCAGGTATAGCGCCTGGATAATGCTAATAGCAATCATTCAATACGCGCATTGGTTACATATTAACTCACATTATAGACGGGTCTAACGCGAAATCACAAATCTCTGTTTTGACATTTTGCTGGGACATCAGTCAGCCGCGACCACGACCAGTGAAACCTGTGTCGAAACGTCGGTAAATCAAGGTAATTGAATATAATTCGCGTTAGACCCGTCTATAATGTGAGTTAATATGTATTCAAAACGCGAAAGTTTAAAATATTATACGCGCATTGGTTGCTTCAATTATTAGGCAATTCATTAACTCTTTCAATTCCACCCCCCGTTGCACTCTCTTCAGGGATGATTTCCGACATGAAAACTATCCTATGTCCTTCCCCGGGACTCAAACTATCTACTGCCAAAAATGCGGGGGTGCGCGGGACGAGGTGAGCGAAGTCCCGTGCCGTGTTTGGTCCGGTCAAAGACACGGACGTCACACAAAGACACTTTCGACTCGAACATGGAGTAAAATTATCGTATGCGGGGCAGAGGGGGTAGCGCGACTATGCTCAGTCTGGAGGATGTTTTGTCTGTGCCTCAGACAGACAGACAAACTTTCGCCTTTATAATATTAGTATGGATTTACGTTTTTTTAATATTTTTTTGCAGTGTACGGTATGCCCGGCGCGGTTTAAATCCGTCACTCTGATGAGGATTCACGCTTCGCGCCATCGAGCCCCGCGGTACACTTTCCAGTGCACCCTCTGCGAGAACAGCTTCGCCAGGCGGAGGTATGATGGGCAATAACATCTATACAATATGTATACAGCAATGGCGGGGTGCCCAAAAAAGAAACTAAAACTAAAAATAAGTCTCCACTCTAAATAATAAATACCTTTTCGGTTTTATTAGTTAATATTTATATTTTATTTCAGGAACGTAGCGCGTCACGTGCAGCGAATCCACGGGCTGCCTCCGGAGCCCGACGCGATTATCCGGCGCAAGATAGCGTGACAGTCTTCAGAGCAATAATATGTATAATAGAATATACACGGTGTAACATGAGGAAATCGAATAATTTTAAACACGCATTTCTGAGATCATAAAAGTAAAAAATGTAATATGAGTGAGTTTAGGTCAATTTCGCCAAAAAATTGTTTTGTTTTTTCAAATTTTTGATTGTATTTGTACATAAAAAATAAATTTGTACATAAAAACTTGTCACTTAAAATTGATTTTTACATTTTTTTTTCGTAGAACCTACTTATTGCAAAGTGTTACTTGTCACTTTTTGACATCTATCAATGAGGATATTTAGACTACGTCCCGTAGTAGCAACATCACCAGCGAAAAGGCCTTTTAGACTAGGTAACAATAAAAACTTGTTTCTCTTTTAATTAATAATATTTCTGAAACTAGGCGAATTTCAAAAAAGTTTATAGGACATTTTTGTCTCTAAATATGATCAGGAATACGCTGTTAAAATTATTCGGTTTCCTCATGTTGCACCGTGTATGAAGCGTCTTGTAATACCTTCGAGCAACGCCGTCTTCCGACATGTCGGAAGGGAAATTTAATATCACGTTATAGTAGTTTATGTGACTGTTACATAATTAATTGCATTAAAACTCGAGTGTGGGTTTATGAAACGAACGCAGTGAGTTTCATAGTAGTATCACACGTACGAGTGTTTTAATGCGTAATTATGTACAGTTACATACACTGCTTTATAACACACGTACACCCAAGGCCAAAAGTATGGAAACAAGCTGACAAGCTTATACTTTGATAGAAAAGTTTGATTTTATATTATTCATTGACGATTTGAAAACAATATATTAAAATTAATAATATAACATTTGAATAGTAAATTACTCAAATGCTGGCTATGATAGAGAGGAGGATTTTTGTATGGTGTCCATAGAGAAATAAGCCCTTTTGACAAGACTGTTCTCAACTATCATCTTTGTCCTAACTTTTTTTTATCTTTTCTACAATATTTTAGGATATTTTGATATGTAGCGGGAATTTTTAATATTTTGGGGTTGCCCAATGCAAATTTTAGGATACAAATATACAACAAAGATAGATACATGATACATTAAAGAAAACAACGTTGTTTCCATACTTTTGGCCTTGGGTGTATTATAAACCTTTCATGATATGTTCACTAACCTCATTACCCAAGCGATATATTACCGTACAAATCATTCTGCCATTTTTCGCGGGGGGAAACGTGTACACAGTCGCACTTCTCACTCACTACATACAAAATCCAATCTGTGATGACGACACAAATACATAAAAAATGACACACGTCAAAGACAACCCCAAATCTTGCACACCTCGATCTCTTTTTGTGTTCGGATGAGTCACGCATCGCTATAGGTACAGTTGTACCGGACTCGCCCACCGAGGGTTCCGTACTTTTTAGTATTTGTTGTTATAGCGGCAACAGAAATACATCATCTGTGTAAATTTCAACTGTCTAGCTATCACGGTTCGTGAGATATATATAGCCTGGTGACAGACGGACGGACGGACAGCGGAGTCATAGTAATAGGGTCCCGTTTTACCCTTTGGGCACGGAACCCTAAAATGCCGTCTCCCTTCTCGGTGTTGCTTGAATTGCAATACGGTCTAACAGAAAATAATGTTATTAGCTAACATTTATATTATTTAACGTGATATTAAATTTGAGAGTAAGTAATTTAAGAGTGATTTGAGAGTGAGTAAGGTTGTCTGGAAGAGATCGCTTTTTAGCGATAAGACCGCCTGTTGTTTACCTCTGCCTGTATTTCTGTTTTCTTTTGTATTGTCTTATTTTATTGAGGGGTGCAATAAAGAGTATTTGTATTGTATTGTAATTTTTATGAGAAATAATCGTGCGAATAATTTAACTTATTTAAATTTTATAGATACAGATTTATTTTAGAATGTTATTTTTATTTTGATATTCTTATAGCTCATACATTTGACGATTTAATTTTGTTTTTTTTTTTTAATTTATTTACTCAATAAAAAATACACAGCAATATATTACACATATTTTTTCGCCAAACTGCATGACAGTTTGTTGGCGAACGACAGTTTGTTGGCGAATGTGATTTATGAATTTGATTTAATCTGTTAAGGTACTTACTTAAATAAAAAATATATCTTATCATATTTTGTTTCAATACACATATTATATTATTTACCGCGTTACACTATATAATATACAAGGTACTAAAAATAGCCAAAACCATCATACTTATAGTTCGTTTTTACAGCATTAGAAAGAAGGTAAGCGATCTTGACGTCTTTTAATTAAAAAACGCTTTTTAAAAATTAGTAACTATTACTTATGAAAGCAGAATAATATAAATGATCGTATTAGATTCGTAATTGTTACATATTTGCCATGACTTATTTTTAAAACGTTTTTTAATTAAAAGACACATCAAGATTGTTTGCCTTATTTCTAATGCTAAAAAAACGAACTATAACATAAAAGGTGAAATATGCCCACCGTACTGAGTCCGCGCCCAAGCGCATTTTATTAGTTGCCAAAGGAATTTAGAAGGTCTGCAGAGCAGACTATCTGCGACAGAATGATGTTATTTTTTTAATTTCATACAGATTACAATGGTCCCTTACACCATACTCCTTGGTCGTTATTTATTAACATAATTTCTATATATGCATTATATAAGAAAGTCCACCCCCTGTTGCGTTCTTTAAATTTTTTGATTTTCTTATTAACATCAATAATAACGTTTTCATACAACTCGTTAAATTTAAAATTTTGACTAACTGTAATATTTTCTGAAGAGAATGGTATAATCTCCTCTCTATTCTCTTTAATTAAAAGAAAATTAGCGTAGTATTTGAAGATTGCTTGCAAATGAACGTGTCCACGCAGGTTTGTTTTTATGATGTTTTCTAATTTTGAAGACAACGTAAGCATATACAATTCAGGCGCGGAAAATTGCACCTCGTCAGTTCCGCATACTCTGTAGGTTAATACGCGGCCACAGAAATCAAACGAAATAAAATATGCAGCTAATGAGTTTGAATGGAGGATGCTACTTAAATGATCTTCCCAATTATTTTTTTTGACATTACTTAAACATAGAGCGCAAAAAGGCATCGTTGAATTTACCTTATGGTACGAATGGAGGTCCAAGGGGGAGGCCTATGTTCAGCAGTGGACGTCTTATGGCTGAGATGATGATGATGATGATGACAAAGTTAAATGAATCTTCAAACCAAAATGGTAATTCTACGTTTCACCTTTTGGACACCAATGACCGATATATCGGCACCGCAGGTCCGACGCCAAAGACGGAATAATCGGTCACAGATCACAGAGCAACGTAGACCTACGTGCATATGCATAAAGTTCAATTTCAGTTTTGACACTTGGTTGACGTGGCGTCCGAGTGACAGCTTTTGTGTTTGACACGGCGTCGAAAAGGTTAACTAACACCATAGACTAGGAATCCTCTAGACTGAGTTTAGAGCAATTATTTCATGAGCAAAAATGCGGGGGTGCGCGGGACGAGGTGAGCGAAGTCCCGTGCCGTGATTGGTCCGTTCAAAGACACGGACGTCACACAAAGACACTTACGACTCGAACATGGAGTAAATTTACCGTATACGTGGCAGAGGGGGTAGCGCGACTATGCTCAGTCTTGAGGATGTTTTGTCTGTGACTAACACAAGCTAAGTCTCTGCGGTAGCTCGCACTCGGTGTGGTGTAAGCTGGTAGTTAGACGCTCTCCATTCTTCTATGATGCAAAGACAGGCCTGCAAATCAACATTTTATTTATAAATGTGTTTATATTTCGTAGTTAAAAATAGGTGTTGAAGCGCTCCTGGCATAGCGGTAAGAACGTGCGACTTTCAATCCGGAGGTCGCGGGTTGAAACCCCGGCTTATACCAATGAGTTTTTCGGAACTTATGTACGAAATACATACCTATCAATGATATTTAAGTACCAGTCGCTTTCGGTGAAGGAAACCGGACTAATCCCGATAAGGTTTAGTTTACAACCCAGAGGGTTGGAAGGTCAGATGGCAGTCGCTTTCGTAAAAACTAGTGCCTATGCCAATTCTCGGGATTATGTAGTTGCCAAGCGGACCTCAGGCTCCCATGAGCCGTTTCAAATTGCCGGGATACCGCGATGATGACTTGATGAGTTTCGATTTCAAACCACAGTCAGTGAAATGCACACCCAAGTAGCACAGATAGCTCTATAACTACTCACTTTTAGTTCTATCTTACGCTCTGTGCGTATTAAGACACTTAGAGCACACTCGTGGTAATGACCTACCTATTTCTTTCATTTCCTTTACTTTTCTGGTTCGAAATAATATCTATATATCTATTTATATTATATGTTGAGTATTTATTTATTTTTATTTATACCTATATATATTATATGTATATGTACTCTTGTATTGTTATATTTCTATTTATGTATATTTGGAGTAATGTGTATTCAAAACGTGCATTTTATTTATTTTAGGGATTGTACACTTTTGCTTTGTTTGTCATTCATCGTTACTTCTGTTCTACTCATTTCCTCAAAGGTTAACTGGAAGAGATCCCATTCAGGGATAAGTTCGCCTTTGTTGTATTTAATTGACTCTGTAACTGTGTTTCTCGTGTTTATATTTCTATGTACAATAAAGTAAATACATACATACATATGACTTGATGAGTTTCGAATTCAAACCACAGTCAGTGAAATGCACACCCAAGTAGCACATAGCTCTATAACTACTCACTTTTAGTTCTATCTTACGCTCTGTGCGTATTAAGACACTTAGAGCAGACTCGTGGTAATGACTTGATGAGTTTCGAATTCAAACCACAGTCAGTGAAATGTTGCTGTATTTCATGAACTTATTTTAGTGTAAATGTTGTTGTAATTCAAATAATTTACTTCAGAATAATGTTTATGCTTCTACTCTATGTATTCAAACACAATTGACATTGTTTATGAATAAATATCTTGTATCTTGTAATGCACAGTTACAAGCCCCGAACACGATAAATGAATAATATTGTCAGATTTAAGCGTATCCAATTCAGATGAAGATAGTTTTATGAGTCTCTGTGATTGTTCCATGGCTTAGCTCAATCACGTGTGACATTGAGTATTTAATTATGATTAGGTCATAGGGGTCATTCATTAATTACGTCACACGTTTAGGGGGAGGGAGGGGGTCAAGAAAATGTGACATATTGTGACATGGGGGAGGGGGGAGACACAAACTTTGTGACGTCACTTTAACTTCATCCAGTAACCGAAAATTTATTTAAATTATTTAGTTCGCTGTACATTTAAATAACAAGTTTTTAAAACGAAAATAGTTTTTAATCGTTTAATTTTCTTTCCTAAGCAGTTTTGGGTTATAAAATTACTAATATTTATATCGTCAAAAATATTTTGATAAAATATTAATAATACTTAGGTACTTACTTAATTCGATTTGGCGATTTCGTAGAAAAAATTTGACGTGGCACTAGGGGGGGAGGGGTTTGCCAAATGTGACCAAGTGTGACAAGGGGGGGAGGGGTCAAAAAACCTAGAAATTGGTGTGACGTAATTAATGGATGACCCCATACTGCAAAATCGTATAATTACAAAAACTGTACCTAGATTCCGATAGACTCTGATTCTGATACTTGGGGTAGCTTTAGCCAGCAGATCCTGCAGCAAGTACTAGGAAGAAGAGACTACGAGGGGGAGGCGAAGATGAGGCAAAATAGCACTGGGAGCTCGCATGACTCTGGTGATTCCATTCTGGTGAGCCTAAGCGGCAGCGAGTCGGTGCACTATGTCAGTGTGGTATCGTCTTGGGTCGTCCCATTCGTTTTTCGTCAAGTTCTTAAATTAGTCCTATTCTGCATTTGTCACTCATTCTACACTCGTTCCAATCGCCAGTGGCTTTCAATGTATTATGAGTGACGAAAGCAGAATAGGACTAATTTAAGAACTTGACGAAAAACGAATGGGACGACCCAAGACGATACCGTCAGTGTCACATCACACCGGCTAAGACTCGAGACACGCGTGGCTCACTCTGCGATATATATCGCCGCTTTGCTACAGGGAGCTAAAAGTACATTCGTTCCACACCAATTTTGGTGGCTAGCCATTAGCCGCGCGTGGCGCTGTCGCCACCTAACGGCCATACCTGTCCTGATCGTAACAGACGCGTTTCCTCAGATGCGGGGTCAAACAGAAAAGAGGAAACTAGCGTGTTCGCGCGAACTGTACATTTTTCTTTCCTGTGGGCAATAGTTAACAGCTTGTGCAGCATAGTTCTCTAAATAATAGGAGGAACTTTTCACGTGGATAAGGGTTAAATAAGAAAATTAACTTTTACAGCCCTTAACTTTCGTGTATGTCTACAGGAGAGACGTAACACAGTTTTCTGTTTGACCCTGCTAAGTCAAACAAAGCACGCGTGCAAACCATTAACCAGCCTGCCGGAGACACCGGAGTACCCAGTAGATAGGACAGGAGTCACAGACTTGTAAGGTTTGCAATCAGGATAGTAGGAGAGACGGGAGATTTTTAAATCCTAAAATGTACACGGCCCATTTTTCCTCAGGCACTTTTTGTAAGTATGAAAATTTGGGCCCTCAGTGATTTTGTATGGAGCTTTTGGGGTATCTATGGGGGGTATTAGATTCATGTTTGACACCAATGCACACGTGTTTCATACGACGTTTTTCAACACACTTGCGAGAAAAAAAAACGAAACTTGCATATCAATAAAATTTTAATAAAATGCCGAATATTTACTGAATAAACAAATTCCTTTTTAAGGGCGCCCGCTAGCTGGCGCGGGTGCTTTTCAGGTCAAGCATAAGACGGTTCCGTGTCTTTTCACAAACATTCCCGGCCGGTCCAGAGGGGAAGGGTCAAAAACACGTGCGGAATGCAGATCGCGGACCTGTATGAACTTGTTTACAGCGTTTTAGGCAGTTTTAGCACAACCGAATCATCTGAACCGAATATTTGTATTCGGCAAAGTCTATAATATTTGGTCCATCTCTCCTTCCGACTCAATCGGTGCTCGTCTCCCCTGTATGAGTTTGTTCATGTCTTCTCAAAATACTCGAAGTCGTAAACATCATATTACACACCGCGCACGAATATGGCTTCTCGCCAGTATGTATTCTCATATGACTCTTGACAGTACTGCTCTGTGTGAAAGTCTTGTTGCATATCTCACAGGAGTATGGTTTCTCGTTCCTGTGGGTGCGCTCGTGTCTCCTCAGAGTGCTATGTTGTGAGAACTGCTTCTTGCATACATGACAAATGTAGGGCTTTTCATTGGTGTGCGTTCGTTCGTGTGATTTCAAGTTGGAATGTTGTGCGAACAATCTGTCGCACATTGCGCACTGGTAAGGCTTCTCCCCTGTATGAGTTCTTATATGGTTTTTTAATATAGTCGATTTCTTGAACAACTTCCCGCATATTTGGCACGTGCGCGCTTTTATACTCGCCTCTAGGCTCTCGCGTGGCTTCGGTAGTTCTCCGGTGTGCTGTCGCTCGTGCCTTTTTAAAGTGGTAGATTCCGAAAACTGTTTATCACACATCGCGCAAGAATATGGTTTTTCACCCGTATGGCCGCGCTCATGTCTCTTTAGATCGCAGGCGCGGATGAACGATTTCTGGCATACTTCACAGGCGAAGGGTTTGCCACCCACATTGGCCGTCACATCTTCCTTGATATTGGTTCGTCGTTTGTATTTTTTCACCGGTGAGTCTCCAGGTTTCTCGCCATGCATAATCCGTTCGTGTCGTCTTAAAGTGGTTGATTCCGAGAACACTTTTTGGCACAACTTGCAGGAATACGGTTTTTCCCCCGTGTGAGAGCGCTCATGTCTTCTCAAATCGCCGGATTTTATGAACCCCTTCTTACAAATATTGCAGGGGTAGGGTCTCTCACCAGTGTGACACCTCATGTGTTCCTTTAATTTGGTGGAGTCTTTAAAGTTCTTGGTACATATTGGGCATATGTGCTCTTTCTTCGGTTTCCGTCGCTCGGCCGGCGCCCCCGCGCTCCCTTCCTCTGAAACAAGTCATGCGAACATGTAGAATTTGATTTGTTAAGCCTTTATAAGG